>NC_087514.1:10528119-10835083 GCF_963921805.1 Phalacrocorax carbo | reverse complement strand
CCCCACTGTTACCGGGCACACAAATCTGATTTTCTGACATTCTGATCAGAAAATGCTATTACCCATCAGTCTTCGCCAAGGGGGTTTAAAAATAAGCCTCAGCTGGATGCTGGCTTTCGTGATCATAGGCCGTTTCATAGGAAGCTCGTGTTACCACTCGAGATAGATAAGACAACCTCTGAGTTCTTTGTTCGTAGGAAACATCTTCAAACAGAACGTAGCTTCAGAAACTTTTCTTCACACCTTCCAGTGACCAAATCTTTCTAAGATCCCTCAATGAGAATGGATTTAATAGCTTTTCAGCCTGATTTCCTATTTAGTTAAGCAACTGCGCTGCTAAAACTAAGAAATGCTGGCTTCTTTGTGTGACTAGTTTTCCTAATCTTCCTTCTCTAACTGTAATCTAAAAGCAAATACAAAACTTAATTCAATAATTTAACATGTTAATTCACGCTTCTGGTGTTATTCACAACTGCAGTGATGTTTTATTGTTCACTAGAAGAACAGACAATGACTTTTTGTTTTGGAAATTAATATCAATATAGATTTCAGCCCTTTTTGGTAACTTATACTTTCCAGAAACAAGAGGCCGAAGGTTTTCTATAATCCTGAAAAGTTATTGCGCTTGGTATTCTTGCCCATGTGAAAAAGCTGAACACGGTTTTTACATGAAATCCAAATTATAAACAGCTGCTGTCCCTCCAAAATCCTCTTGAGAAAACACAAGAACTAACACTCCTCCAGAATCAAAGACACAGATTTGGACTTAATTTCTCATGACATCATCTTGCACCTGCTTTCACCACACACGCACACAGCAGCTCACCTCTGCGTCTCTTCCTAACAATTCCAAATGTGATTTTAAAAAGAGTTAAATATCCTACCCAGACGAGTACCAGATGTATGAAACCAGGGCTGTTAAAGTACGGATGCGTGAAATGGGTGGGTGTGGTGCAAGGTCAGCACGACAGCGCAGGCTCAACCCACACTAACCACAAAATAATGCACAACGGAGTGAGAACCTGAGCTACACTTTCCATGTACTTTAATAGTGTCAACCATGATGGGAGACGTGAGGTACCAGTCTAGATCGGTGTCCATTTGCAGCTGCAAGCACAATAAATTAGAAAATAAATGCTAATATAGCAGTTTTCTTCTAGAAGCTTGTGTTTTTGCTCATCACTACCTTGAACGCTGATCATGTACAGGATGTTCAGATTTGAATAATGAAACGGTTTAGGCATGGAAATACTCCCATGAAGTCTCAAATTAAGCCCAGATTTTATTTTTTTTCTTTAGCTAATAGTCTGAAAAAACTTTGCAAGTGAAACCACTTATAATACCTCATGATTTCACTTCTTACCACATCTTAACACAAAAAGAGGGCAAATGAAATTAAAGCAGTTTTGCTACGCGTAAGAAAAAGTAGAACTGCACGCTTTCAGGGAAGGCAAATCAAAGCTTCCACATTTCAAAGGGGGTGCATGAATAACAGTGCCCAGTTACAGTTAGCTGTTACCAAAGTAATATGATACTTTTTCAGGTAAGGACAAGAGCGAAGCCTTCAGCTACCTGTCATATTTTGCCACTTCTTGCCACTCCTCTGATGCTGGACACCCACATGAAGAACATGTTACTGAATATAGATATTAGCTTTATGACCCAAATTAGCAGGTTTTAGGTTTCTATACAGAATTATTAGTTTTTCTTTACCCCTCCAATTAATGTGGCAACTTCTTGTCTATCCTACAGCAAAACCACTGAGACTCTCGCCTTAAGCGCCTCCCTATAAATCCTTCATGAAAGAGGAACAATTTCTAGTTACATATCAAAAAGCTGCCTTACATGTCTGAAGCTATCTGTGAAACATAAAAATCACATGAAACTACTCATATGTTCTACTAGTAATAATAAAATCACTAAGCCATGGTCAAACCACACAGAGCTGAGGATATGACCAGTGCAAACTAATCCAGCCATTTCCTTGGTAAGCTGGTGCAAGTTACAGTGCGCGTACTGCAGCCGCTCGTTTGCTGCTTCGGTAGTTCAGTCAGTAGACGCGATCACAGCTAACTCCTAGTGAGCTTTCAGTACCTGTTATACTTGTCATCAGTTTTAACTTCAGGCACAAAGTCTACTCTGTCACGCTTACCTCTACAGACTCATTCTTAACCTCCATGAAGATAAAATATGCAAAAAGTTGTCTTCGACTGAACAACTGCAAGTTTACGACCTAGATTTTAGAACACTGTAGCTTCATCCTGCATCCCTGTCTCAAGACACGTTGGAAAAGAAGCCTGCAATAACCACATCCACCCTTTACCTGTAACACTGACTAAATACTTTGCTGCTGAAGGAAATGCCCTGAACAGCTTATGAAAATTCACATTAAAACATTTCAAATAAAAGAATAAGAGTACCTGAGAGCATTTAGAAGGCCTTCTACACTGTTAGGAGGCTGGTCTTTAAGAACTTTGATGCATCCTTTCATCTAGGAGTTAAGAAAATTACACAGTTTTTTTTCATGCTAATACCTTGTAAGTTTACAGAAGTGTTTTATATTCAGTTTGTCAGAACAAAACAAGTATTTAGAAACTGCAGCAGCGTAAAGACATTTTCTTGATATTAGTAAGGAAATAAGCTTTCAGTATTACATTTTCCTACGACAGAATGGCTTAGCTACTTAAAAATCTGCTTATCTTTAGACAATGCAAGCTGATGTCAAACTCTGTGTTATCGACCTTAAAAAAAAACTGTAAACAAAAATCTTTGTTTATCATAAATCCATTAAGAATGATCACATTCAGCCAGTGAAAGGGTGACAAACTCTGTAGCTACTATGATAGGGCAATAGTCCATTTGAAACAGCCAGGAAGCAGCATACAGTAACAGCGTGTATTCTATAGACTTTGTACCAAACAACAGCAGGAAGTTAAAGACATGAAGACTGGTGGATGGTGAACCTAGCTTTTGACCAGATAGTGAGAAACAAGCCAGATGCTGCTGTTATTTTCAGTCATTCTGATTTGGATCTATCAATGCAACCACTGTTTCTGAGTATTTCAAGACACTACTGTTTTGATAGAATTCAAAACAGATTTTTTCATGACCTAACAATGACCATTTATGCGTCTGACAGCCTAATTTGTATTTCTCACTACTTATGTATATGGTCTGTTAACAGCTACCACTACCCATTTAGCATCAATCCAAAGAGTACCTCTGCTACTAGAACCTGGAGGACAGAAAAGGAGCCTACATGCAATTTAAATACTCAAAAGATTATTTAATAACAATAAACTTACATCAATTTTTGAAGTTTTGGCAAAAGCGCCCACTGGATGCACGTGGTCATAGAGTATGATGACACCCACCATTACCCTCAGACAGAATGATACTGTTTCCTCGTTTGTAAACCTGCTTCTATATTCGCTGTAATTTAAAACACAGATTATTATCTATCAAATACAAGAGTACAGACTAGTAACCCCTAAAATAAGATTAAGGAGAAAAATCCTACTATAAATCCTGAGAGGAAAAAAAAGACCCCAAAGAAGCCAAACAAAAAACCCCAAAACCCACCAACCCAAAAAACTTCTGAGAGTTTTCCTTTTTTCTTTCAATAACCTGCCTACAAGTCCGACCACTGCTTAGAAAGAGTCATCTGAAGATTAACAAAGATTCTCAAGCCTAAAATAGTGCCCCACTGCGATGCCATTTCAGGTATAGGTTTATCCCCACCACCAGGGAAAAAAATAAAATTAAACCAATACATACTAACTTGGCTTTCAACGCTTCTTACGCTTTTCCCCTGCCACCTTCTAATACACATGCAACCCAAAACACTGACTCGGGGCTGGGGGGAATGCAAAACACAAAGCAAGCTTAATGAATACAGTTTAACTATTTTCTTGAATTGGACAGACCATTCCTAAGAAGGGTAAGAATATAAATGTTGGGAGCTCTTAATGTCCTCCAAAACAAATGTATGGCAGTATTTGGACAGAAACTTATTTAAACAAGACATACCTCATGCCTAAGTAAATTTACCCACGGGAAACTATTTAGAACCCAGAAGAAACAGATAAAAAACCCAAAGTTTAGTTTGACTTTCTGTTCATACTCCCAGTGCCTCTCAAGTTTGCAGTAGACAGGCTGCCTTCATGCCTAAAAGTCATCTCGTAATTCCCCAGACAGAGGTGCTGTAATTTTGTAACAGCCATCAGCCAAGGCAACTTGCAAGGAGGTACCATCCAACGCACTGCCCATAACCCCGCTTTTCAAGAGGCCCTAGGCAATCATGCTCCAATAGTATATTTTCCTGCATTATAGATGAGACAACCATTTATAAAGAGTGCCAAGAGGTTGTCTAGCTTTCATAGCCATTTTATTTTTAAATATTAATATGTTCAGAAGAGTAGACCGCATGATTTGCATGGCCAGCAAAATGAGACAAGTTAGTTTCACGTCAAGGTAAACAACTAAGTTGGTAAAAAGAGAACACGATAGCTCCTAATTACCCCAACTATGGTTCTTCTACCTTATGCATCACAAGTCATGTCTTAAATACAGAGATGATTCATACACCATACAAGCACTGTTGATACTCACGGGGTTTCCAGCATGACCCTGCACACGCTAGCCATGGTGCTTAAGCAGTCTGTAGTATTCTCTATCGGTAAATTTTTATTCTGCAGAAGAGAAATAGTTTCCAATTCAATTATTGTGAAATATTATACTACAAAACCTAAACCAAATCAATGGTCTACTGGCATGGCAATATGAAGGAATTAAAACCATCAACAACCGGAGTAAGGTGGGTAGCCTCGCACTGGTTTTTAAAACTGTTACAATAGATCAGCGACTTACAGAGCAGGCATTTCTACAGCCAAATACATGCGTCTGCTGCAACAGTAAGACTTAAAATTGTTGCAGACAAATATCTCAAAGAAACGTAAAATAAGAGGCCATTTTTCAAGGCATTTCAAGTGTAAAGCAGAACTTAAGAAAAAACATTAAAAGACAAATGCATCTTTGTATTAATCATGTAATTACAGTTATTTTCTATTACAAAATATTGTGCATTCTTTGCATGTAAGGCAAAAATCATCACAGTTATCAGAAGACAAGCGCAATACTTTTAGTGACTTTACCACTAATATTTATTTAGGTAGTTAAGGATAAATAGGGATGTGTCAAAGTGTTGGAAGACTTTTCCAGTTCAGGTTCCTCCCCTCTTCTGCAGTAACATAAGTATACTTGACTTTACACAGCGAAACAGAAGTGTCTTGGGAAGGAGAAAAGGAAGCTACATTCCAATTCTGTTCCCTATTTCAGGCACAGAGAATCAAGCTGTTTCCCTTTCAGTTTTCCTGAAGTTTCTGCTCTTAACCACCACCAAAACGCAGGCAACATACCTGCCTCTCCCACCTCCTGCCCTGAAGTTATCGCTACCAATGTTGTAATACTACCCCTTAACTTTTTGCGACACATCCACCAGGTGGCCAGCTGAACTTACTCGAACCTCTGCAGCATCTGAGAAAGATACTTGATGTTTTTTGGAGCCTTAAGAAACAAGTTTGATTTCTAGATGCCAGATTAAGCCTGGTAGAAGAGTTCTGTGTTCCAAAACGATGTCTGGCCCTGCAGTGCTTTGAGGTACCCTATCCAAGCCATAAATCCGTACTCTTACCTCTGACACAAACTTCGTTGTAGCATCACTTAAGGTTTTCAACATTGGCGTTGCTTCAGCGTAAAATAAAGACATTCTGTTTGCCAGCTCATTATTTACTTCATTTTCTCCCTCTGCCTATAAAACAGAAGGAAAAAAAGAATGTTGTTCTGTACAGGAAAAAGATAGGTGGTAGTATAAGATTACATTTCGTCTCGTCCAAGGGTTACCTACTGGGACATTGTTAATCCTCATACGGCTCAGAGTTCTTCTATAGTAGCTGAAGTCATTCTGTATAGCAGGATTTGTCATCTATACAGGTATGGAAGCAAAAGAGTTGTGACAAAGTCCAGAAAAATACGACAACAAGTTTTCATAAAACGTAATACTAAGAACAAGAAAATATTCACCCTTCTGAAGTTAAAAGGCCCGTGACATGTTTGGAAGCAATATGTACAACATAAAGCTTTCTGATTAAATTCTCAGATTTTTCAGAACAAGTTCTAACAAGAACAAGAAAAGAAGTAGTCTCCTAAAGTGGAGTTTGAAATTAGTAAGTTGGAAAAAAGAAAAGGATTTGCTAGTTTTGACTCCAAGGATCAGACCAGCAAATTAGTATCATCTCAGCTAGTTCTTTGCACATTAGCAAGAAAATAACTGGACTATGGGTGTGCACATACGAAAAGCAGCAGCAGCATTATCCCAAGAGGTATGCCAAATTCAGGTGAAGAAACATGATTAATATGAACTGAAATATAACAACTGCCTAAAGCCAGTATGGTATTTCATCTGCCTTCCAGTTTAACCTAACTCTAGGTCACGCAAAGAAGCCGAACATAGTAGCTACTTCAGTATCTACTGCATGCTCTACTCCAGAACGGAACACAATCCAGACTGCTTCAGTAAATAGACTTGTTTTTCTTTTTGCTAACCTTTGTGCTTACAAAATTACAACCAGTTCTTACCTTGAGCTCATCAAACCGGAGTGTAAAGTGAAGAATTTCTGCAAACTGCTTAGCAAGAGCCTGCTCTCGCTCCAGGTGCTGCGTTGGTGAATATGGAGTGCTTGTCAGGGCTCCCAACAGACCTCGCAATCCTGCCTCTTAAATGAGAGGAGAGCGCTTTGCAATATACAACTGCACCTGCTTCTTCTCTCTCTACTGACTAGATATTCTGCATGCTAGGCTTTAAACATACATCTGCCTAAATACATGGGTTAATAAAGGGCCTTGATGAATTGCTTCTATGTGCTACTGTTACTGTACTTACTTACAAACTACTGTAAAGACTAGGTCTAATCAGCACTGACAGCCACGAAAAAGCTTCTTGACAAGTTTTATTCAAGCTGTCTGCAACATTTGCGTAAAACGTATTTCAATAACCTGTATTAGCGGACGGCAGCCTTTAAGGTAACACAGAATTCAAGAGGTACATGCTTATCAGCAAAAGTCATGTTTTATTTAAGATAAACTTATAATCCAACTTTCTGCCTATCTTCTTGAGATACCTCACCTCTTTAAAAAAGCAGAATTTGCCTGCAAAAATATTCAATTTTTTGAGCTCGTTTTTTCATGAGATATGCTAATAACTGTGTAGAAGTGACATAGCAACAGATAGTTTGTGAAAAAACAAACCAAGTCTAATAGGTTTTATCAGCTTAGACACAACAACAGTCAGGTTGGTTTTGTAAGAGGCATGAAGGGCTGCCATCTTAAGTATTGCACCTGCATGAACCAAGATCAGGCATTTCCACAGACCAAATTATTTCTGGTGTTTGCGGGGGAATAACACAGTGGCTTTTAATTAGTCTTGGTATCAGAAACATTAACAGAATTAATTCCCAATGAATTAGTCTACTAATTTTCAAAACAATCAGCTTGTTAGTGCTTTCCAGAGTTAAAGAGTTGGAGAAAGACGACAAGTATGCTCCTGTTCCCTCTCTCCTCTCAGGTATCCACTGAAGCAAGAAGGTAGTATGCAGATATAAATAAGATCCAGTCCAGTGTATGGAAGGAATCTATGCGTTATGAGCTTTTATCTACTAACAAGGGGTTGACCCAGATGTGATCACATCTGAATATGCCAAATGTACTGATTAACGAAGACACTCCCCAAGCTAATAACATTCCACTTACCTAGTCTTTGAGAAAATTCATAGAATTTCTTTAGTTTGCCTACTAGTGGAACAACTGCACCCCATGCCTTCTCTTGCAGCTTCTCATCATTGGGATGCTGTATTGCCTTAAATTAGATAAAAAAGAGGAAAATAGTATGCTTAGATTAAGCATAACTGATACACTACTGACCAAAAAAAAAAAATCTCTGCAAGACATCTGTTTGAGGAGCTAGTAATTAAAAATTCTACCTACTGAGAAGTTTCCAGTTGAGAGACAAGCCTGTACTAACCCATGTCTGTTCCAAAAAGCTCTAAATATTTCTGTTGAAAATAAGCATTCTGAACATGAATACAACTTGGAGAGTATAAAGAAATTTTTAAAATACAGTTACTCAAATAGGAAAATTTACATAACCAGATCTCGTTAATTAAAATCAACAACTTTACTGGGGTGCCTCCAAGCAAAAAAAGTTTAGTGATCAAAGCCTCATTCTAATGTTGCTATTTATCATCAATTTCTGAATTTGCCAAGAAAAAAAAGTCAAATTTGCTGTGAAATTCAGGCTAAATATTACAGTAGGAACGTTTAAGCAAAATCAACAACATAAAGCACCACCAAGACATGGTGTATACTACAGCTTTGAGGTATATATGCATAGACCTTTTGTCTTTACAGTAAGCTTCCCAGACAGATAAAGACTTAAATTCAGTCTCTCCACGTTTTTAAGATAGAAACTAGACTAGTTATCAATGGAAAATTCCTAAGAAAACAGAAATAAAAATGCTCATAACTCTCCTGCTGCATCTTCACAGTCCACTGCTTGATTCCTTGACCTGTTTCAGTCAACCCTGGGCCGTGAGTTGCAGCACACTCCTCTCTGGCCCCTAGGAAGCTTCCCTCCTGCGATGTCTGTCTATCTCTCAGGAGTGTCTCTCTTCCTTCTCCATGGGAGCTGCAGGCTTCGTTGCCGAGACACACATTCCTGTCAGATCCTACAGCCTCTCCCTGAACATGCTCCTTCCTTGAGGGAACAAGTAAGTTATCTCCCCTCCTAAGGATCTGGTGTGACACAGTCACCGTCCTCAAACCTACCTTATGAATCCAATAGACACTGAATAAAAACTCAGGGTACTTTAAAGCTGAATGGCTCTGAATACCCCAAATTCATCTACAGTGAGCAGACACTCCTCCTGCTTTCTAGGATTTCTTAGGAGTACATCACAATAACTCCTCACCTGAGAAGCAAAGTAACCCCATTACTGCATCTGAAGAAGAAGGGAAGGGGTTGAGAGAGTATTTATTCAACCCTTTCTTAAAGGTAAAGGAAAAATGGAGTGACGCGCTGTAAAGAAACTTTGCTTCTGTTCCAAACATCTACTTTAGTAAATAAAAGCCAATTAAAGGGGATTGACAATGGGATGTCTTTTGTGTTAGCATTACCACACATCAGACTTCTCCAACTAGCATATAAAAAGATGTTGACACTAGTCAATACTGCATTGTAGTCACGCCAGGCTCCTTCCACATTCGCCACTAACTCAAGAAGAGCTTACATGGGAATACAAAGAAAAAAATCAGTAACAACAATTCCATATAAAGTTTGAGAAGCATCATTTGCTGTTACATATGTGCATTAATATTATTGAAACAAGCGACATCTGTTTCACTGTTAAAAAGGAACATTCCAGAGCAGAAATTCAAGACAGCAATTTTAATAGACAACATGCTCTGCCAAAACAGCTCCTGCAAGCAAAGTTAAAATCCAGCAGTGTTTGGTTAGGGTCAGACAATGAACAACCACAGGTTGTGTGCAATCATAACGCTCTAGCTCACCTCTCGTATTTCATGGCCAGCTCCTCTATATGACTGCAAGTCTTCCAGTATTCCTTCTGCATCCTTTAACACTACATTCACCTGATTATAAATTTCCTTTTCAGATTCTGTAGGTTGGGCATCTAAACAGCAGAACATATTAAATATATATATATTTTTAACAACAATATGGAATTCAATAGGCACACCATCACCTATGGGACAAATTCTTCATGCAGCAACTCATCAAGAATTTTCATTCTCTGAAGAGCTACTACAATGTAAAGGAACTCCAAGTGAGTAATTGTATTCAGTTTAGTAGTGTTTTAGCTTCATTTAACATCCCAAAAATCCACCTGGAATCTATCCTTCTTATTTAAAGTTGGTTTAGGAGAAGAAATCCTGACAAGTTGTCTTTATGACTATTGTATCAATCTCACCTTAGAGTGCAGTACAAGCTTAATGGAAGAGACTTAGATAAGCACTCAAGAGACACCACTCACTACAGATACTACAGGAGGTGTTCATGTCTATGGTTATCTAGAAACACTGCAACAGATTATTTTCCATCTTCCCTGCCTCTCCTTTTAATGGTTGGGAGAAAAACTGTATCTTTTACTTTTAAGCATATTTAATTCTCAAAACATATTCTTTATTGCACTAATTGCAAAACTAGAGCTGAGAACAAAAAGATCTAGTGTAAACTTGCCCTTTTCCCCTCCTCCCTCTTCAATGACATATGCCATCTCCCAGTGTTTCTATAATTAGCTAAAGACTTTGCAAAAGTATATTTGATCATCATTTCAAAGAAGCAACACATACACATTTAAAGAAATGGCATTCAATAAGAAGTATGTTTTGAGAGAAATCAACAAAGGGCTTTGACATTTAATCACCTAGTGCAGGTACCTCAGACCTGGTTTACCTGATATGACATCAAGTTTTCTTTTAAAAATCTGATGGAAGCTAAGCCATAAGGCTAGTTCCTTTTCGATTGATACACAAAAAAAAAGTTACTGAAGCTCTCACAAAAAAACCAACCCACTTCTCTGTTTACATGGGCAAAATATGTTATGAAATAAATACCAGGATATTTTAATCCAGGTTTTCCAATACCAAAATTCAGGGTATTAACAATAGATTCTCTTTTATAGGGACAAACAAAAGCTATCTATGGACAATAGCTCTTCATGATTTTATGCCGTTTAAAGGGTCTGGAAAACGTCTTTTTCAAAGTGGCTTTTCCATGACCCATATGTCTAACTCCCACTAACAGTGATGGAAGTTAGTTATATACTTACATTAGAAAGAAAATAACATAAGTTTCACATGCATTGCCTGTCTGGATTTTCCTGTCATTTTTGCATAATACTTCTTATTTTTATGGTTTACTGCCTAGAGAGCGGGCATTATTAGCAAATATGCCTATATATAGACCTTGCAACAGTTTAACTGGGATATTTTGAGAATCAAGAATTAGCACAGGTAAAAAAAGCTGGTCACTCCTTTTAAAACAAAAAAAAGTATAAGAGCACCACATTGATTAGGCATCAAGTAAAAGCGGCCAGTGCTTTTCAGATCATCACAAAGGTCACATTTATAATTTTGAAAGCTGCTGAAGACTGCTGTAAGAAATGAAGACAAAAAAAATGAGGGAAAAGAGCAGACAGGTAAGCACCAGTTGACTGGCAGCAGTTCATGCACAAACATGAAATGCTGTAGTGAAATACAGACTAAAACACGAAGTTCTGTAGCATTCCAGATTGTGGTGTTAAATAATGCAATCAAGACTTGTCACTTGGATCGTCTCGCACTGAGCACATCTCTTGCCTGTTCAATTTTTCATGCCATTTTTCGTTGCCCTTTCTAGTAAGGAGAGTTCATTTTTCAGTGGGGGGGGTGGGGGGGGTGTAGATGTGTGTACAGCAGAAGGGCCCACGAGAACTCCACCTCCTCATTTTGAAACCTACCAACAAGCAGAACAGAGGTAGTACTATGACCTTCCAAGTTTAGAAATTAAACTAGTCTTCTAGATAAAAACTAACTGGTGTTCACTGAACAGCTGGCTACGCAAGTCAACACCTTCAACACCTCTGTTGGTGTGTTTCATTTAGGATGTAATCAGCCAAGTACTTTATTTCATTTCCCTAAAATGTTCCAGGAAACCTAAAAGAATGGTTTATACTTAATTTATTGGGGTGGTGGTTTTTTTCTTGTTTGTTGTGATTAAAAGAAGCTTATAAATACACGTTTTGAAGTCCAGTAGGCACTGGATTATTTCTTTTGGTATTATTTAATTTTGGTGCACCTAGTCCCCTGCAACAGAAGAAAGCTGTAAACCTGATTTGTCCCACCTAAGTTGAGTCCCATCTGTAATTCTTCTGCACCTAGAAAAGAGCTCAAATTTAAGAAGTAAACCTAAATTCTTTTATGTTCAGTTCACAATACATTTAAGATGTATGAAGATAGATTTATAAGGCAGAATATAGAAAATCTTCAGGCCCTAGTGCCGGCTGACTCAGAACAATTGGTTTATTTGCTTCTCTGTGCAGGTTAGAGCATTGTATTCTGAAAGTCCGTCATAGATGAAGAAAGAGGGGAAGGTTCCTCCTCTAAGCACTACTGTAATCCTGAGCATATGGAGGCAGCGTTCCCACATATCAGTATGTACCTGAGGGCTCAAGCTACAGGACTTTCACTTGAGAATCACTAATTGTGGAACTCATTTTCCTCAGTGTGGAGTGGACAGAGCAGGAAAGGAAGTTGTGCTTCTGGAGTTAGTCTTGACAGCTAAGGGAAAGCAACCAGCAATGCTAGGCGTCCAAACAGGAGGAGGTAGGAGGCATACAATTTCAGGGGTTTTCCCCCCTTCCCCTTCCATGGATGTAAATTCCTGCTACAACTCTATGACAAGGCTTTGCCTTTATCCGGCAACATTTTCCATTAGAAAGAACAAATGCAGTAAAGCACAGCACAGCTCATGGCAACGTTCTGAGGTTTGATATTGTTGCCAAAGGAGCTGACCCCCGGTTATTCAGGGCAACTTTCCCCTTTTTAATCCAATAGTAAGAGAAGTCAAGACTGAGGTCCCTCAAGTAAATGAGGAGTTCAGCTTTAAGTAATTTTAAATTTAATCAAAACATTACTACACTAGATGCAATATACATTTAGAGTTCAGAAAGCTCACACGATAACATATTAAAGACAAAAGAGTAGACTTGAAACAATATACAAACGCTGTTATGTGAACTAAATGCTATGGAAGTACAACAACACATTGCATGCGGGGAACACATGCATTTAGTGACTATTAAAAAAATATTTGGCTAGCCTACAGAACCAGTAGGGAGAGAAATCTGGGGTTAAAAGTTTATACTGCACAGCAAACACTGTTTAAACTGAGATTTTTCCCAGGGAAGAACACATCAAGTCATCTGAAACCATCTGGGACAAAACTCACAAGCAAGGGGGAGAAAAATCCCAGACTGCTGGGGATGAAATAATTTATTCATCTCTATCATCATTGCTATGGAGAATGCTATCTTTGTGGCTCCTCTGAAACCTAGCCAAGTTCTTTGGAGGTAATGCAGAATACTCTCAGCACCAGCTTGAGATCACCATCTGCAAGCAAAAGTACTCTGTATTTTAGCTACTATTCAAATTGGAGATTTGGAAAAGGTTTGCACTGTGACAGTAATGACACCAATGTAAAAGCTGAGCTGTAAGTTTCCCACATTGTAGGTGGCTGTTTTATGTTAACAGCATTGTCCTTTAAGCTGTGCACTTTCCTTTGCTCATGTTGAAGTGGCACTGCAGAGACTTTAGTAGAATACTTAAAACAACTATTTGTTTCAAATAGGTACAGTGAATGACCACAGAAACATAAGCTTAACCAGTGTGAAGGCAAGGAAAAGCCAACAGCCCATTATATAATTTATGGGAACACTTTTTTGCATGTATTCTGATAGTCAGTCACAAAATTACTGGAATCTAGCACCAAGATAAATATCTTAGAAACCAGTCTAAAACTTCTCTAAATTTAGAGATTCTATCCCTATAAAGCTTTATGGACATTAGATTCTTAGCTCTTTACTGTGCAAGAACCATTCAACTAGCCTGCTCACCCCAAAGATACATAATATATATGGATTTTAGAACAAAAGACTTCAAACTGCATATTACTGAGCCAGGCGTTACACAGAACTGGCAAATTTGTTTTTAATACAGAGCTTACTTGCTCTTCCACATAAAAACACAATGTTAAATATCACAAGATTAAGTGCCAAGTCTTGAAGAAAGATCTTGACTGTGTCAAAGCCAAGATCCTGTCAAGGCAAGCTATCTGAAACAGAGTAGAAAGAAGCATGGATACACAGTGTAGCAGCAGAAACAAACGCAGGACAGGGTCCAAAATGAATAAAGAACAGTCTAACAATTCAGCCATAATATAAGTCACTTAATTTGACTGCGTATGTAAACATCTCATGTCAGCAACCTGCCACTTTCATGCCAAATCCTGTTCATGCTCAAAACATGCACGGATACAAAACAAAACTGATAGCTAAAGAATCAATTTTTTAAAAAATAGCACCAATTTTTATTGCAATTGATTTTTCAATTATGCCTTTTGTATCCAGCTAACTTCAATTTGATTTAGTCCAATGAAATG
This sequence comes from Phalacrocorax carbo, assembly GCF_963921805.1. Classification (NCBI taxonomy): domain Eukaryota; kingdom Metazoa; phylum Chordata; class Aves; order Suliformes; family Phalacrocoracidae; genus Phalacrocorax; species Phalacrocorax carbo. The sequence continues at coordinate 10,820,814 of NC_087514.1, read as the reverse complement.
GTCACTGTTTGCAGATTAAGCTGGAGCTTCATAACTCTGATATTCTCCGCTATCAGTCTCCCTATGTCACTAAGTTGCACCTATTCTGATGATATGTGAGATCTGGTTTTAAACAAGTTTCGCCTCCTGATTTTTTAAATACAGCCTTTGATTATCTTCCCTTTATGAATGATTTGTACAGCTATCATTTTCCAATAACAATATATTCAGAAGAGACAATTGATAAAATCAACAGTACAGGATAAGGGTTCAGAGAATTTATAACTTTAAACATCACTGAAGCAAAAACATATTTCTCCAAGCATAACCAATTGCTACTGTTTCATCAAACACAACTGAAAAATAATTCGGGGGAAGAAAGGAAGATGCAGTGAATCTGAAATCATCCGTATCACAATACTTCAATTTTTTTGTTATGCTATTCCATAATTCCAATATTATTTTATTACATGGGCAAAATGTACTTGAACATTAGTTTTCTTATTTTATGCTTGCTGATGGGCAGCTGGGTAAAGCAATAGCATATCTCAAAAGTAGTTAAACATGCATAGCAGCAGCCAACAACACTTACCTGCCATTCTTAGGCTGTATCACACCATGCAACAAAAACTAAAAGCAGAAATACTAACAATATGTGAACCTTCCAGAAGGCTTGGCATTGATCAGACAAGCTATACGCCTCTTCTTTTCAGAAGCAATTTTGTCTCTATACTCTGAGTTCTCCTTTTAAGGAGGGATGAGGTTAACTGTCAAATTTCAATGCCAAATCAAATAAGGTTCACATATACACCCTGAACGTGATGATGCTGGAGAGCTATGAATAGCTGTTGTGAGCCAATGTGTATATGCAGCATTATTCAGTATGCAGTGGCACACTGGAATTGAAGAAGAGAAAATCAGGTTTCACATTCAGCCTTTAAGGTGTATGTATCTCCTTGCAATTTCAATAAGTCTTCAAGTAATTAAAATTCTTTTTGAAGTTTTGATGAAAAGCAAACAGAATTTTGCTTTAAAACAAGAACCATATCAGATTCCAGCAGTAAAATATAATTTGAAAGCCCTCCCTGAAATAAAGATTCTACATTTTAGAAACTGAGGTTATTTTAAAACAGATCACTGCTTTCTACAAAAGTTTGCTGAACAATTATCCATAGCTCAGGCATGCAAAGCTGTTAAAAAGATGGCAAAGTGAAAACATACATTTAGTACATGACAAATGCAGTCTACTGCAGGCAAAGAGTAATAGATATATAAAATCATCTTCTCACTTTCAAAATCAAGGAAAAAATTTGGCCCCTGCTCAAGGTCTGTGCATGTCAAAACTTTTAGAAGGTTCCCCATGTTAAGGTACCTGCCAAGACAAGAATGAGAGAGAAGAAAATTTTCTTTTTTATAAGAAGGAACAGCCCAAATATAGTTGATTGAAGCGGTGGGGGAAAGAAGACCAGAGAGTTCCATCAGGCACAAACCCGTCCTTGAGGCTGCTGCCCTGATGGGTGAGGGAGACCCCAACCTCGAGGGCGTACAGCTGGTGATCCCAGAGATGCAATGCAGCTTTCCTGTAAGGAGTGACTACGTCACCAACATCTTCACATCCACCCCTTTGAGAAAGGGGCAGAACTCCAACTGAAGGCGTCACCAGTGACTAATTCTGTCCCGGTACACCCTAGCACCTGTGTCCTGAGCAGGAGTATCACGCTGAGGGCTAAGTAACATATTTGCAAACATTGACATGGGAGCCATGCCACAGATTTTCACCTGATGGGACAACAGAAGGAAAGAGCTTTAATTTTCTCAGCCCTCGTAATTTTGTCAGAAAGCCATTATAGAAAACAGCATCGAGATAGCATTTTCTGCATGCTGAAGCGATGTAACAAGTATGCCACAGATCTTTTACACGAGTTGCCTAAAACATCTGTGAAGCTCAGACAATTCCACTTTGGACTTTTGGATGTAAAAAATGCACATTAACTGAACCATGGATCAGGAATGATTTAGTACTCACTCTTGTATAAGACAGGATTACAGTGAACAACTGCTCAGCACAGATCACTAAGGCATATTGACAGAATTTTTCATTTTATGATTATTTGATTTGCAGGCAGATGGATGGACATCACTGACCACAGAGACCCAAAATGACTATGCACAAGGAAAGAAAATTTACACAGTAGCATGATGGTGGCTTGGCTACTACTGGAGGGGGAAAAAAAAACCAAAGGAATGGAAAAAACACATGCAACTATTTTCAAATTGCAGATTTGCAGCTGAGTCCCCTAGCCTTCACTGCAGCAGGGAATAGCAACCCTACTGTTACCATTTTAAATGCACCAGCTGTGAAGGGCCGAGAGACTTACTTTCAAAATCCAAGAAAAAATGTGCTGCATTGTGGTCTATGTCCCTGGTTAGCACCTTAATGAGATTACCCATGCCAGCAAACCTAAAAATAAAAATGGCAAAATAATTTAGTTCCGATAATCATTTCCTATTTTAAGTACACGCCTGGGGCTCACCAGAGCAGGGTTCCCATTAGGGTTTGCACACTGGATTCATCACCTTCTGGTGGGAAGCAGAAAACGTGCACTGTACAGTACATTTCCTCTTCTCAGGGAGGGGTGATGTTCGAAAAAGAGTTACAGCTTTGATGAAAATAAAGATCTGAATTACTGGCTCTTTTTCATCTTTGTTTAATACACTTAAAGAAGTGCATTACCTATGGTGACTGAGAAATTGTTTTGCATAACTGCAGCAACCCACAGCCAACAAAGCCATTGCTGCTTAGGACACAAGCAACCTCAAGTGGAACTGGTGTCATCATAAGCCTGAGTTTTACTATCTCTCCATAATCCAAAGCAAATTTCAGAAAGCCTCTCAATAGTAGTCATCTGTGGCCAATGAACAGTTTTTCCCATCAAATCACAAAGTGACAAGTTAAATGCACTAGACTTTTCCAAAAACAGGAGATGATCAAGTTTCAACAGTTCTTCTTATGTTTGCTGTCACATCCCAGCTAAAAGAAATGAGAAGTGGAAGAAAAATTAAATAGTTATTAGATTAATCTAGGTCCGATAAATTAACAAAACAGTTTCAAACATTACCATAAGTTTCAGAAATTGATACCTTCAGTAGGACTATGAAAACTGCATTTCATATGAAGGCAGCCTTTTCAAGGACCCTCCCATGTTTTACAGAGGCTGAAAACATACTTAAGAACCACTGCCTTCAAATATTAGGAGTTCATTGTAGTGCTGCTGGAAGACAAACACAAGTCACTACCCAAAAAGCTGATTTCAGATTATTTAAGAATAAGCCATCAACAGTCTGACATCTGGATGCAAGAGTAAGATCTAAAAATCAAGTTTTAAATTACTGTAACTATACCAACCTACAGGTATATGCCTTTTTTTTTTTTCCTGATTTTTACTTTTATTGAAGACTGATGTTTACTTGCAGGGAAAGTAGCACGACCGTAGGAATTATTGATTTGTTAGGAATCAAGAAAACTAAAGCAATAAGAAGTTAAAGCAAACTGTCTGGCAAAAAAAAAAAAAGATTTCAGAACCTGTGTTGCCAGATTTTTTGAATTCCATAAGAAAAACACAACTGGTATGTGAGGGAAAAGCAAACTAAAAACAGCACACAATTTAGTTTTCAGGATTCACAAGATTCAGCAATAAGTTACACAATCACAGAAACTAGAGAAGGAAGCAGGAATTAATCTGGGATTGTTGAAAATCATGCAATCTTTGCTCCAGCAACTAATTACATTAATCTTTGCTCCAACAACTTCTACAGAATGACCAAACAACAGTTAAAAATCTAGGTTTTTAGAAAAACAACTTTTGCATGTAATCCAACTGATCGCAGTGGATTCTGCCCATAGGACCTCATCACTACGTGTACGCTTGCTTTTTTGTGCACTCCACTTTCTCTGCAAGGTCCTGAACCTGGGTCAGGGCAAACCCCGGTATCAATACAGGCTGGGGGATGAAGGGATTGAGAGGAGCTCTGCAGAGAAGGACTTGGGGTTCTGGTGGATGAAAAGCTGGACATGAGCTGACAATGTGCGCTCGCAGCCCAGAAGGCCAACCGCATCCTGGGCTGCACCAAAAGCAGCGCGGCCAGCAGGGCGAGGGAGGGGATTCTGCCCCTCTGCCCCGCTCTGGTGAGACCCCACCTGCAGGGCTGCATCCAGCTCTGGAGCCCCCAGCACAGGAAGGGCATGGACCTGTTGGAGCGGGTCCAGAGGAGGCCACAACAATGATCCGAGGGCTGGAGCACCTCTCCTGCGAGGACAGGCTGAGAGAGTCGGGGTTGTTAAGCCTGGAGAAGAGAAGGCTGAGGGGAGAACTTATTGTGGCTTTTCTGTACTTAAAGGGGGACTACAGGAAGGATGGGGGCAATCTCTTTAGCAAGGCCTGTTGTGACAGGACAAGGGGTGATGGTTTGAAACTAAAGGAGGGGAGATTTAGACTGGGTATAAGGAAAAAATGTTTTACAGTGAGGGTGGTGGGGCACTGGCACAGGTTGCCCAGAGAGGTGGTGGATGCCCCATCCCTGGAAACCTTGAAGGTCAGGCTGGACAAGGCTCTGAGCAACCTGATCTAGTTGAAGATGTCCCTGCTCACTGCAGGGGGGTTGGACTAGATGACCTCTAAAGGTCCCTTCCAGCCCAAACCTTTCTATGATTCTCCTTCAAACACCAGAAAATGCAACTTCTGCTCCCTAAGCATTTGAACTTAATTTTCTGGAAAGTCTGATCAGGTTTCCAAGCCTATGAGAAACACCCATTATTTAAGGAAGTTTTAAATTAGGATGTCCAGTTTAGACATTTATCTTAAAAGTTAATCCATCAAAACTTGTTTCTTCAAAGAGGCAGCTTTTCCAGAGCTTTGTATTCCGTAGCTTAGTGAACTCTTCAAACGCTAGAGCTGCAGCGATGCTGTGTAAACAAGCAACACCAGAAAGCAGAGTAACTACTCTTCTGTATCTTGCAAGTGTGTTCTGTAACACAGGACTGAAAAAGCCACTTAGACCACCCCCCAACAAGGACATTCATAATCTGGGAAAAGCTGAAATACAGAAGCATTCTTAAACAAGGATTTTCAACAGGAGCAATAAAAAGCAAAAGTACAAACTGCCTAATGCTGACTGAGTCAGTAGATTCAGATTTAAAAACCAAACCTCAAACTCAGAACAGTGTATTACATATGTCAATTCCAACGTTAACAAGGAAGTAGCAAATATAGAGCAGTGAATAGTGTTACCTGCCTAAAGAGAACTCCAACTATACCTACAAGTACTGCCAGCTTCAGCTCTTCAGCTGCACTATCCACTCCTCCACCAAAGTATTTTCAATACCTCAAGGAAATGCCTCTATGTAGGTTCTGCCTTCGTTTTGATATTAACCAGTCTCCTAAGAGTTTACAGGGTAATGCAAGTGGTGTAATATATTGGATAACATTACTTCTGAAGGTCAGAGTAGGGGCATGCTTACAGGGTTGGAATATTTTGAAGGTAAGTGTACAGAAGAACATATAGCCACTGAGGAACAGTTAGTTTAATTGAACCCCTACCACTTCCTAAAATGAGTAAGGGGTCGGAGACTGTTTTACAATACAAATACCTTCATTCAGACCTTCATCCCTCAGAAAAGTTTGCCAATACAAACATACAGTTTCTTTTCTGGGAGTGAGTTTAACAAATAGAAAAACGCAACAAAAGGTTTGGCGCTACAATGAAACAGTAGATGCGAAACAAATTCAAGCAGAAGACGCAACGGTCCTAATGGTAACAGTTCAGTGAACAGCCTCTCTGAGAAGGAGAGAAATTGAAGATGATGAGAATGGATTAATGCAACTTCAACAGCAAAAAGATGACAGCGTGATATAGGAGTACATTTCAATTTACATGACTACAAAGCTGCATGAACGCTTGTTGGTGATGAAGTTCATAACAGACCTCTTCCCTCATGCATTCAGCATACTGAAGTAACCTTGATAAGCTTTACTCACCAGTTTCTCATACAAGATCCGCAATCACATTTCCTTTCTCAGCAGCAAAACATTCACTGTATATTCAGTATTTATGGAGTGAATGGAAATTTAGCAGAAGCTGGACAAACACAATACTTTTGAAACTTGTATCAAGATGAATTCTAACACTTACTCAAGGATCTCAAGTATTCCTTAATACTGGAAGATTTTCTGTTTTAAGAACTGTGAAAATGACCAATCCTCCAAGTTTTAACACAAAAAGTAAAACTTTAAGAAGCTAGAAGCAGCTTGAAAATTCAATTTAGTAGAAGTTGAGATGATATAATTGATCTATCATTTCTTGGGAGGACACTCTCTCTCTCCTTAGCATTCAAAGCAACAATGCAAGATCTGACAGGAATTTACGCTTCTGGCGAGGCTAAGCACTAGTGTCTCTACCTCTGAAACAGCCTTCTAGAAAGACGGCTTGTCATTTGCATTTCTGCTGGGCCCAAAACACCTGAAAGAAGGTCCACTACTGGCTCTAATATTAAAGATGCTAATGTGCATATAGTAAAAGAAACAGTCTACAAGACTAGCCGTTACAGTTATCTTCAGGGAACTCTTCTGCTCTTTCATGCCCTTTAAAAGCATGAGTAACACAGATGATTTCTGTAGTTCTATGAAGACTTATCTTGGTAATTAACTCACCAACAGAGGCATGCCCAGTCAGTAATGATTTTTAAAGTCCACAACTTCAGCTGAAGCAGAACTACTGTTTTTGAAAGTCAGGTGTGGTTCCAGCTAACTAGCCCTGACGTTGAACCATCACTGGCTAGTCAAGGACATCTTCAGGCACTAAATGCATCCTTCTTGAACACACTGCCGCATCAGTCAGCCCCAGTTCAAGAAAGATTTGAGCCTGCATAAAGACCAAAGCCAACAGCACTGCTACTGGCTGAGTTTTATATCCTGCTTTATTTATCAGGGCTTCGTCCCAGAGCCAAACAGCTGACTCGGAACACTGACTGGAGGTGACTTTTTTGGGTGGTAGCACACCTTTTGACCCACAATTGTTCCAGTGCAACTGGAACAAAAGCCACACTGAAGCTGTAATCAAGAAGATTTTTGCGTATTGCAATCACCAACATCAAAATATTCACATGCCCAGCCTTAAGCACAGTTTAGGTCACTACCTATTTGTTCTTATATAGCTTCAGATTGTCAATCTCTGTCCAATTTTATTTGGTATTCTCATACAGAATAAAGTACACTTCAAAACTTGGAAACTGGTTTTTCTCCCAGGTTGTCTTATTGATTTTAATATTTTTTAGTGTAGTGTCCAAAGGTAACTCATTAGATAAACTGACAGCATAAGATTCAGTAAAAGCACGCTTTAGGCCACTGAAGTTTTCTCTTGCCATAAACACAACATTGTAAAATCAGAGCAGAAAAAAGCCCACACTAGTCTCTGTCGAAAAACTGACTGTCCCCATGAAGCTGCCCGGAATCCCTCCTGGCACGCTCTGTACTCCAGCACAGTACTCAAGCCACGTGGAGCAGGTTATGGGAAATCAGAGCACAAGCCAAAAAACATGGTTTAAACTTGACCTACTTGTAGAGGAAGACATACGGAATGCCACATTTGATTACAATGATTCGGCCCATTACAGCCTTATGGGGTTATATGATGTTGCGTGTCATGTCATGATCAGACAAGCGGAAAGCAAAGGCATATTTTCAAAACAAGCCTTGCACGCATGCCCTTCATGCTGAAAACATCCCTGACACGTTTCATTTTTTTTCCCCCTAAGCTAAGCCCAGGAGAAATTTTAATAGAAATACATGATGCAACTAAATTCAGCCGAGCACTAAAGAAATTCCCCCCCTCACACCTGAAAAAACCCTGTACATTAACAAGGATTTTGCTTGCAACTGGTGAGCAGCTGGAAAACTTATTCTTGTTAAAGGTAAAATACTACAAAGACATTCATAAGTTACATTTTTAATTTTGCTTTGTTCTACCGGAAGAATATGATGCTTTCAAACTACTTTAAAAACCCCGGTCAAATAAACAGAAGAAAAAAATGTTTGTGACCATTGAAGAATGCCTGCTTCAGGAATACATAAGCTCACCTTTTGGGAAAGCATACACTGTTCCCATGACTGCTTTTAATAAAGCTTAACACTGAAGAGGGCTATCCAGGCTATGAAAACGTACTCCACAAGAACCTCATATCCATGCTCTGAGTCTGGAGGAGGAAGCTAAGCACAGCACTATATGGAAAGCGCAAACATTTTCTTCCAGGGACTGAGTTTTAAATTTTCATGTATGTGTGGCACAAACCTCTGATTCAGAGGTATTTTCATAAAATAGTAGGTGAAAAACACCACCATTAAAAGTCTTACGTTATAGTCTTAACACTACAGTGTTAACAGTTACAGCATTACTACATAAAAAAAACCTAGCTCAATGTCTCCCTACACTATTTTTCTAGAATGATAACCCTATCAGCCTGGCAACTGTTTCAAGGCTTACTGAACATTTTCTGCCTATAGTATCTAGCCATGAACGGGAACAGGGCGGGGGAGACAGGGAATATGTGGCTGCCCACACCAGCTGGAACCCAAGGTAGCCCTTAGCAACACATGGTATCACAGGGCGAACAGCCTATAGGATGAAGGGTAGTTTTCTCTCCCAAAGAAGCAGTTAAGCTTCACAGGCAGTGAGAATATATCTGACCCCAACCTTAAAAGCTAGAGCGTGCTGCAGAGATGGAAACAGGCTTGCAAACCACACTGCAAGAATCGCTCTTTTCACAAAGTCATGACATTTTCCTTGGATCCAAACATGTTTTCCTAGTCTAATGCACATTTATTTCTCTTCTGAGCACTGCTAGGGAAGATGCCTGCACTGGTTTTGGCTGAGATAAGAGTTAAATTTATTTCATAGTAGCTAGTATGGAGCTGTGTTTTGGATTTGTGCTGGAAACTGTGTTGATAAAACAGGGATGTTTTGGTTCCTGCTGAGCAGGGCTTACACAGAGCCGAGGCCTTTTCTGCCTCTCACCCCACCCCACCAGCGAGTGGCTGGGGGTGCAGAGGGGGTTGGGAGGGGACATGGCTGGAACAGCTGACCCCAACTCACCGAAGGGATATTCCACACCATATGGTGTCACGCTTAGCAATAAAACTAGGGGGGTGTTGGCGGGGGCGCTGCTCAGGGACTGACTGGGCATCGCGGTTGGTTGGTGGTGAACATTTGGCTTCATTTGCATCACTCGTCTTTCTTGGATTTTATTTCTCGGTTATTTTCATTACAATTTTTATTATTATTTTCTTTCAGTTCTAAAACTGTCTTTATTGGAAGGGTAAAGGTGAGAAAACTCATGGGTAGAGATACTCTCCCCCATCCCACGGGGGAGGAGCGAGCAGCTGCGTGGGGCTTGGTTGCCAGCTGGGGTTAAACCACAACGCCCTCTGACACGTTCTAATTCCTACTACTGTTATTAGTGGTGTTTAAAGTAATAAAGATCTGTCATTAGACAAAATCCCAGAGTAATAAAATATGTTGTCCAGACAAGAAATAATTATTGAGGAAACAGTAAAAAATAGTAGTTACCACTCGTAGTCTGAAAAAAGAGAGCAACACATGGAAATTACCAGCTTTAGATTTAGGAAGGATAAGCTTGGTGCTATTAGCTTAGAACAAGTTAGACTTTGGATAAGCTGGTCTCATTTTCAGGACTCATCATAGCTATAACAATGTTAATATGGGAATCAGTTCAGATACTGACATTTAACTGCTGAATCAAACACATAAGAAATGCCACAGCAGTCCCCAATTCTGCATAAAACACAATTTCATTCGTTGCTGGACAATTTGGTCTAGCAAATTAAGATTTCGGCAGTTTTTACATACACTTTTACAGCATACTTCACAGTCTAAACCTATGCAAAGATTGGTGCACTGCTTTCCACTCCTGACACCTAGCGGTTACTCTTCTACAAAACACTAATTGCACATTAACCATAATAAAAGATATGCAAGCAAAAAAAAAACCCACACTCCACTGAATTACTGGGGCTTTAATCATAAATATCTGAATAGTAGAAGAACAATTTATAGTGCCAGATAGAAAATGTTTCTGTATAGGCAAAGTAAGCATTCAGGCTATCTAAAGGCTGTTTAAAAGCTGCCTCTGATGGCAGTTCTTTTGGCTAAATTGACTTTGATACAATAAACTCTTTTAGTTGAAACTGAAGTTACTTTTTTTTTTTTTTGAGATCACACATCATCAATAAAGTCTCATTTTCTGCACAAAACCGAATTCAAAACTTGTCATATCAGGAAAATGGAGGCCTGCCAGGGAAAATAGTCTAGTGAAAAAAGGCTCACATTTCTCAAAACCAGAATTGTAAAGTATGGTCAGGTCAGTGTTTATTCAGTCCATTTTCTCCACTTAGAGGAAATCAAGGGAAAGGCACTGAAGAATCCACAGTTCCTTTAGAAGAGGCAGTCTTAAAGCCTTCTTAATTCGGGAAACTATTAGTGGCACAGCTGACACCAAAAAACTTATTTGATGGGAGCTACAATAAAACAAATAAGTGTGCCCACACAAGTTTGGAATAAACTCCAAATTGTCTGGAAGGATTGCTCTGATTTTTGAAACACAAATTGTATTGAAAAGGGGAAAGACTACACTCTGAAAATCTGCTCTGGTTTACCCTTCAATGAGTAACTGCACAATTCTTCCAAGAGTGAATCTGTGCCTAGAAAATAATTGAATATGCTTTCCTCTTTCAAAATGATACAAACTCAACATGCTTTCTAGCTTAATTCTGTACAATGCTCTTTTTAATTCAATTACATTGCAACCATCAGCAAAAAAAAATTACTGTTTTTTTGTTCAGGGACTTTTACATTTGAATGCAATTCCCACTTTGCTTTTTCCTTCAAAGTCTGACATCTCAAAAGCCTTTTGCAGTGCTGAACCTCCTCCAACAGAGGTCACTACCTTACAACTTGATCTTCCAGAGAAAGGGAAGCTTGTACCGAGTGTGTTCCTACTGTCTTGGTGCCTTACAGCTCCGAGAGCCGGCAATTTCCTTCCAGCCCAAATACTGCATTTCAGCCCATGATGTTGTGACATTATCATGAAAACTGTGGCTGATCTTGAAGTCTGTCTTTTTTCAAAGTAAGCTGAGAACATTCTATTTTTATCAGGTACATAAAGAGGCAAAAAAGCATTTAAGATGCGGAAGATTTACAGACTTACTTTGTTCTTTTACAGAAAAGCTTCTTACTTACCGAAGACAATACACATGTTAAAACTGTGCTATACTACCACATTACTAAAAGTTTCATATTTTAACATCAGCCTGTAGTTTAACAGCTGTAAAGCTTGTCTCCAGAAAAACCCAAACCAAAACAATCCAACAGTAACAATAATTTGTATGGTAAGACCTCCTCCTGCCAGCTTTTCATCTCAGTGTAAACAAAAAAACACAAACCCAAGCAAACTATAACAACCCACAAACCTACAACTTTTATCTAACAGCTAGAAAAACATCTTTTCAATCCCTAACTTCACTGTAGAGCCTAGTCCAATTGATCTGTGCCACCTTTTAGTTGGTACTTCACTTGTGAAAAAGCACTCCTCTTCAAGCCAAGTTTTATTTGGAAATGTGTTTTCTTTCAATAGCTGAACTCCCATCTATAGAGTCAGACTCCCGTACATTTCAGTACCCAAGCTGGATGAAGTTGCACTGAGGCTCTGCCAAACAGCCTTGGTAATACTGCCATCCAATGTACTAGGACAAGGAGTACAATCATCTGCATCACTCTTTAATGGTCAAACGATATATTTTCTTTTAGTTTGGCTTCGAACTGTTGCATCCCTTCAGTGCCCTGGCTTGCAAATCGTACACTAACATTATGACAAAATATCTAGTCATCAAGCTGATAAATATACATTATTCATTGACTTATTCTGTCTCCAGGGATTTTTCTGGAATGTTACAGTACTAAACCGCAAATCTTGTGTGTATGAACCTGACGCAGACTGTCCATCTGCAAATTCAGTTCAGTGAGACACTAGCTCTGAACTACCAAGGACGAAGGGAAGTCCTATGGCCTTTCAAATCAGGTAGCTGGAAGGGCAGATTGCCATATTTCAGGACAGCTTTCTGATTATTCTGTGGAGTTGTCTTTTTCTGAGGCACCAAAGTATGCTTGCAGGATATAGAAGGCGAATGAAACACATCAAGTTACTGATGGTACAACAGAGGGTGACCAGTAGAAAGATACTCCTTCCCGTCCCATTTGTTTTCAGAAACAGTAACAAAACAGAGAGGCATTTAGGCGGGGTGGGGGGTGAGGGGGGATAAAATTGGTCCCTACATGTCAGTTTACTTCTTCAAAGTTTCACAGGAGATTTTTTGCAAGATCAAGATTCTACAGCCATCTCTGATACTTCCAGTTATGTCTTCATATAGCCTCATAAGGCACAGTATCAACTGGTTTTTTTTTTGTCTAGATAGTTTCTCTTTATAGAAAGCTATTGTAAAAAACCAACCAACAAAAACCAAACAAAAAAACCAAAAACACAAATAGACCACATTGGTCCAGATTCCTCTAGCTGTGCTAAGTTTGATCATCTTTTACCTCATTTTCCATCCCTTCCAACATGCCTCAAGTTTTCTGTCAATTATGAAATCAGTCTAAAGGTGTCCCATAAGCGTAAGACAATTTATTTTCATCCACCTATTGGAAATACAGAGGAATATTTGCTGAGCTCCAGTGATACCATACAACCTGCAATCCATTAAGGTCAGTAGTAAGTATGCAGAATATCGTGCAGAGTTATGACTTCCTGCACCAGTCCATCTGTAAACTCTACAAGTCCATCTCGTCTCGACTCACAAGGAGTTTGCAGTAGTTCTTGGGGAAAATCAGGTACATATGCAGAACAGAAAGCCATTAAAACTGAATACATTCAATTATCACATCTGGCTCAGAAACATACTTGGTTCTAGTATGTAAGTGTTCTCAGGCCACCACCAAAACATGCTGCCCCTGTTCCCACTCTTCTCTAGGCATCTGCTCATGTTGGAAGGTTCAGCTTCTATTGGATATTAAGCTTTTTTCAAGTTTTAACCTTATTGAGAAAGCGACATCTAGTTAACTTTGCCCTTTGCTTCATGAGGCTTATAAAATTTTCAACAGTCTCCAGATCTTTACAAATGTTATCTTACTGGTGTTTTCCTACTGAAAGTGATGCTTGGGCAGGGCTTCTGCCAGTCCCTTCAAACGCTTCACACTGGTGATTCCCAGCTGGTTTAAGATGCTGTTAAGCATTTGGCAGCTACGTTGTCTCAGCACAGCTGGGGAAGGTGAAAGCATCAGCAGACAGACACCTGAACTTTAGGGCTGCTGAAGTGGGCAATGTCACCTTGGCTTACGAACATCTTCCCTTCAATACCTGAAATACTGTTGATTCACAATTTCTTCAACAAAAACAGACGTTTCTTGCCATGTGCTATAGCTGTTCACTGGACAGCCTTCCTCCTTCTGCAGGCAGTACTGTTCCCAGCAATGCTGCTTGAGTTTTGCTAGCTTTTCTGGATGACACGCACCTTCCTGAGCAGAAGCAGTGCTGTTCTAGCAGAGGAATAAGTGGGTGGTGTGAAAGGATGAGGAGCAATACCAAGTTCGCACATGCAGAGGGAAGCAAGATGGTGACTCCGGGAGACTGTATGTGGCGAGACAGACCCACGGTCTGACTCAGCTCAGTGACTCTTACAATGCACCCTTTGCAAACACACATGATACTGTAAATAGAAGTCTGCAGTAGTTCAAATTGCAACTTTGCTAATACACTTATCCGTGATTTTGGAAGTAAAGGTTACCAAATGAAAGAGGTACTACTACTGCTGGCACTGGATGTTTTCCCATTAGTTTACTGTAGATTTGGAGAATATTGCTGTATGCTTGCCCAGTTCCTAGACTTATTCCATAACCCCAGAGAGGCAAGACAGTAGGCTAGAAGGATTGTTGGTCTGACCCAGCATTGCCATAAGCTCTCCCAAAAATTACAAAAACATGATATAAATCTCATCAAAACAAGCGATACTGAGAAAATTATTTTAATGCATCAATTGTGCACTAAAATAAGGGACAATTACTTTAGCGACACATTTATAATGTTGTATATTCTTAATTTCTGAATGGAGTATTCAGACAGTTTTGGACACAGCACTTGGAAATGTTTTCTATTGTTGTCAACAAAACTGATGACAAAACAATTTAATCAGCTCCCCAGAATACAAAGAGCTTTTTGATTGGTAGCATCACCTTCCTAATTTGGCAGAAGATAGTTAGCTGTGCTGGCACAGCACAATAAACATGAAGTATAACACACACTTTATGCAGTAGCTTAGATGACAAGTAGCGGGTTATAGAACTAAAAGCTAAAACCTTCACATAAGCGTATGCTACCTCTTCATGCTGGCTCAGAATACTGGTTTCTGGTATAAGTCATCTCATTCTGAAAGGATTTGGAGCTACACAGTAACTTTACTAAATAGTCTGAGAAAGAAAATTCACCAAAACATTATCTCTTCATTAACATCTTCCAAGTTTATGAACAATCTTCCAGGATAAGTTCTTAAATGTGGCCAAACTACTATACTCTGTGCACACTAAAAACGCCTTTATTGAAACAATGGGACTTCTTTACATTGATACGGTGACGAGTTTCCAAAATCATTACCAGGCTGTGTGGTGAGGTACCGCACAATAAACCCACACACTTCCAACCTTGTTTAGCATCATTAACCACAGAGAGGCATAAATTAGGTTATAGATCAGGACTTCCAAGGGAACACTAGAAATTTCAAAAGCTGTAGAAGCAAGTGGGGGAAAAGGAGTTCTTGAAAACTGCTAATATTCAGCACAGTCCCATTTTCTGACCTTTAACATATTATAATTTTTGCCTCGTATATGTCAGGCGAGTTTTCAAGCAGGTTAAGTTTCAATTCTTACCTACAGCCAGTGCTGCACTCTGTTCTTGGCCTCCAGTCTGTTTTAAAAGAAAGAGAGATTATGAGAATTTATTCTTTTGCACCGGAAATCTTAAATGTAATGCTATGTGACGTAAAAGCAAACATGGATCTGTTCCAGACGCTACACAATTTTTCTGGATCTACTTCATAAACACAGTTCTGGATCTATATGCTACTGTGACTGTTGAAAAATGTGTTAAAAATTGAATGCAGAGCTGTGTTTTATCTTCTAGGCATATAAATAAATAGGGAACAGTTATTCAGCAAACATATTTCTAGGGGAAAAGGCTGCTGGTGTATCCATAAGGATACACATCCCGTAATAAATTACTAGAGAGTCAAAGGTACAATAAAATACTAACAGCAAATTGTTCCACTTGCATTTCACTTTGCAGACAGAAACGTTAAAAAGAACGAGTAACTCAAGATTCTTAACCACACAAATCAGCTCTTGAAAAAATTCATGGCTTGCACGCTGACCTCCAGAGAAGGCATTTTCCAGTCACCACTGAAAACAATCTGCTTAACAAAGAAAACTCGCCTTCTTGGACAGCCTCAGTCTCTTATACACATTATTAACCACCATCTTAAGGCTGGTGAAATAATTATGTTAATAGCTCAGTTTAATAGTATAAAGGAGAAGATATGGTGTACTACAGTATCTCATAAAGCTTCACAGGAAATAACAGTGTAACATTTCACTTCATAGGAAATAAGAGTGTCACAACAAAAACTAGGGAAGGCTCTGAAGATCTACAGTGCCATAGGCAAGACGCAAGAGTGGAGACCCCAGTGACAGCTCCTCCTCACAGCCCACAGGACTGAACATAAGCAGAAAGATGACTGTCATACACTGTTACAACTGTAGAAGTTTCTCCTTTCCAGTGTATGCATCCCTCTCAAAGAGGTTTCCCCCTTGGCTAGGATTTCTGAGTAGTATCTGCTTTTTCTTTTACTAGTTGGCTTCAGCTTCTCTTTGCTCTCTCAGTAGTAAGCAACAGCAGTACTTCAGGACAACAGCTGCTTCACAGGACAAAGAGATGGTTAATCCTCATAAGAGCTGTTGCAACTTCCCTAAAACACACACACTCTCACTAGGCTTAAATATCTTTTATTTTTTTTAAACTTCCTCATGACTGCAGACTGCTCAATTCGTGCTTTGACAGAAAGCAACAAGAATCAAGCACCGACGGGACAGTGGACAAAGCAGTCAAACAAAGGTCAAAGTGACAAACCAGACCATAGAAATAAATATGAAAGTAACAGAAGGAAAAAAAAGCCAAACCAAAAAAAACCCACTACGGCAGCAAGGCTAGGGACTTCTTTAAAAGAGCTTCCTAACAGCATTAGTTCATTACTAACAGCAGTGTCTAGATTTCCTGAAGGTAAAATTATTAGTAAAAAACCCCTAGAATTGCTCAGCTCTTACACCTTTCCAGCCAGAGTACTGCACTTACAATCACAAGCACTTACCACCTGCACGAAAAGTGTGCTGATGCTCAGATAGTTTGTCCTGATGGCTTCAGTGAACGGCCTAGTAGGGCCATTAGGGAAAAAGGAAGCCACCAGGAAAGCTGAGAATTATAGGTCAGTTGGACTATCATCAATAACAGGCAAAAAGATGTTAGCACAAGAATCCATTAACTGGATTCCTATCTTTTAGTACCAATGAGCATGCCTTCATGAAAAACAGATCAATCAGACTGAGCACATTTGATGCTATCAACTTGGTTTATACCAGCAAGCTGATAGATATTTGATTTTTGCACCGTGTGGCTTCACATCGCACGATATTTTAAATTTAGAGGTTAGCACTATGCAATATAATAAAGCACTGTCTAAATGGATAAGAAATCGACTTGCAGATCTCTAGCAGTCAGTGGGGAATGATCAGTGAACATCCATTAAAAATGGTCAGATGTGAATTTAATGGTGTGATGGATTCTTTACACAATTTTTGCACTTCCAGATGCACCTTAATTCAGACACAAAAGAACCTAAATGAACAGTCGCCTATTGTTAGGTTCGGAGCGCATTACTTGGGTTCTCCCAAGTAGTACAGGGGATCTGCAAAGCATACAAGCTTCCTTCTGACGCTCAAGGTTTCGATCTGCAGATTAATATAGAAAGAATACCAACAGGCATCAGATGAGATGCGTATACCATATAATTTAAGAGGTAGTGAAAATTGAATAATACAGAGCAAAGCACTTTTTCAGTTGCTTGTGATTCTGAGGCAGCCAAGCATTTAACATTATATTGCAGAGAAAAGCAGCTCTGGGCAGGAAAATTACCTTTCATTCAATGTGTTAACAGCTCACGGATTTTGTTAAGCTTTTTTTTTTTTTTTTTACACACCATTTTATTGAGTGCAACAGTGGAAAGATTAATGCATCCCATCCTAGGAATCTCTATTACACGTCCTTCTTCCCCCCTGACTTGCAGCCTAACTCCATCACAGCAGAAAAAGGTCAAAGCATATGCTAGCCTCTCAGGCCAACTACAACAGGAGTTCAAAGAATTGTCACAACAGTTGGAGAACAAATGTGGAAAAACATCTACAACCATTAGAGAGGAACAGTGAATCATCTAAACTGCAGCTATTCATTTTCAGAAGACAACAAAACCAAGCATCATTCAGTTTGTCAGAGGAAAAGCCTGTAGTTGATACAAGTCAAAGGGTACCCAAATATAAAGACGCACTAGGTAAACTTGTCATCATTGTGGATAACAAAACTTGGGGAAAAAAAATTAGTAACTGGCTAACCACTGAATAAGCCCTGTGTTTTGGGTGTCCACCTCATATTGGAACTGATGCTGCTTAGCTCAGCAGTACATGAAAACAGATTTCAGAAGAGAAAAGCTAACCGTTAGCATCCAGTATGAAACCAATGTCTTTTGTCCAACCCTGCCTGAAGTAATTAAGAAGCCTCTACACACAAACATAGAGTTGTCAACACCTGACAGTCAAGATTTGCTACAAGAATGGTGATTTTGCAGGCTTTCCAATGCTATGGTTTTTCTGCCTATTAAGAACTGAAAACATTGAGTAGTAAGAAAAAATCAACAACTTTACAACAAGAGCCTGAATTACTTTGTGCACTCAGTTGGTATAGGGAACTTCGGAAAGAATTACTTCATAAATATTACACCACTTGTTAAAGAAAGCTTGCACAGGATTCACATACTCCATGTGAGGTATTAGGCACTCAGGCTTTAGCAGTCTTCAGAACACAATCCACTGTTTTCACAGAGCAAATGTTCGAACTGCTTGTTTGAAGTTCAAGCTTGCACCAGGATTTCCCTCAGGAAGTATCATCAACTTGAACTCTGCGTGAGCCAGCGGTGGCCTACAGCACAGACGTTCTCAGTCCATGAATCTGAACAGCCCTTTGCATGCTGCTGAAGAGAACAGGCCCTGGCTCAGACTGCACTGCTCTGGCAATTTTTTAACACTTCTCTCTTGCTTCAATTACAGACTTGAAATGTAAGTTTGAGGAAACCACTCAAAAAAAAATGGTTACTTGCAGAAGCACACATTAGACCATAAAAGCCAAGCCCAGTCCAAATCAGAACCGCAAGTCAAATACATCCTGCATCTTGTGGGTAATATAAAAAAGAACACTAAAAAATGTTTAGTATTAAAACTTGATTTTTACTTTAGTAACAATAACAGATGGCTAAGCTATAAAAAATAAATCATAGCTAAGATCATGTTTCAAAGGAAGTTTTGGGGCATCTGCAGATGAACCCATGGTTCAATGCTAAATAGATGTGAACTCCAATGTTAACATCAGGGATTCTAAAATAAGATTCTGCTATGAGTATGGCACTCAAACATTAGGGTAAGTCTATGCAAAGGTAGTCTATTGCTACTGCAAGGTGACCTTAGTTCTTTATAAGAAAGCAAATCTACTGATTGCCTGCTATAATTTGCTATAATAAACCTTTTTGACTTCTGGCTGTAGAAAGCTTCAGCTCAGATCTTTCTTCTCCATTCATTTTTATTTATCCTTCTGAAGCTAAATTGTATCTTAGAAGTCCATTGTTACATTAAGCCTTTCCCTCTCCCATGTAATTTCTTAATGCTGTCTTAGAGTATTTTATAGTACTTGCTAAAGTCAAATCTGTGTTTTAGGTGTATAATTTAACATTAGAAAGGACGATCTGACATGAAAGCTTTCTTGGCAGTTCCCAACCTGCGTTAGACACCTGTCAAAAGCACACGTTATACCTTCTGTCCTTTACTGACAGATTAAAATGCACTGATGCCAATATAACTCATTCTACATGGCTATATTGGCATACAACTCTTCACACCGTGCATCCAACCATTTAGTGGCACTCAGTTCCACGTGCTAAGGTAGGAGTGCAATTAACTGCTGGGCATACTCAGGACAAGCGAGGTGCAGAAAGCACCGTTTCTGTTTCTCTAAAGCTTAGTTGGAAGATTTGGCTTCAAAAGGAATGTAGCAAAGATCCACCAGGTTTGCTTTGAAGAAAATACTTCCAGGAAGTTTAGATGCTGCACTATAGATTAACAAGAGGGGGACAAGGTTATATATGTATAGCCCTTTTATGAAAAGGGAAAGCCGCAGATAACTGTGAAGCTTGTATGGCATAAGAGGATAGTCACACATATAAGAGTAATATTCAGCATGGAAAATGTATATTTCACCCACTTACAGGTATGTTTTCCACAAAACCCCCCATTACTTTGGCTTAGTGGAAACAGTAAAATGAACTACCATAATCCTCATTTTTGCATCTTGTCAAAACTTTGCATAGAAAATAAAAGCTGCAAGTTGAAGACCAAGTACAAGGCATTTTTGCAACCAAATGAGAAAGTTAAATATTTCCAAATAATTTTTTTCACTTTTCAAAGGAAGTGAGAGTATTAAATGTTAGGTAACCAGAAGACAAATAAGGGCTTTTAGGAAAACAGGGGTGAGAATTCTTTGGGTTGTTTAATGTGAGGTGGGGCTTTTTATTTTTGTTTGTGGCGATTGTTTTTTGGCAGTAGGGTGATATTTCAGTCCAGGCTACACAACTTCCTGTATTACGAAAAGAAAAAATAAAAAGCCTGCAAGAATTATTGAAGCCAGTCCTGTGTTTAGTAGTCAATTATTCAAACAACTGAACTTGCTATTTCTGGTAGCATATTATCTTCTATATTTCTTTTTATCTAAATCCTGAAGTGATTTCATACCGGGTATATTACATGAGCAGAATTTTTAAGATCTACACAGCAGTCAGGTTTTCACTCCTCAAAAAAATACTTAAGTATTCCTAAACTAGGAGGAGATATTGGATACCTTTACACTAAATGATATTGCTGTTTGCTATCTATTGCACATCTAACTTCCCTATGACTACTTTGCATTGCTATTTTTCTGCAGCTGATGCTTCCTTTGATGTTATGCTGTTAACACCCAGTTGTAAAGTGTTCCTGAATACCAACCCAGTGATTCAACAGCTTTTTTTACCTCAGCTATACAAATGATATAATTTTTTAGGAATATGGCAAAGTTTAAGACAGAGTTCTGGCTCAATACCAGCACAACTGAAGTGAAACCATAGCCTGGTCCCAGGAAGTTTGCAGCAATACTCATCCACTTGCACAATAAAAACAAGACAAGAAAAGGTCAGAAGGGCTCTCCCATTCAACATTATTAGTAGTGTATTATCAGCTCTGAGCAACCCCAAAGCCCATAGCCCTGTCCAGCAACACAAACAGAAGAGCCCTTATTACTTATAATCTAGATTTCTACACTTGGAGTAAATTGCTTTCCCCAGGTCTATACTAAGTTGTAAGAACAGAAAGGAACTTCTATCATGAAAGGAAACCAACCAGAGAAGACGGTTACTTACCACCTAAAACATCTTTTACTTGTTTTTACTGAGTTCTGACTATGAACTTATTCCTCAACAGTATCAGAAATTGAGAGCTGAAATCATACTTAATGCTCTGATAGGTAAGACTGTAAGAATCCAGACCTAAACTGATTATTCCAGATTTTTTAATTACTCCAGATTTCAAAGAACATACACTAGTTTTTAAAAAGCTTGAAATGCTCTTCCTATGGAAGCCAACAGCAGTAAGTTTCACTCCATGCTTCTTACTGACTCGAGAGCTGAGCTGGTTAGAGGTAACACCTTAAGCAGTTTGCTTTAAAGCTTCTTCTCCCAAAGGTCCCAGTACTGTCCCACTAAGCAAGTCTCAGCAGAGGCAGCTCCTTCATAGTAGCAACTCATGCACATGACAGGAGGCAACACTGTAAGAGTGACTCCATGATAAGAGCCTCGGGATGAGCTGCAATGTCTGCCAAGAAGGATCAGAGGAACCCCGCTCTGGCCAGAGTAACTGTCACATAGTGCTGGAACAAGTAAAGGCACCTCCAGTTTGCCCAGGAGTGCCCTGAGCTCTACCTACACACCTGCATGGAAAGATCTGTGATAACTTTCAGAAAAAGGGAAGACTTCAGATCAGCTAAACAGTAATATTCCAGTAATAGAAGTTTCAGACTATTCTAATACAAAGAAAAACATGTGTGATTAGATGCCAGTGAAAATTATAAACAAGAATACTCAAAACAATCGTATCAATTACTAGCCATCCAGAAAGGAAGAATCTAACAAAGTTATTTTAACCTGTGACCTCAAATGTTTACTGGGTAACATTTAAGATGGAAGCATGCACAGAAGTCGCGGAAACCAGAGTAACAAACACAAGCAACATAATATGGGATTGCCCAGGCCCAACTCCTAGGGACCACTGCGTGTATTCAACAGCTTTGTCCAAGAGTCAGGAAAAACAACCCAGGAGCCATACAACATCATCATCCTAGTTCCTGCATCGTAATTTAATGATACTGAGTCTCAACAGCTGCACAGTATTTCTGCTTAAGTTTCCAAAATAAATTCCATGATGAGCTACAAGGAAGCAAGCTGCATCAGGGGAGGTTCGCATTGGGCATTTGGAAAAGGTTCTTCACTGAGAGGGTGGCCAGTCCCTAGAACAGGGTTTCCAGGGCAGTGGTCACGGCACCAAGCCTGTCAGTTCAGGGAGCTCAGGGAGCGTCTGGATGATGCTCTTAGTCATATGGTTTAGTTTTAGGTAGTCCTGTGAGGCGCAGGGAGTTGGGCTCGATGATCCTGATGGGTCCCTTTCAACTTGAGATATTCTGTTACTCCAAATAACAGAACTGCAGTTATGTGGTCAAGCAGTAAGATGAATGTTACCCAGATCTGAAGGACTACATGTCCAGGTCACTACAGAGTTAAACAAAAGCACCCCCAAACAAAAAATCCCTACCAAAAAAATGCCAAAAAAGCACTCCCCACAGAAAATCGGTATCTCCTTTAACAAGCATTTAAGAGACTTTCTGTAAGTCAGGAAGTGAAATAAGCAACATCTGACATTAACCTAATAGAACAGACCACATAAAACATAATACAAAAGTCCAGTCACCTGTCCCAACAAGCACAGCTTTTCAGGTCAAATGTCTTTCTGATGAGAAAAGTTTACATATTTTGGTGGTCTGTTTAGAAGTGACTTTCCAAAAAGTCAAAACAACCCTTAAATTAATGTCTGTGATTCAAAGGCTCATTGGACAAACAGAATTAAACAGTTCATGTTGTCCTGAGCAATTATTTACAGGTGGAGAAAAACAGCAGCTTTACTTTCATAAACAAATCAGCATTGCTGAAGTCTCAAGCAGAACACAGTTTACTAAATGAGCCATTAAACCAGATTCAAAACTCACTTTTTAAACTTACACTACTAACTGTTGCAGGACTACTGCATGTAAAGGAAGTATATTTTGAAAGAGCTCTATGCTGAATTCTGCTTGTTTACAGTAAAAATAAAACCCCTTTCACCAATCATTTGCAGATTACTTCCAACTTCATTCAAGGTTTTAAGTAGTTTTATGTCCACTGTCAAAGAAAAGATACTGCATTACATTGCATCAGCGCTGGCAGATTATTTACATTAATTGCTAATATGTAAAATGTATTAAAACAATTAATTAAAACCCACAGGATTGCACAAAAGCTTTTAGCCCCTCTATTCCCATGCTATCACAGCCAGCCACATTAAACAAGCCCCAAGATAAAAATGCAGCAAAGAAAAAGGAAACAGACCACTTTGGCCTAAAAAACTGTCAGCTACTCCTCTTCCTTGCCTTCGATACCAGCATTAATACAAAATGCATGCTGGTAGAACATCAGTAAATGATCAGAATCTCTATCAAAATATTTTATAGTGAGCGTCAAAACCACAGAAAGTCCTTAAGCTCCATATACTAAGAATCATTTCAACAAACCTGCTTTCACATGGACGGGAGATCAATTCAAGAAGCTCTGCTGAATTGCAAATAGAATTTATAGGCAAACCTACAGCAATATATTTAGAGCAACGCTACCAAAGGAGATTGTTTTTAGCTTGTGGCACAAGTGGGAAGTAAAAGCGGTTTCAGTTGTCAGAAAGACATTAATTCTTTTTCATGTATTTACAGTATATAGCTTCATTGTGACAGATTATTCTTCTGCCCCGACAGCTCCCACATTACCCTACTGTTGGTATCTGATAGGCTCTGCGGTGAAAGCTTTTCAAGTTGCTCAGAAGCATTTGTAATTTCACCACTTTCTACGTTGGTTACATCGGTTTCCCCTAACAAAAAAATTCCTTCTGAAGGCACACATTAAAAGCTGCATATTTTAACACCTATTTCCTTGTTTAATAGAGGAAACATTTAGCACTGAGCAAAACAAAAAAGAACCTTGCTTTCTATTTCTTACAGCATGTTTGACTTTATATAAACTTCTGAGACGGTCAAAGCCATACAGAAGCCCATAACACGTGCAATATGGCCTTAATACTGTATCTCCTTCTGAATGAGGTCCTTTACTTCTAACCTTTCGTATGCACATAGGTATGGGGACAACTAGGAAAACCTTCCTGCTCTTTTTAAGTTTAGCACATATTAAGGGATTTGCACTAAAACACTGAAATTGTTACCGAAGAGATTTTTAAAGATTGTCCCCACAAGGAAGCAGAATATTTGAAATGTGTCAGCCAGACAAATGCTCCTCTTATAAGAGCTATACAAACCACAATAAAGTGTTCTCAAATTTAATAAGAAAATGCATTTGCTTCCACTTTGCAAGCATAGTGCTGAAGGTGTTTTCATGTTCATTATAATTACCACAAAATGCAAAACCTGTTAATCCACAAACACTGCAATATCAGTGCTGGAACAGGGATTCCACATGTTAATCAGTTTGCTCAAAACATCTCCCCATTGTCATTAAAGGGGAACAATTTAAATTGCATGGAAAGATTCTTAAATCTTCAAGCATGCAGACAAGTTCGAAATCCATATGAGATATAAAGCTATAAAAGAATGAATAAATATCAGAGATGATAATTATTTCCTTCTTTTGCATATAAAGATCTTTTCTGAATGACTGACACTCTGGAAAAATAATCCTATACAAGTCAGTCAACGTTAATGAAAAAGAAAAACTAGTACAAGAAAAATAGGGCAAACACTAAAATGCTGTATGTTCTTCAGTGTCTGTCATAATGGACAGCTGAAACATCCCAGCCAGAAGAAATACCACCTGGATGACACAGGCACACGTCTTACACAACCGTTTGTGTTAGTCTGCACCACACCAAGGTCCAGCGGCTTAGTATTTCCATCTCTGCACCAGTCATGCAAGACAAACACACTCTGCCCCAAGGGATGCCGTGTTCCTGTGCCACATTCTCTTTTCAGCATGTTCCCAGAGGCTGGGGCCTGAGCTGAGACCTGGGTCAGGTCTAAAATGTGGCAGAGCTCAGCAGGCTCTCAGCTGATGTCTTCCCAGACCAAAGTTAATGCTGGAAACAGTCAAACCAAGTTTATGCAGCACTACCCTGAGCTAAAAAGCACTGCTTGGTCCTAAAGAAAATGCTGAATTAAGGCAAATACTTTACCCCAGTTGCAGACAAAGAGCTACCTTCTAGAGTTACTCAGTTTCACTCAGCATGGCCATCCTGTTAAACTTCGCTCTCAGGGAGAGACAGGAGGATGATGGGGTGGGAAGAAGGGAAACGGGCAGAGGACCCCTCATGGCTAGGCTAATGAGCTTTTCAATTTTCTGTATAGGGCAAGCTATGCACTCAAAATTTAGTGACAGACATATTTATTCACTTATGTGATCAGAATAATCCAGAGGATTAATGTAAAAATTACTATCAGATAATTACAACGTGGTTCAAAACTTGTGTTGGTACCACAGTGCTTTGGTACCTCAAATGGTGACATACTACACGCCAGCGGTTCTTTCTCCTGCAAATTAAGGGACACGCATTTTCAAACTGAGTATTTGAGAAGGAGTCTCATACACATTTTGGTGTCAGGAGCTGCTATTTTACAGAGCCAGGCAACAAAGGTCTTGAAATTATCGCTCATAAATAGCTATATTATACATGTCACCTTTATATAATAAAAGATTACATAAAGTCAAACTTTTTTTCCACTATGTCACTTCTGACAGATGCGAGTTATTGACCACTATAAGCCTCCAAAATTTTGCTATCATTAATCTAGGTTTGGCAGAGTAACGAAGTATTTTAATATTCTCCGTGAACCCTGGTTACTGCTACAGCTACACAACACAACTTCATAAAGTTATTTTTGCTTATAAAAGTTTGGCAAATTAACTGGCATATGAAGATTAATACAGGATCTGTAAATATTTGGCTCTCAAAAGCTTAATGTTTCCTTACTGGCTAGAATGCTGCTTCTTTCCCTGTTCATCCTTGGACCCAGATGCATCACCCCATTCTGGGCTAAGAAGCCTCTCCTGACACAAGTTTACTTAGCCCTGTAGCTCAAATGGCAATAGTAAACAGAAGAGTAGGGTTCAAGCTTTATGGAAGGTATATAGTAAGGTATAATCACAGAGG
This sequence comes from Phalacrocorax carbo, assembly GCF_963921805.1. Taxonomy (NCBI): domain Eukaryota; kingdom Metazoa; phylum Chordata; class Aves; order Suliformes; family Phalacrocoracidae; genus Phalacrocorax; species Phalacrocorax carbo. Next base: position 10,794,813 of record NC_087514.1, on the reverse strand, counting down.
AAAACTGAAAGCATATTTCATTTACAACTTTGTGGATATCTTCCCCCACACTGAAGACTGCTACTTCACATACAGCATTAAGTATGTGAGAGGCGAGCTGTAGGTCTGGTACCTAGTACCAATGCCCATATCATTTAGCTATGTCAAAACATTCAGATGTCCGAAATTCTCATGTTTCCTTATGATTGCCTTGTAATAGCGTAGCTCAATGTCTTAACGTATGGGCTGGTGAATTGCTACTAAGTAGTCATAGTGCTTCACTGATGACCCTTTTATCATTCTGAACCAACTGGCAACCTACAGATGACTTCAAATGCCTGTGAATTATGATACATCCTTAGTTTTATTATCAAATATTATTTTCAGTGAAAGTTATGCAGACACCCATATAATTAAGAACACATTAATGGCATCTTCCAAAGCACCTGGCCACTCACATTAGTATGCTTAGCCATGTTCAACTTCTACACTAGACTTCCTTAAAGTTTTCTTTCTTCTCTCTCTCCAAGCTCTGAAGCATCAGATTTGAAGCTTCAGCATTTGCACCATCACACTTCATACCTCTTATAGTAAGAGGTACAGACCCATTGTGTTTGTCTCAGTGGAAGAAGCAAACAGACAATGTTTAACATCCCACCACAGGAAAAAAAGGCTAGTGTTTTTTCCTCCTACTGTGAGAGCAGGAATTTAATCACTTTGTATTCCAATTTAAATACCGACATGTTATTCACTGCTACTGAGCCTTCCGTCTGGTAAGCTACAGTTAATTATAAAAAAAAAGGCACAAATTACTTCTTCCTTTCAATAGATCAAAATACTTTGTACCCCGGGCCTAAAATATTATGGAAAGCAAACATTCTACAAGCAAAGACACCTAAGGAAGTGTTTACCAGTTGGTAGTATCTTCTTGCAGTCTTAACAGAGAACTCCCTTCCTCAGATTACGGACGCAGCAGCTCGTCTTCAAAATCTGAACAAACAGAAGAATCCCATTAAACTTAAACAATACACAGTATTTCAGTTACATAAGCCAGAGTCGGGGGTAAATCAAAGTTAATCTTGCAGTGCCAAGGAGCCTACATAATTCTTTAAGGAATGCAAATAAAGCATGCCAATTTCAAAAACACTTGTGATTTTATGGAAGTGACATCACCAGCAAAGGGAGAGGCATCCTTACGATCACTTCTGTGAGTCAGTGAGGCAATTTGCTATCCATGACCACAAGCATCAGAAATAGAGCACTGCATCTCAGCATTTCTGAGTTACAGATTCTAGCACATAAAAAAAAGAGCATTACTTCTCTGCATTATGAGCCAAGTTACATATAGTTGCAGCAGAAAAAAAGTAGGTCCCAGTTCAAGTTTTATGTACAGTGTCACATACATCACACAAGGGAAAATGCTTCATTGCTACAGCTTTCATCAGTTAAAGGCAAATTCAGTTTTTACCTTTCAGAACTTACTCTAGGATTACTTCAGTTTCCTGCTTCTAAACTTATGTTTCTGGTTTAGAAAATTAGTATTTGTATAGTCAGACAGAACAGCATTTCCTATGGAAATGCATCACTGAGATCTATTGCAAGCATTCTAAGGGTCTTTAAGTTCATTTGGAGTAGGTTTATACAGCAAACAGTGTAGCTTTTCAGTACAGTAACTGGATGATGAACTGGCCAAGACCGGCACATTTCTGTTGTGGTGAAAGCTTCATAAGCCTTTTCCATTTAGGGTTTTGCAGCCTGCTTCTGTTTCAGTGATTCTGGCTAATCTAAATATTTGAGTGTCGTCACTGTGACCTGTCTCCAGCAAAACCACTGCTGCTCCTACTTCAGGTGCTGTTCCTGGTATTAGAACCCACCCTGTCATTATGTTGCATCTCCAGGTTTCTTTTAAAGAGCAATCTTCCCATTTCCTACTACAATTCTCTTTCTGCATCTACAGTAAAGTCAACCACATTCTGCAATGCATCTGTTTTCAGCATGAACTTGTTTTATAAACAAAATCCCCGTCATATTAATGGCCTTTGCAGATCCAGCTCAAGAGGCAGAAATACTCAGCGTTAGTTTGTATTTAATCAGCTATCAGCAGCTCCTCTTACATCAGACAATCCCGATTAACAAGCATTTAACAAAAATATGCTGCTTTACAGTGAAATTTCTGATCACAAAGGCCACAGTATTACTGATTTGTCCTAGCTTGGGAAGGGTGGAGGGAAGGGGAAGAGCTATGCAGTATCAAGGCTAGCGGATGATTTTGGTTGCAGTGAAAGTTATCATCAAAAGAGGCCACCCATTCCACCCACTCCCCTCTGTGTAAAAGAAAACCTCGTGACCTGAACAGCACAGCTTGGAGAAGAGAAAACAAGGGCAAGGGAGTAATTACGCAAAATTTAATTGACAAATAAAATCAAGGGATGATAGCTACACTGAAGCAAATAGCTGCAACAGAGGATTCAAAGTAAAAACAAAAAAAAGAGAGTAATGTTAGTCAATGGTAACTTTCACCAATTTCTCTCAAGGCAACATCTAAGATAAGCAGGCGCCTGGTAAATTAATGCCGTGGGTATTTTCCCCCCGGCAAATGTTGCTGTATGAAGCGCTGCTACTCTCTTGCGCAAAGGTAAATCTAAAAGCCACCCAAGACACCTTATTCACTCTAAAGCACAGGCTTTGTTTTAACAATTGTTCCACTACCCTATTTCAGCCCCTTTCATTCATGGTCCTCTTGCCAAGCAACTGTATAAAGTTAACAATTCAGATAAAGACCTCTGAATGGAAGCTGCAAGGTTTTATACTCACCGGCTGCTTGGTAAGTCGCTGAGCAGAGCGGCACTGGCACTGTCTGCAGCCTGGTAACAGGATTTAAAAGTTCTGCTGGCTGAGTGACCATTTATGCAATTGCAACATGTGCAATTTCCTTCAACACATTCAACAAAAATACTTCCTTCTACCCTGCTACACTACAGTATGAAAAGCTTCCTATTCAGTACCAGAGAATGGATTTTTTTTTTCCAAGCATGATTGATCATTTCATTAAACAGAAAACTTACATTACGCTTCCACTGGACCAACTCCCATACCATCACATTGCTAATTCCAACGTTTAAACTTCCTCGTAACCACCTAAAGTAGCATGCAGGAGTTTGTTACAGGTAAAACTAGCACCTAAGCCTGCACGGAGGCTGTTCTGCTCCCCCAGGCCCACAGGGCTCTGCATTGCTCCCTCTCCTGGCTGCTCGGCAGCCCCCATGCTGTAGCTCCTCCCTGACAACCCACTCCTGCAGCCTGGCCTTCAGGTGAGAAGGGAGCGAGTGCCAGCAGCTACAGCCATGTAGCAGTTCTGGATGGGAAAAGTCAACGTGGCAGAACAGCGGTAGGTACATTGGACTGGAGGGAGCATGGAAACATCCACATGCAGAGGAGTTATGTGACCTGCCAGTGCCGGGCAAGGAATAAAGTCTGTTGCGACAAGAGGAACTGCAGAGGAAAAAGGCTGCTGCACAGGCGTGCTGGCCGAGAGCCATGGGGCAGCACTGCACATCGAAAGGACGGGGCGCTGAAGCGGGGGCGTGCACAGAAAGCTGCAGACATGTAGTCCCTTTGGAAGATCTCTCCAGCTTTCAAGGAAACAACTGATCTTCACCAATTTGGTGATGATCTGATGTGAAGAATTGGTGAAACGCATATGTGATGACATGACATAACATGATAAACAGATCAATACATGACCTGGATTAATCTGGTTCAGTGGATAGAACTTGAGTTTTTTTCCTTTTTTTTTTCTTTTTAAAGAATAGATCCCCAAACTGTAATCTACGATATAAATAACACAGCTGAGAAAAACTAAGTAGCTGCCACCTTAGTTTTCAGCCGACACTTGTACAAAAATTAATTTTCTTTACTTCGGTAGACCTTTGTGAAGTAAATTAACACCGTTTCTTTGACAGGCTAATGAGAATAGCAAGTGAACAACAAAAGAGTAAGCTCATTCTCAGGAGATATCCTTGCCTGCCCTCCACACACTGTGTTGGCAGAGCTTTGTAGGATGAGGGGTTCAAAAGAAGGAAGGAGACAATAAACCTACTTGTTCCTGATGAATTAGGAAGACTTCACCTAATCATTTAAGCGACCATCCCTTACTTCATTACTTTTGTCACTTAAGGGGAAGGTGGAATTAAACTCTGAAGTACAGCACCTGATTAAATCTTGTTCTCCACACAAAATTCATGCTCAAGAAAACTATTAGCTGTAAAGATACAAAGAGTCTTCAGTGAATCGCACGGTGTTCTTCCCTGATGTACATGTTTCAACAGGCAGAATCACAGCCATTACTTCCCAAGCCTCCAAGTTTTGCACTCAGCTGAGCTACAAGGAAGAACACCTCTGAGAAAGTTATTACTGGCTAGATTCTCAGGAGAGAATGGTAAAGCCAGTAACACAGGGGTTAATAGGTTTTACTGAGAGATTCAGCATACTCCGCGCCAGACAGTTTGCCGAAACACTGGCAAAACAGCTAGTTATTGCCAGATATAGCAGTGCCTAGGTAGGAGCTTGAAGTTATCTGGAACAGTTTTCCAGCCTTTGCCACCACTAAAGCAGGACTGCCACTCACAGCCCGGGTAAGCCCTGTGGCGGAGGTGGCTGTAAGTCTCCCCAAGCAGGTGACAGGGATGCCTCAGGGCTGAAATGCGGAGGGAAACATGTCAAAGCGTTTCCTTAGATTCGGCACAAATCGTTGACTGCTGACCCAGTAACCCTTGCTCCAGCTCTCTGCCTTGCCTCCCAAGCGTACCACTGGGGTGACCACCTGGGGTGGCCTGAGATGCCGTTTAATTTCCTCTGTGATTGGTAACTTAGACAGCATCTTCAAAAGCCCAGAGAAATATAGATTTCACAACTTTATATGCAGGTTATTTCAACTCAAAAGCTCTGTCTAAGTATGTTTAGAACTACCACCGCCTAGCCAGTATACCCAACACTTGCATATACACAAACCATGCTTGAAATCACATTACACACATCATGTTTGCCTGTGCTTGACTTTGCTTAGCCCAAAACATAGAAAGCACAGAAGAGACAGCAACAGGGGTTTAAGGTGATGTATCTTCCCCAATGCAGATCTCAGCTGATGCTAGTGACAACAGGCCATCAACAAGTTAAGACATCTCTGAGAAGCAGGGCATACAAAGCAAGTTAAAAAACATCATAAAGATCCATAAAGATAACGACATGTCAGAAGGCTTACAGTAGCTTATAAAGAATTCTGTTGCCAGATGTAAGACAGCACAAATGAGCAGTCAAAATAATCACTGCAGAGCTTCTGACAGGCTTCATAGTAAGGTGGCTATGAATAGACAGGCAGAAAGCATCACAGCCAGGGTCCCACAAAAACAGGAAAACCTGTAAGTACTAGAATTCAAAGACAGATCCACGGAAAACAAAACTATTCTAAGAATTTTACTCATCACTAAAATGATACAGACTACTTGTTTTTTTCTCCTTACCATCATATATTGCCAAAGTTTTAATTTTCAGTTGAAAGAAGAAATTCTCCTGTGATTTGCAGAACTGGTGGTCAGAGAGCTATTAAAAAATCCCCGGTATTTACTTCTACACAGTTGAAAAAGTTCTCAATCCTTTATTTTCAGGGCAGCAATGAAAGCGAGTGTTTATGATCAACATAGTGACACTGAAAGTCAATAGTTGGAGCTTCAACTGCACATCACACAGTTAACGATGGCAACGCTACTACACATTACAAAGTTAAAACTATGGTTCCATAAGCTTGCCCCACTCTGCTTCCAGGTACCACAGCACTCCAGAGACACCCTGGCCATTTTCAGCATCAAGTTACTACTTTTTCTCATTCACCAGAGCAACACGAGTTACAGGACTTAGGTATGATGCCCCTTACAGGTTTGACCTGGACAGCATCAAAATATATCCATGTACTAGAAGTTAATTTTGTGCGTAAATTAAGATTGCAACTCTTAATTAACTGGGCAAAGACAGAGATGGAAGAGACTCACACATAACCTTCCCTTGTCCCCACAACAAACATTTGGCACAGGTTGAAAGTATTATCAGTCCAACACAATGCATTAATTGAAGTGTAATTTACTAAACAGAACACCGACCAGCTCTTCCTCTGTTCATTACACCAAAGTCATAGAAAAGATTTCCAGCCATGAACACTTTCTCCTGTCAGTGCCACATCTCAGCTTTCAAACACTGGACCTGACATTCTGAGCTCAGTAGTGTTGCACGCTTTAACAACTTCCCTTAAAAATACAAGTTTTCAAAACAACTCTAAGTATTACAAAAGGCCTGAATCTTAGACAATGACTACCCTTATCAGATTTTTAAAAGCTATTAATTACAATCAAGAAGAGTCCAGGAGATAGATAGATCCAGGAGACTCTGCTCATACCTCAGAAGTTCTGACTACTGTCAGAGCACTTCTTACCTTCAAGCCCTCGTTCACCCAGCTTCTCAGAGCTCCGGAACCTCAGCCTGTATTTACCATAAATGCACAAGTAGGAAGAATGTAGCTCTTGTGTAAAACAGAAAAACTGCTAAACACCTCTTCCATTTAACCATATAACAAGCATATTCCTCTGTTCAAAGACAAATGTGGAACTGTAATGACAGCCATCAGTTGAATACTCCAATATAAGGCAGACTGTTTAACTATGGGCAGTTGGGACTTGAAAAGACATAACCAGTATTTTCTTCAGTTCCCCTTTAAAACAGAGCTACTCGAGTCCTCAGAGTGACTCAACTCTGAGATGAAGAGGCAGGACACAGATGACATGTCCTCCAGATTAGTTATGGAATAGGTCTCCATAGCAGGGTGAAAAGGGCAGGTACGTACAGTTACATGCAGACTGAAATAGCAGTAATCTTTTCCTGCTCCTGGTGAAAGGATGTTCTTGATACAATGCAAAGGAGGAGGACAATTAAGTTTAGATCACACAACTTATGAAAAGTTTGTCAGAAAAGCGCAATCTTTGCAAAAGCTCTCATAATTCTGGCAATCAGATGTCACAAGCAAGTTATTGATATGCACGCTTTGACACTGCTTGGAAGATTTCTTCATTCTGAAGTACAGATGCCACACAACTTTTGACCCTAGATCTCAGTTAACATGTGTTTGATCCTTGGATACACAGTGCCTGACCAAGGGGTTGAATTACACCATAGAAAACAGGAATTAACATCGGACCAGTCCTGATTTTATTGTGCCTCTGTAAAGAATAGAAGAATAAGGTCCCTGTGTGACTCGCAGACGAGCAGGACTGCTTTCAAAGAGCCTACTGTAATGGTTAAAGGTATGAGCAGTCTACATGAACTCTTCAATAAGTTAAGGCTTGCAATGAGAGGATAGATGCTGTAGATCCCATCTCCAAGAACAATTTAAGTTTTCCATTGGACAAAGATCTACTGTAGGCAAAGACTAAACGCAAAGACTTCCATAAAAACTCCTTCTTACCAGGTTCTGCTGGGCTTAGTCTTTCCTGGATCCACTCCTTAAACCCCTTATTGATAAAGTGTCCCAGCTTCAGCTGTGTGAGGCACCAGCCTGGCTCACAGGTTGATGTTGAATGCAAGACTCTTCAAACACAGATTAGAGTTAGGTTTCCCTTACACTAGAAAATAGTACATTATTATGCCAAAGAGCCTGCCATTTTAAAACTCAGAGGGGAGAGGAGTGATACTATGAAGCCCTGGATCTGGATAGATGGTCAATATATCCTTTTTTTTTTCCTGTTTCCTAATCAGCTGGATTTAGACAAGCTTGTTATCTAGTCCACAGAGAGGCAGGCATTACTTCCAGCTCTTAGCCATGTTTACAGTACCTAACTTTATCTGATATGTAAATACTTTAAGTTCTTACCTTAAACAGTCTGAATGATCTTTTTAGGATCCAATATTTATTAAAAAAAAGATACTGCAGAGCTTATGTTTGAGACCTTGAGTAGGAAGTCTCACCCTCAGAAGGCTGTCTGCAGACTATCTCAGCTTTTACATCCGCTTCTCACCAGAGAGCCATTAAAGGCAACTGGACTCCTATTTCTGCACAGGAAATCTCATGAACTTTAAGCCATTCTTACACTCCCACATCCTCCCATTTAAGTCTGTATTGAGAGAGCACAAGATCTTTGTTCAGAGTGTACTTGCAGATGCCATCATCTCCAGAGGCATTTTTCCTACATTTAATGTGCATGCTACAACCTTAGTCAAAATAGGAATGCAACAATTTTTCTATATTACCCTGTACTCAGAGTAACAAAGGAAGCATTTATGAACAAGTCTTATATTTTTCTGCTGAAATGAAATAAACAAATACCAACATTCAAACACTCACATACATGTTTCTAGAGACTGCAACAAGGGAGTCAGTTCATCCTTTTCAAATCAAGCTTTACCCTGGAACAGCAGTCGAGTAGGAAAAAACCCTGCTTTCATTTAGAGACTTGTCACACTGCAAAGCTTGTTTTGCTACTATAAGGCTAGAAAGACTTACTTGAAGACTAACAGATTCTGAAGTACTGTTTTTCATTACAAAATGCAGCCACAAAACTGAGTTAAACACACACATGAAGCAAAGGCAATGTATTACATAAAATTCATATAACATCATAAAATTCACATTGTAGAGTCATGCCCAGCATAATTCCGGTAGACACAAAGTTGCTGTAGGTATGTAAAAACTCCAAGCATGCAGAGCAGCTTCCTTTCATCCACTTACCATTAAGACTTCAAGCAGACACAAGCACATGCAACAAGTATCACTACAAGCACTGCACATACCTGCAGGCATCGTGACAAAGTCCTAGGACCACAAATTTCAAGAGTAATAGAGTAACAGGGATAAAGGGGACCCAGACTTGAAATTAAGGTGCCTGGCTTCTGCAGTCTCCAAATTTAGATCAGGGACTCCATCTGTAAAATGCTTTCAAACCATGTGACAGGAGAGTTGCTCTACAGGTGGAGCATGCTTTAGGCTGCTCCTTCATGAGAAACCCACAGGGCCCTTACCACATCATGCAACCAGAGCCTAGGCAGTGCCGCATACAAGGTTTATGTTCAACAAAATGAAAGGCAGAGGCTCCTGAGCTCTTCAGAAACACGGTGTCTGGAAAAGCGTTACATGAATTGGGTAACAGTAGCCCAGAAGCAAGCTCCAGTTTGGCAAGAGGTGTAAGCGAAAGTGCGCGCACACAACCATAGATGCACACCTTCTAAGAAGCTGGATTTATCACGTGGTGCTATAGTACTCATCTGTCCAAGGACTATGATTCAGTGCCTACAGAGCTGTACAAGGACTATGATTCAGTGCCTATAGGGCGTGTTGGTTTTAGTAGAGATGCACAGATTAACTGCACACCACATACATGTCTGGCTGCTGACAGGAAAAGGCTACACGCAGAATTAAGAGCCCTCGGAGAAGTTAAAGCATCTGCTGTAACAGGATTGATTAAAGCCTTCTTGGCCTCAGATTCAGTTAGCGTAACTACCAAAGTCTTCTGTATCATGTTTGCTTGTAAGGAGTCTCAGAATAAATGAAGCTAGTTAACTTTCATGCCAGACAGGGTTTAGTTCGAGGCTTGTCATGCCTAGCATGGGCTAGAATAAACATTACCTACTATGGAATTATTTGCATTGCCATTCATGAACTCATGCAGTTTATCAGGGACATCTCACGTGGCAAAGACACTGCCAAAGAACTCAACGATTTATGGGCGTTCCTATGGCAGAACCTCCTATAGCAGGAGCTTTTCAACACAGCAGACATTTGCCAGCAGTCTCCAAATACTGGAGTATGACAAAAACAAGACAGAGGAAGTGAGAAGACTTATTGAGATTTATCGTTATGTAAAGATACGCTTGTCACTGTGGCTAAACTAGAAAATTACTTTTGCCTTATGGCACCGTCATAAGCATCACTGAAAACACACTAGAACAGGCAAGCCAACTTCATAAATAGCAATGCAAAACTTGTTAGGCTGATGAAGAAGCTTTCAGTAGCTGAGGCTTTCAATAAAAATTAGTCTGGCTTTCAAAGATTCAATAACAAGACACAAACTTATTCTATGTCTTATCACCCATATCTACAAATGGATGTTGACCTTCTGGGCCTCTGTCTCCCATATTTGTGAAATTCAGTTACTTGCTTAAAACCCACAAATATTAACAAAAGTAGTATAAAAAAAACCCTAACAGTGATTAAAAACAGACCTACTAGATCTGAGAGAATGAAAGGTTTTCACTTGGATACGCTTCTAGTCAATGTATCATTGCAGAGAAACTAAAGGAGTTTCACAGGGAATTACCAACCTTGCTCTATCTTATGAATATGTTTTATTAGGAGTTACTCAACTACAGACACTCAGTCTAATGTTGCGGTAACTAGAAAAACATTAATTTGATCCCTGTTTTTATCTACAGACTTCCTATTTGCTTTCAGGTAATTAACATTGCTGTACCTCAGTTTCTTATCTGTAATGAGGCAAAAAATACAACATGAAGCAGAGCAGGACTTTAGCCAGGTATGTATGTAGTCTTTGAATTCTGCTACAGCAAGAGCTAGTAAGGGTAGGATTGGATGAATCTTGAAGGGGATAAGCATAGAAGAGGCTATTTAGTGACCCTCAAGGCAGCCAGTGAGGATACGCTGGCTGAAGCACACTTGTGGAATACCTCTGACGTCTCTGCACTATTTCACACTATGAACACAAGTTGCCAAAGCAGCACAGACTCCAAAAATCAGATACTGCATTCCTATCTGGAAAAGATATTCATGTTAAACTCTCATGCATCAGGCTGAAAAAGTAATGGAAGTTATTGTTTTACTGCTGAAAACTTAACTTCTTACTATCTGTAAGGCCTAAGAAGCTTAACTAATCGTTTGAGGCAATCCAGTCTAATCCTGGACATAAACCAGTAACCTCACTTCAGTATGTGGATTATAGTTCTGCCTAGAAAATCTTTTATTAACACTATTTTGAATGAAAAAAACATCATGCAGTTGTTCCAAATTGCTGATCAAGTCATCCTTTCACTAAGACTACAAATAAACATAATTAAAAAACGGAAAATATGCACGTTAAACAAAACATGCTTGAGAAAAAAAACAAAAAGCCAAACAACCAAGATTCATCCACGTCAACCAACTGCAACACTGGTTACTGTTGGATCATTGCAGAGGAGTGTCATAAGATGTCCTGTAGTTAGAATGTACTTACTAAAAAAATAACACTGAACTTACATTAGGACATAGGCATACTTAAATAAAATTTATAGAAAAACTGCTCCCATGGGGAAGCCTTAGGTGCAAAGATAAATTCATGGTCTTGACGATGCAGAGCTAGACTCAAACCGTTAATAGGATCCACAAATTCTATCCTATCTCATATACTAAAAGTCTGAAGAATAAACCACCCCCAGGGAAGTACAATCAGCTCCTCGGTTTGTTGGTCAGCCAGAGCATCCTCCAAGATCATGAATGCCATGCTTATAACACAACAGAGAACATATACAACAGCAGAGAAGTTACTGAGAGGTTCATGAGAATGTGGAAAAAGAGTTCTCAAGAAACTAGGTAGGGAAACAAGTCTAGTTCAGAAAGGTGGTGTCTCTAACTCTGGGTTCCATGTCACATTCCTAAAAGATAGAAGGCAGAAGTAGCTGCCCTTTCTTTGACAACTTTGAAACCTGCAAATAAAGTGTACCATTCCCACAAGAACTGGCTTTAAAACCTGTAGCTTTAGGCACGCAGAACTTTCCCTAGATGGTATCATATCCTACTGATGCTGGAAAACAGCCACAAACATGAAGGATGTTGATGAGAACTAGTTCATGCTAGTTGTGAGAAACCCTGTATTTCTAAGGCAGCTTCGAGCCTCATTCACTGCCTTTGCACACATACACAGTGCTACAAAAGTGGTGCACGGTAGGAAATTAAACTATGAGGAAGCAATTTCTTCATTGCCATAAACCCCTGCCCATGTACCACTGAAGTTTTGATTCTTATAAGGAATTATCAAGCAGTATTTTACAGATATTTAGGTTGTGCCATTGAGCACTCTGCCTGTAACAGGCAAGAGCTGCTTCTGCACTCACTTGTGTCAGGGGTCGCTCTTCCAAAAAGGCACATTGGGGTAGTACCAAGCCACTGGCAGATTCATTTCAGAACTTTTCTACTAGCCAGCAAAAGCTACTACCTAAAGGCAGTGACTCAGCCTCCTTCCAAGCGCAGCTCTTCCTACTTTTTGTCATAAGCCTATACTCCACAAGGCCAAAGGCAGAATACTTTACTTCCTTCGAGACGTCTCTCACTGGTAAGAGCAGGTGAACAGCAAAAAGGATCATTCCCCAGCCTCCAAACTCAAGTAGCATTAATTCAAGCTTACACAGAATGACATGAAGTTCAAAGACACACAAGGTAAAAAGGAGAAGTGTACTGAAGTCCAGACAGAGACATAAAAACAACCCCCAACAAAAAAAAAAGAGACCAGCCCACTGATGGATACACCTGATCCATTCTACTCTTCTGAATGCTTCCGTTGATGAAAAGGTTTTCAATACAGTCGCTGTACTCTAGCGTACCCTGGGCTCCCACAAAGCTGCCTCACACACACAAAAGAGCAGCAGCTCTAAAATCCCTGGTGTAAGCTGAACTAGTATTTCATGCCATCCATTTTACATGTATGAAAGTTCAGTTGTGTGTCCTAGTAAGTAAATAAAATGCTTAAATATGGGATATGTTTTAGCTGGTGTAAGATATTTTGGATATTTCCAATTAAAAAAAAGAGTGAAACAAAGAACCCTAAACAACTCACACTCTCTTCACACAGAAACTACTCTAAATTTCACTCAGCTACACCAGTACCTTTCACGAGTTGAGAGTCAGAAACGTGTTCTACACGAGAACATAATAGTTTAGTGTTTTAATCTGAATTTATCGCTGCATTTCATCAGAAATTGGAGCTCCCTTGAAGTATTTTTTAAACAATAAAATGTTTTAAAAGCTTAAGAATTAGCAATGTTTTTAATAAGTTCTATTATTACTGTCACTGTTCATGATCTTGAATCTGTTGACAGCAAATTTCATCTGCCATCAAGCTGCACACTTTCTCACCCTCAACAGGCTTCTCCGATGTGCAAGCACTTATCAGAAATATTCAGATCAGTAAAGCACTCAGAAGTGTTACAACACAGTTCAAAGTCACTGCCATAAACACCAATCCCAGCATGCAAATTTGTAGCTTTCAGCCTTTTCCTTAGCCTGTTGCCCTGTGTGCAAAAATAAAACACTTCTGGCCTGTCTCCTATTTAAAAATGCCTAACTGGATATTTTCAGGAAAAATGAACACTTCTGAAGTGACCGACATGTAAGACACTGTTTCTGCTTTCAAAAATTCTAACAAAGTCTACTTTTCCCTATTTACAAAACAGATACTCTGACTAAAATAGACACTATTCCAAGTTACAGAAACTAAAACCTGTCCACATGCAGATTTTTTTTCTTCCATTTCTGAAGGCAGAGAGCAAGCAGTTCCAGATGCTCAGCTTAGTTAGGAAAGACATAAAAAACCATCCTACAATTATTTGAGGAAGAGAGACCAGGCCAAAATAATACAATTCCGGGAGAAAACTCTGCATATGGAAGCAAGTCCATGGGCAAATTATTCAAACGTGGTAAATTTTGACCTTACCTAAGGTGCTAGCGAGAACGAAGAAGTACCTGCAACTTACATATCTCAACTCAGAACTATTTAAAACATTAATTTACACAGCTGTATTGTGTTAAGGTTAAGTGCAGGCAGGCTTTCAGCCTACCACTGTTACTAGACTAACAGGGGAGGTTAAGCAAGACCTAATATCTGCTCCATTGGTCTAGAATAATGTCCTCCTAGTTTTAAAACATTCTTTAATTTACACTTGTCCCTACATAGCTCTACTCAAAGAAATGCAGCAAAGTATTCTTTACTGGAAGACAAGTATTGGCAGTTTGTTCCTTTCCATGGCAGAAAGGAGTTAAAAATCAAGGTATGCCATTCCTGGATACTTTCAATGTTGAGACAGCATAAAAACTGTAAAAGCAATTTTGTTGTACCTATATGAACAAGAATCTTCAAAGGAAAACGGCAAACGACATATCTCCTTGCAGGTGACAGGAGTCTCCCATTACATCCTGAACTACATAAAAAACTAATATTAAACAAACTGGCACAAATGGACAGAATTCAAAGGTGTCAAGGCAATCAATCTCATGTTACTTTTGAATTCACACTGCCAGTGGACACTGCTTGTGACAAAGACCACAGGATTATACTTATCTCCAAACTTACTTAAAGCATTTGCCTTCACAACTTTGATGGGAAGACATCCATTACAAGGTATTTTCAAGCCAGTAAGTGGTTCCTAGCTTAAAGATCCATTCTGTTATCAGACCTCAAAGTGCCCGTTTCTCCTCCCCACAAAAGAAACATCAGTTGGCCTGAATTACCACTTTTTTTTCTTCTCTCCTTAGAAACCATCTAAAAGCAGGAAGGATGCTGGAATTTCATAAGCCAGTTACAGACATAACACTTTCAGGTCCCCATGAGTAACTTTTCAGTGACAGCAGTTTATCGAAGTTGGATTAGTAAGAATTATTGGCACTTTACAAGCCTGATACCATCGGAAGAAAAGCCTTGAGATACACAGACTTAAAAACCTGAAGATGAAAACGAACATAATGAACTATGAATGTTGACAAGAACTGCTACAAATTTATTTAAGCTTAGAAGGAGCTACTAGAGAGAGGTAGTCGTAGGAGGCAATATTAACCACTTTATCACCTGTACCCATTATCTTCCAGGGGGACAGGAAGACACATCTTTTATTGCTGTGGATCACAAAAAGGTTAGCTGCGAGAAAAAGCAGGAAAGTAAAAAAACCCAACATTGTAAAGATGGGGGGGGAGGCTGTTGGACCAGGAACACATTCAGAGCCATGCTATAGATGAGAATTTTAGCTGGTTCCAGTGAAGCAGTGGTAGCTATGGGTTAGGTAACAGCCTGCCTTTTTACGGGAGTTAAACTTTCATCAACTTCTGTGTTACAACAGAGGAGTTCTGACTGTCGAGCACTTACAGGATTTAATATCCGAATACACTTACAGCTTTTCTCCACCTAACCATTAAAAACAATCTCCACTTTCTTGTTGGTAGGTTAGAGTCAAAGCTGTGACTTTTCATCCTTCTTTTATTCTAAAGGCCTTCCATTCACACAAATACCCATGGCTTCAGAGTACCTTCAATCCCAAGTCTAAACAGTCCTCAACACCAAACACGTGACAGTCAGCCAGCACGTTACTCAAACAGATTTCAGCTTTACTTTGCATGCTTATTCAACACAGTTCCACCCAACTCCTAAGAATAAACAAAGATTTGACTCCCATTTGCGTTACCCTTTAGAGACTGCAATAGCACTGAGATCATTACATACTCAGAAGGTCCCTGGAAAATTCAGTTCTGCCACCATGAACACTACGCTTATGCAGTGAGACTGTATTACCTTCTGAGTTTACAGACCAGAGATTTATTATCAGTGAGGTTTGGTTTGGTTTCTTTTTTTTTAACCCTCCACCCTATTTTTCATACAGCTGAGCCATGTCCTACTTAACATAGCTTCCAGCTGTAACATGGGAAGAATAACACTGTCCACTCTTGTGAGACAGTTTTAAACGTAGCCATCTAAAGTCAGATCTAATCAAATGGTGCCTAATGAATACTGAGATATAAAAGAAAAAAAATACTTTGGATGTGTAGAACAGAGATAGCAGCAAAAAGAATTTGCTGGAATATGTAAAGTCTTTTTAATTTCCCCTGACACCATTTATAGCTCTGTGCCAGTTATTTTAACAGTAGCTAGCACAATAATCCGCCGTACAGTTGGAATAGCAATCACTTCCTGCTCATCTTCACACACATGCATAAAAAGCTGCTGCTCAGCAAGCAAAATTTTAAGTTGTAAAAAAAGTCATTAACAAATAGTTCTTTTGCCAAATTACTGTTTTGGTTACACACACAATTTATGTCAGTTTTATACCAAGATACAGTTTGGAGTTTTGGTTTGGGTTTCTTTGTGAATATGAAGCCACTACTAAGATAAATCTCCCAATTATCTTTAAAGAAAGCAGTTTGTCAGAACTATCTGGGGAGGCTCCTACTTATCTCAAGTTTGCTTTGAGACGACAGGTCAGTAAAACAAGGTCTTAAATAACAACCACAGTGCAGAGACAAGTCACATTTAGAACAGATTTCTGAAAGGATCAGAAATGCAACTTCAGTTTGAAACAAATCTGAACCTGAAAGAACGTGCTGTTTAACTTCTTGGTAGGCTTTATGTTTATCATGAAATGTAAATCAGCAAAATCTCAGATCTTTAGGATATTCCACTAACTGCCAGCACTACGCATGCCTGCAGTTTCCCAGACTACTTTCACTAGCAGCGCAGTGTCACAAGAAAATAACAAGCATAATTAGTACCTGAGGGCAAGTTAAGCTCTAGCTTTCCTCAACAGCATGTTATTGACTGCCTTTCAATGACCTTCATATTAGGACAAGTCCACAGTTTTTAGCTAGGAAAGAAAGTTCATTTCAATTTTGATGTTTGAGCAGGTTCCACTATGTGTTCATGAAGCTGCTCCTTCTTCACTGATGCTAAAGGAGGCTAAAAGCTGTGTAAGTGATTAAAATACCCACAAGTCTAAAAATTAACCTGTTCTAAGTTGTTGTTCTGATTCTGATGAACTACTCATCCTTAACAAGATGGAAACACGCAATTCAGACCATGAATGCAAAGCCAGTGCAAATCACCAAATCCAAGAAATGACTGAAAACAGGTCTTCCCAACACAGCACTTAGTGCTGAGAATCATAGAATAGTTTGGGCTGGAAGGGACCTTTAGAGGTCATCTAGTCCAACCCCCTGCAGTGAGCAGGGACATCTTCAACTAGATCAGGTTGCTCAGAGCCCCGTCCAACCTGACCTTCAAGGCTTCCAGGGATGGGGCCTCTACAACCTCTCTGGGCAACCTGTGCCAGTGCCCCACCACCCTCACTGTAAAAAACTTTTTCCTTATATCCAGTCTAAATCTACCCTCCTTTAGTTTCAAACCATCACCCCTTGTCCTGTCACAACAGGCCCTACTAAAAAGTTTGTCCCAATCTTTCTTATAAGCTCCCTAGCCTTCTCTTCTCCAGGCTGAATAACCCCAGCCCTCTCAGCCTGTCCTCATAGGAGAGGTGCTCCAGCCCTCAGATCATTTTTGTGTCCCTCCTCTGGACCCGCTCCAACAGGTCCTTGTCTCTCCTGTGCTGGGGGCTCCAGAGCTGGACGCAGCCCTGCAGGTGGGGTCTCAGAGTGGAGCAGAATCACCTCCCTCGCCCTGCTGGCCAGGCTGCTTTTGATGCAGCACAGGATAAGGTTGGCTTTCTGGGCTGTGAGTGCACATTGTTGGCTCATGTTGAGCTTTTCAGCCACCAGTACCCCCAAGTCCTTCTCTGCAGGGCTGCTCTCAATCCTTTCATCCCCCAGCCTTTATTGATACCAATGTTTGCCCTGACCCAGGCGCAGGACCTTGCACTTGGCCTTGCTGAACCTCATCAAGTTCACATGGGCCCACTTCTCAAGCTTGTCCAGGTCCCTCTGGATGGCATCTCATCCTTCTGGTGTGTCCGCTGTACCACTCAGCTTGGTGTCATATGCAACATGCTGAAGGTGCACTCGATACCACTGTCGAAGAAGATATTAAACAGTACTGGTCCCAACACAGTCCCCTGAGAGACAGCACCCATCACTGATCTCCATCCAGACACTGAGCCATTGACCACTACCCTTTGGATGCAACCATCAAGCCAATTCCTTTTCCACTGAATAGTGCATCCATCAAATTCATCTCTCTCCAATTTAGAGAGAAGGATGCTGTGGGGGACCATGGAGTCCTCCATTTGCAATTAGTAAGTCTAGCACATCTTTCTGCATTGACTCAGAGTACTTATGACAAGAAGTTATCTTCCACAAACTTCAAGTATTTCCCCAACTTGCTTGTCACAGCAACATGATATCCTCAGCTGATATCTAGGAGGTTGAAATCTCCCACAAGCACAAGAGCTACCAATCCAGAGATTTCTCCTAATTGCCTGCAGAATAACTCCCCAGTGCTAGCATCCTGGCTGGGCGATCAGTAGTAGACATCCACTACATCATCTTTGTTTTCCATTCCGTCAGTCCTCACCCAGAGGCTCTCTACCACATTATCGCTAACTGTAAGGGCTGTACAATCAAACCTCTCCCTTACATACAGTGTGACACCTCCACCTCACCTGCCTACCCTTCCTTACAGCCTGTAGCCCTCCATCCCAGCACTCCAGCCCCCACACTCATTCCACCAAGTCTCATTAACACCAATGATATCACAGCTCTGGGAACCACCCAAGGCTTCCAGCCAAAAGCATCCCAAAAGCTGCCTGCAGGGGCAGAGGGCAACCCAGCCCTCCTTAACCCTTTCTCTCCCCACAGGAGCTGGGGAGGCTGTTCGGGGTGGGGCAGAACAGGAAGCGCCTACATTCTCTTCTGGGAGACCCCCAAACAGAAAGCCAGAGACAGCAACCCCAGAGAGTCCCTGGCAGCCAACAGACATAACAGACCATGGTGCTGCCAGCAATGTGGCTCCCACTGCGCAGACCCCGGCCTGCCGCGATGCCCCAGATGCTTCAGCCTTTTGCCCATCCCAAAACCTACCCCCCGAGGTAAGGGCCAACCCCTGCAGCCTGGGGACACTCCTTGGGGCAAGAGCGGAGGTGACTGCCAGCTTTCATACCCATTTCTCTTTCAGGCTCAGCCAACCTGTGCTAACTGGGCAGGCAGGAGCAGCCCTTCCCCACAGCCTGGAAACTTTCAGCATTGCTAGCACCGCCCCCCACCCCAGCATTTTTGGCACTGGAGTCCTGTGCCATCCCTTACCTGGCTGATGCATGCCCAGTAAATACAGTTTACAGAGAATTTCCCAAAAACTTGGGGCCATCTCACCCATGTCACCCCCTATAAGCGAGTCTCCTCCCTGATCTCCAACCCGGTCCTGCCAGCACAGCAGCTCACCTTGTAGGGAGTGCCCCAGCCACAAGCTCCCCACATGCCTGGTGCAGAGCTGGGAGACATGGGTCATCAGGTGCCCCTAGAAGGTGCCCCAGCCCAGCATGGCTCCCACTCACCTGTGCAGGGCTGCAGATGGTTCATGGAGCTGCTTCTCTGACCTTTGGGTCTTCTGCATCCAGTGGATGAGCGCTAACCTGCCTCCACTAGCTGCCTCCACACTCAGCCACAGCCCTGCAAGACACCCCCCAGCCTAGGTGGACCCAGGGCAGCAACATCCCCCCAGGCAGTGATGTCCTCAGCCACTGTGCTGCCCCCACATCCAAGCTGTTGGGGACCCAGACGACAACCTTCCACTGACCAAGGACATGCTACTGGATTGCTCCTTGGTCAGCCAAGACAGTCCCTGAAGCATCCCTGTGCTTGGGGACCCTGATGGCACTGACAGAGCCATCTCCCCCTGCAACATCGACGCTCTTGCTGCCCTGGAGCTGCTCACCCCCAACTACAGCATCCTGGAGACCTCCAACACAGTCCTGAGCCTCAAGCAATTCCATACTAGTGGGATGGGGCCCCAGGAGTCACAGCGGGATGCAGGGACAGACCTGCCACCGCCCCAGCCCAGCAGGCTAGAAAAGCCGGGGGAAAAGCAGAACAGCACCTTTCCAAACCCACCCAGCAGGCGCAGGGCTGTCACAGCCAGCACTAGGGTAGGAAGGTGGGATTAAACCCACAGCAGGGATGAGAAGGCAGCATGGGGGGTGGGGGTGTTAGATTATAATGGCTTTCATAACAGCCTGCTCTTGTTTTTTCATGTAGCATGCTAAACTACACATAGGCTATTAACTTCAGGAAAAAGTGAAGCCACGAAAATAGCTACAAGAAGTCCAGTTACACAATATTTTAATACAAACAGGAATCACTATAACTAAAAACCAATCTGAACTACACCTGCTAGCAGAAAAATCCCACTTTCAAGCAGTAAAAAACATGTTCAGTTTCCTAGAGACTAGTATCAACAATCCAGTTTTTATAGTATTCTCATAAAGGGAAGAAAACCGATACTGGCCCAGAAAAGTAACTGCCCAAGAAGGAAAGCATTATGTTTATGCAGAATTGTACAATTCCATACTGAACAAGACCATCTAACACTGAATAATGTTAAGTGCAGCACTCTGAACACTACAGTAGCTGTTAATCAGCAAGTACATTCTTCCTGACCTTCTCTCCCCCTTTTAGCACTGTTAGCTTCACACAAACAAGGAGGGAGAACTTGTTTCTTCTCCGTTCAGCAGGTTAACCTGTTTCTCCTGCTGTACACGGTAGCAAAAAAGATTCTAACAAAAAACCACGGACTCCACAAAATCTGGACTTGCAGAGCAAGAGATGCTAACTAGCAGACTGATGCAAGTATGCAAGTGATGGGGGGCTGATTAAGAGCCCCACATCAGCAGCTTTACAAAGTAATCTTCCACACAATAGTGATAAACGAATAATCATTCAGCATCTTTAATAACAAAGACTACCACAGGAAGGACATTAGATCCTGATTTAGGACTACTTCAGAAGCAGCTCTCAGAGTACAGGATTTCATATCTAGTGGCCTTTACCAAGATAAGGAGACTAGCTTCTCTCACACTCTATTTTTTGGGGGGGGGGGGGGGGAATCTCACAATCAGTATCACAACCAACACTACAGCAAACTTCAAATACATTGATTTTCAGCACTGGTACAAGAATAAGTACACGTTTTCCTATTTTTACAGGAGTCATGAACTCATGTGTTAAAGCTGAATATTCTCTTTGTAACAGATGCCTTTTTTTCCTGGAATATCTTTTCTTTGCCTTTATATTTGCTAAAATCTGAGAACAAACAAAAGCCCTGAATTGTCTCCTTAAAAGTTAACGGATCTTGACACAGAACACAGGCTATTTACCCATTACACTCAGATTTAGTGAATGCAGATGGGTTTTTTGACAAGGAACGAACAGCCAAAATGATTCACACCAAATGCTCACACCTAGTCCAACAGCAGGTATTTAGGAAACATCCTCAGGACCACCTCAAAGGTAGTGCGGAGACCGCCTGAACTAAAAGTTTATGTCTGCACATTTGATAGCTATGCACATCTTCAGCCTCTTCAACCAATATTGACAGCAAGTGCCACAGTCGAGCTACGTACTGTGTGGGGGGAAAAAGAAAAATCCTGATTTATTTCACACTTATTGCCTGACAACTGGGTGCCAACTTCAGGTGCCATGAAGAAAAGTTACTCATTCCCTGTCAGCCTGTGCTATATAATTTATTTCATATACCTTTATCACATCGCCTCTCAATTTCTTTAAAGTCAAGGCCTAAGATGTTTAGGTTAGTATTGTATCTTTATATTCTAAGATTTTTCAATCACCTTAAACATTAGTTTGGTCTATGACCAGATTTTACAGAAAGTAAGCACGTATATTAATTTACTAGCCAAGAAACTAGGTCAACCATTTCCTGAAATCCATGCAGATTCAATCTCTGCAAACAAGCAGAAAAAGGCGACGATAGTATGGTGGGGTGTTTGGTTTTAACCCATCAGCCTTTATGAGAACAAGGCTGTTCTGAAGAAGCTTCATGGTATTCCTTTAATCCATTGCTGAAGTGTGGTGTCCTGGATGACTGTACTCAGAGAGGCATCTGAACATATCGTTAATGCGGTATCAAGCCAACAAGGCTGCACCTTTAACAGAGTCCATCTTCTGCTACCTGTTCTCCTCCCATCTCTGCTTTCCTGAAGGTCTCCCCTTCTTCACTTACCCCTATTACTCAAGTTGTAGATTTATCAAGAAGCACAACAGGTCAAGAGTAAACATATGGGGCAGAAGTTCTGGATCAGCCATCAACCACGTGCCTCAATCACACCACAACCTTTTGTTCCTACCCTCCAAGTACTGGGAATTTCCACTCTCCTCAGCTGCAATGAATGCCAGAACTGTTTGTATGGTTGTACAAGCCTCTCCCCTGGCTTAGAGGGACCAGCAGTTGTGTTTTGTGGGGCGGGTGTTGGTTTTGGGGGTTTCTTTGGGTTTGTTGTTGGTAATTTTTTACTTATCATAAAACTACTTCAGTACACTCTCCATACCCCCACTCTGGGGGAAAACCCCCCACCCTTACAGTACTAACCATGAAGAAGGTATCATTCCTGTGTCTATGGGAAGCCCATTCAGCACGTGTTGTATAATAAACTGAATAAATGACAAAGATGTTTGGCTGCTGCATCTTCTATTCCTTAGCTAGCACGTTCTCTTTAGACAAAGAAGTCTGCCATAAAACAAGAAGTTTAATATTGATGCTCGCCACTGGCTTCTAAATTTCTACTGAGCACAAATTCATTTTGGATCAACAGATGACAGGAATCATCATATTCAGACCGATAAATGACAAAATTATTCAAGTATCTATAAAAATACCAAACTAGCAGTATTATCATCCTCCTGTCCACACCTCACTTGTTTGCACACCAGTGTCAGCAAGCCTGAATCCACCATCTCAAACCCCGTCTCATATCAACAAGGAGACACAGCATTTTGTTCCCACATCCCAAGAAAGCGGGGGAGGGAAGAACAGGACTTCACACTCCTTTGGATTGAAATTATTTAAATTAGGGGTAAATTGCTTTTTTGTTTTACTTACATGCAAGATGTCATTAACCACAATGTCTTTTTACCTAATGTCAGGAACACTCACATATAGCTGTGCTTTTCTTATTTTCCATGCACAGTACAGCGGTTCTACATTTATTTAGCAACAGTACTCAGCCCGCCAAAGGTTTGGTCTAAGTTCAGAACAGGAGAACAGCCTACATTTCATGTTTCCTTCCTTCTGCAAGGTTGAGTCACATCCTTAGGTCCCCTTTTAGAAAGCTAACAAACCATGTTAGAAGAAAAAACCTTTAATGGATCAGCCTCGCATTCAGGAGAATGTACAGCACTGACACATGCCACAGTTCAGTTCTTTGGCTTATTTTCTACAGTGACACAGACAGGACAACTGCACACTTTTTTACTGTTAGAAGCAAAATCTGGTGCTCTTCATAGCCAGACAACTTCAAAGGATTTCAGAGATAAATGAAAGGCCTTACCATTTATAAGGAGTGAATTAGTGCAAACAAATTCCTTGAAATTACTGTATTAGAAAAGAAAAACCAACAACAAAAACCCCTCGCATACAGGAGAAAGCAGAAAGTTCAACCACCTTTAAAGACAATGCCTTTCTAAAGGGCAAGTTCAGCATAAAATTAAGACCTGTATTTGTTTCCTTTGGCCTCTCCAGCACTTCAAACAAAATAAAGCTTTTATTCTATTATATTTTAAGCCATGACTGCCAGTAGAAGAAACAGTTCTTGCCTTACTTCCTCTGCTGTACCAACACGAACACCACTGGGTTAACATGGTTAAGTCCCCTGGTTGCAACTACTACAACCCCACAAGCTAGCAGTTTGAAATCTGGACCAGTTTCTCAAGTCTGTTTTAAACAACCCAACCAGTACACAGGCCAGGGCAAGCAAAACTTAAAACAAGTAAGTTGAAGGTTTAGACAGCTGCTTCTATTTATGCAAGGTATTACTACAGTTCATTTCATCACACTGAAGTTGATAGACCTCTTCAAATCATCTTCATTACACACTTGTATGACCAGAACAATTAAGCTATTGGGATTACGGCACCTCAGTCAGCAAAGACAATGAAATAACATCCCGGATCTGCTGGAAAGTTGTTTTTGTCAGGGCAAGTTTCAACTGCATACTCCATCTATCAGACACTGAAACAAACGGTTACTCACATATCACCTGGTATTTAATATTGTGTGTTTAAATATGTATTTTTATATTGATATATTATGAATAGTGTGTTTATATGTATTACACATTAGATTATGCATTATTACCCACGCTTTCCAGTGAGTCAGATGCCGGACAATGAGGCAAATACAAACGAAGTAATCTCCTTATAAATACAGTAAGCAGACAGAACTGATCCCCTGGTTACCAGGCAAATACACTGGACAATACATTTCCATCCTTTCTGCTCTGGACGGGCTACAGGCCCTGATATACTGTACCAACCTTGATATGAACCGTAGTCTTCTATAAACACAGGTACAGATAAAACTAATAGACTTAAGTCAATTGTAAGAATGTGCAAGTCTCATTAAACCTGGGACAGTTCAGGGCTGCAGTTTTCAGAAATATTTTCCAGAACAGTTTCTCTGAAGTCTAGTAGCTATTAAAACATCAGTGCAGTGTATTTAGAAAACATGACTATATGATTTCTATTTAAAGAGTAAATCAGTGCCATTCTGGAAGGTATACAGAGTCAACTATTTGGTACAGGTGCTACAAAGTAGGAACTAGTCACTAAGTTTCTGGGCTGAGGATGAGGCTGCTGTGTCAGAGAGAAACTTCCCCCAAAGGTTTTCTTTTCATCCTTAACATACAAAACTAGGGGAGGAGGAGGGGAACCCACCCATTTAAGAAAAGATCACCTTTTTCAAACTTGTTCAAGACAAACTACAAAAGCCTAGCCAGATTTTCAGAATGACTCCCATATAACTAAAGAAATGTTTGCCATTATAAAGTCTCAGGCAATAACAGACACTGACGAATGAGAGTTGCATCTTTCAAGAGGTATTATCTGCAGCCTATGATAAACACTACTCATCCTAATTAATGAAAAAAATAGGAGATGCTGAATTTACTTCTTCAGTATCAAATGATACTGGAAAAGGTTGAAGCATTGACCCCAAAGATCAGTTTCACTGCAAAAGTGAAAATTTTATCCTTTTCTTGCGTAAGTTCTGTTTTGGAAAGGATACAAGTAGTGCTCTTGGCTCTTCACAAAGAATAAAGTTTTGTTTCTGAACTATAAACCTTACTCAGACCCAAAAGGAGAATTTGTCAGAAAACCATACTACTACAGGCACACAGTCTGCCCCAATTACAAGTACTGAGAAACCCTGAGAACCACAGCATAAAGGGGGAAAAAGGAAAAAAAAAACAACAAAAACAAAAACCACAAACACTATGTCCCCATTCAACAAGCTGTCCCTGATTCCAAAGCAGAGTATAAACAAAACCTGTCTGGACTTCTGGCCCGACTGGCCCTGCATTCAGAGCTGAAAAACAGGCCCTAAACCTGCTCTAGTGAGGAGAAAAGTTCAAAGACAAAATTCAAACCATTTCCATTTCAGGCAATCCTAGCCTCAACTTTGTGGAGATGATTAAAAGCACTAATGATGCTAAATGAAGGAAGCACTAAGATAACAACCAGAGTTATTCTGCTGCTGAATTAGATGCTACCAGCAGCAGTTACCATAAACGTTTTGTTTTTACGAGTATTCAGGGGAGAACAAAGCAGAGAAAAGTATGGTTGGTCAAAGCAAAAGAAAACACAAAGAATGTTATTTATGTCAGATATTTCCTGAAAGTACGAGCAAGAGCTTTCTACATAAATGCCAAATAAAAGAGGATTAGAAAGGACAGAGCAGTAAGAGTGAAACTGTCTGATCAGAAATAAACCAAGAGCATGAACCCTACCTTCCAGCTACTTCTATTACAGCGTTCACAGCCAGGACACAGCCTTCGCGTTTCCGTTACAAGCCTATCCTGTAATAGCAGCCTCAGCAATTTATGAAGCAGAGCACAGCTGACAGTAGTAAGGAAGAGATGATATTACACACAATAACCGGTTGATAGGAGAAAACATACTTCTATGAGGTGCCCTCCTTTGGTGAAGGGCAGCAGATGAAGCATCGAAACCCATAGTCTGTGACCTCCTAAGGCAAGGAGAAAAAAAAGAATACTTTAAATCAAACAAAAAACTACACAAGAGAATCAAAATGTACTTTGAAGAATTAGGGTATTTATAAAACACTAAGATGACTATTCAGACATATCTAACAAGGCTTTCACTCATTGTCTTCAATTTTTTTCTTTTCTGAACTTCCAGAAAAGAGTTGCAAGACTAGCTCAAATTGAGATTGAACACCATCCTTGAAAAAGATACACTTAGGTACCAACATCAAACAGCTTATTTGTCTTATGATTATGTTATAAAGGAATACCTTGAACTGTTAAATCAAATCTGTGCTTATTAACAACACATGATAAAAATGAAACACCCAGTGCTTTTAACGAAAACAGCATTTTACCAGGACTGAAGTAAATCTATTTAGTTGGGTTTTTCTAACACTTTGATTCAGAACCAGGAAATAGGCCAATTCTAAGTGCAAAACATGTGCTTTTCGTTTTAAAGCAAGCATTTGGCTTTCAAATTATTTTTTTAACATTCAAAAATGCTAATACCGAAGATGCCATGTTCTCTGTGGAAGTTAAAGCTAAACAAATTACTTGAAGTTAGTAAGTGATTTTTAGTTCTTTTTCTGAATCTACTGCACATACATCAGCAACTCAAAGTTAAGCAGCACTGAATCATTCTGGCAGCGCTGTAAAGCCAACACATTGTGAAAACTGAACTATATTGTACTCGGTATTTTTTATTTCCTGACAACTGTCAGCAGCACATAGCGTGCCCTGATGAGTGAGTGTATGCATGCTTGTCCCCTGGCGGAGAGGATCTGTCCTCAACAGATGGAACAAGAGCATAAGCAAAGCCTATATCACGGGTATACCAAAATAGAGGCTTGAAAATCACTTAAGTATTTTAAAATATTGGGTTCCACATCAACTCAAACTCACTTGGGATACAAACTGCCCTACTTGAGTACTGTATTGAGATAATATAGCTAACTCTACTGAACAGTATGTGGGAGCATGCATGTTTTTATAGGTACATACACACACATACATAAATCTATACACACAGAATAACTATAAGATGAGAACTGTATCACTACATTGCGTTCCCATCCTCTGGAGACAGATGGGTGTTGGTTTGTTGGGTTTTTGGTTCCCCCCCCCTTTTAAACAAAGTTTTATCATGACTGTACTTCCTTTTCTTTCCTAGTGCTGCTACTCCCAGCTGTCTCCTGACTCACCCACACGTAGCTATGCTTCAGCATGTTGCACTTCATATTCTTTTGTGAAGTGTCACTACAATTCTTACCTGAACTGAAGATCCTTAAAATTGCATAAATCCACCCACAGGAGTAAGGCTGGGCAGAGCTGACAGATCACGTAACTAAGCACACAAAAAGCCTACTTAAGTCCAGAAAACAACACCCGAGGCTCTTGCTGTTTAAACCCTTTGTTTATGCGTCCTTTTCCACATGAAAGTGCCTCGAGTTTGAACACTAATGTTTGTCACATAACCAATATCACATCAGAAGCCAGCTGTGCTTCTAAGAAACCCAGAATACAGATTGACTTTTCAAATCAAAAGCACTCCTGTGATCACTCCCCTCCTTAAGAGGGGAGAAAAATCTCTTACCTTAAGAACCAAAAAGATTTGCCATCAATAAATGCAAACCTTTCAAGAGAAAGCAAGCTTCCACCAAATTTAATCTACAGCAAAAGTGTTCCTACTCCTGCTAGCTGCAAAGCTGATCAGCCAAATATTAACTGAACGTAAGCCAACACAGTAGGCCTGGCAAGAAAAGGCAAAAAACCACAACTCCATCAGCAGAGGCTGCTGTTCTTTTCTTTACCCAGGAGTAAAGATTTTTTCTTTTTAAAAATACTATACACTTTTCTAACTAGGATAAGCCTCATTCATAGTATTTCTCCTAAAAAAAAGAGTCTCCCATGAAAAGCTTTGAGCGATGAGATAGTAAGAGGATTCAAAAAAACCCAAAAAGCCCTCAAAAACACCCAATAGGGTAGCAAAGGCTTTTTACCCTTTCTTTTAATGACAGAAGAAACAGCAGCTTTATACTTCTTATATTGGTTGATATGGTTTCTCTTCTAAGGAGAAACTTGAGAAGCCACAAGGCTCTACAAAACAGAAAGAGCTTATGGTTCTTCCTCCCAGTGGCTAGAGTAGGACAGAACTATGTCAAATTGAACAGCTAAGCAACATGGACGATTGAAGGACTCCCAACTGAAAAATGAAAACCAGCTCGTTCCTCCTTCCTTCACCATAAAGGAATTCATGGCCCACAACTCTTAATAAAGCTGTACCACCACTTTGACCTTTTGTAACATTTAAACACTAAAAATAAGCGTCCTTTTACAACACGTGGCAGTTTGGCCCTTTAAGTTTGGCCCTAAAGCTGTGTGAATGCAGTACAGCTAAGGAATGCATCAATACCAAAAGTTTGTGGGAGTTACTAACACCAGAGTACAAGTTCTTGAGAGTCACACAATGCCAGAATTAATCCTTCCTAATTTCTCTGAACAAGCAACATATTTATACAAGAAGAAACTAGAAATAACATTCCCTTTTTGACAAAATGAAATGGTCATGTTCTGCTGCTGTGATAAACAAATGACCTCGAGCGCTGCCGTGTTCTCCACTTTGGTTATGGTAGCTACATGTCCAAAGAGACTATAAACAAACACAAGCAACAACTGTGAAGTCAGCATATAGTATTAAAACGGAATCATAGCAAGAGAAAAGCAGCAAGTTCAATGGGGATGTGGCTACAATATGTAAAGCAGTCTAAAAAGTCTCAGGTTCCAGTCATTTCTAACCATGCAAAACTAGCTCAACTTCTCTTCTCTGTGCCTTTGCTCCTCGTGTAAAATAGGAAGCAAACCACTTCCTCATCTCACTAGACCGTTCTGACAATAAGTAACTGTACAGAAAGCAGTAGCAGACTATCCAAGAGGAGATTAATTGCGTCTCTGGAGCAATCTAGAAAAAGCACGGTACAGTAATAAGCAACAAAGATGAACTATTGAGCACTTTTTCGCTAAATTAGCATGAGCCACTTCATCCTGAGGATAAAACAAGGGCCCTAATGGAAGAAATGGCATAAAATTATGTCTTCAAGACTGCTTTCTTTCTACAGTTTCTTTACTTTTGAGCACTGCTTTGCAGCCTAACAGAAAAGACCAAGTATAAACTCTTAAGTAGGAGATAAGCCTGGACAGTTCATCCTCTTTGCTACATGGCACATCACCAGAATCAGAACCATCTGCTCATGACACCGATTTCTACCACTTAAGAGATACACATTAAGCTAAGGTGGTGAAGACATGACGGCTACTAACAGCAATGGACAAAACTCAGTACATTTTACTTCACTGTAGTCCTTTCCTTACAGTTTTTCTGACTCTGCTTTTACTATCAAGTTCCTCATCCAACAGACCTATCTGCTTTTTTTACACAATCCCAGCTTCTACTCTTACTTCTCCTGTCCAGCGTCCTCCCCATCAGCTCTCTCTTCTGTATTTTCTTTGTCCAGCAAGTCCCCATTTCCCGTGATGTGCCAAAATGCTGGGTGAGAGGCAGCATCATTCCCACACACTCCCTCAGCACCTGACCAGTACTCTCCATGCAGCCAACAAGCTCCCAGCTCAACCTCTCCACTAGTTTTTGAAAAACTTGTCCCCAACTCAATCCCAGATTCCAATTAATACTATTCCCTGCTTCCAGCTCAAAGTAAACTGCTCCTCCTCCTAGTTAATTGCCAACACTTCTCACCCCAGCTGTCACCTCAATCCAAACCTGTTTCTTCTCCCATGCTACCTTGCTGGATACACATTTATTAGAGCATGGTCTTCATAGGACTGTAGCAGGGTCAGATTGAGGCCCATTCTGGACTAGGGACAGGGAGAGGAGCAAAGCAAGAGGCATAAGCCCTGCAAAAACACTCTGCTGTAAAGCTGAGACACACCAGAGCTATTTGAAGAGCTGTCAAAAAATTTTAAGACTGCAGTTACAACATCTGTTCCCAAGCCTCACTTTTGGCAGCTACTGAAGTTGCTTGACTGAAATTCCTTTGAAAACCTGACACAATATTAACATCAGTATCATACAACGTTATTTGCTCAAAATATTAGGTCTTAATAGTCTCCTACACTGCCTTTTACTAGACTCTACTGCCAGTCCCACCTACAGTAAGTTCTACACTGGGACACGATTCTACTTTGTGTTTATTAAGAAGCCATAGTTACAGAAAAATGGATAGTTTCTCCATACCAAGTTTGAACATTGCTAAGACCAGAAACTTCAGAAAAGATAAGAAAACAACTTGGGTTTTGTTAGGCTAGTTGAAAGCTCTTGTAAGATCATCCTCCAAACTTCAGCTAGGAGATATCAACTAGGTCATGTTATTCTGATACCACTGCTAAGAAATTTATTCATCTCTGAACTCTGAGATGCAATGGTACGAACAGTTAAAGCAAAGTACTATTTTAGTGTTCAGGAGAACATGACTTTAGCCAGTTGCACATGGGATCATCTTCTACAAGCGCCCAGAGCAAAAAATTTCAAAACTATCACTACAATTCATTTGCCTGTTCAGCTGTCAAATCCACATCTCCCCACATAAGACTTCTACACACAAGCAGGAAATCTAAACTCTAAATCAATTAACAACTATCCATAAGCAATCCTTACATAACGCTCTGCCTTGTCCATATGATCTTCATTATATAAAAGGTCAGCAATTTTATCTTTGAGATGAAGTCTCGAAGTCTAGTGGTTACATATTTCACTTCCACATTAAGAAGGAACAGTTTCAAGTAACTGTATGTCTCAGCACATAAAAGGTGTAAATAGAACAAGAAGTAGTGAACTGGCTTTTCATGCCCAGAATGCACTTTGTCTGAGAGGTTTCACTTTCAGGGTCACTAAACAAAGATTTTGTTTTAAAAAAAATAAGAGCTATGAATCTTTCTTATGAATTCTTACAGCCTTTTTTCCTCCAGACCAGCAGTGCTAGAATTCAGAAAACTAATTTTTTTTTCCCCAGTAGAAAGGTCAAACTGATTTGTACATCAGAAACCAAAACAAACACCTCTGTTGTCCAACACAAAAAGACAAGACTTTCCCTTTCCCTGTGAGGATGTTTCCCTCAAGACTGCTGTAATAAAAAGGAGAAGCAGCCATCACCCAGTGCCACACCTGACTGGAAGAATACGCAATGAGATCCAACTTTTGAAGTTATACCTCTGCTAGAGCCACTAGTCACAAAAACAGGGCTTTCCAGTCAGCTAATTTACAACTAGGGCCCCTAGGAACTCATCTGTTACCTCGTATAGTACACCAGAAAAAGTTACTCATGCTAACACTCCATTTAATTTAATCATCTAGTACTGAAGGAAAATGAGAATTGCCTCATGGCTGAATTCAAGAGTCTTTTGAACTACGCCAGTTTAGAATTTGCTCACAGAACAGCCTCCTGCTACCGGGGGACAGTTAAGCCCCATAGTCTGAAGTAAAAAGTGCTTTTAAAAATGTATCTAGGGCAGCGTTCCGCTGCACTTTCTTACATATAAAGCGATTACTGGTACAGAACGTTTTTTTTGCCTGGTAGTCACCGATTCAGGTAAAGCATTTACTGATGGGAATCAGCCTTCCAGACAAACATATTAACTGCCTACAGGATCAAGCTTTAGGTTTTGGTGTGGGTGGCAGACAGAAGGCCTGTTTTGCAAGGCATGCTATTTTCGTTAGCTCCTGCCACACCAAACCGAATGCACTCAATCTCACAAATTAAGCTGTCCCAGACCCAATTATGCTCTTTGCACAGGGACCACCTGAGAATCCCAAGCACTGTAGATATGAGCCAGAATATCAGCCAAACACTTAGTAAACAAGACCACAAACCACAGAGCGTTTCCACTAAACAGGAGTAAAAGAATAAAAATAAATCCTCCCATACAAACATTATTAGAGAAAGCTAGTTTTATAGACTTGAAGATTGTGCAGATGTACAACCTCTTTGTTTCAGACATATTTAGTCCCCAGTTTTTCCTACGGTCCCACAACGATTCCACGTAGGAGGAAAGAAATGCTGGGTTTGGTCAGTCATACATCATTCCCCAAATACAATACTAAAACTTTGGGTTAGTGCTAATAAGGCAAACAGCAATCTTTCCCGATTATACACAAATCAGCCCATACTTGTCTAGGTACTAGAAAAGTAACACTTTCTAGGTGCTGAAAAAATAGCATTAAAGAGCACTCAAAAATAGTAAGTCTGGTACCAAAAGTCCTTTTACAAATCAATTTCATAGCCAGTATTAATATTTCCAGAGATAACCAGAAATAAATTATTACATATTTCACCAAGACCACCTGATTCAGTTGCAGCGGTAAGTGAAGACGGTAGCATAGCTACATGATAAAGGCCTTAACAACAGGTGGGAGTTCGTAAGCCACATACACACACGCTGAGCAGGATGCTGTGACCCTTTACCTCACATCTATGACTCTTAGAACTGCCTTGAAATTCAAACTATCATGAGTGAAAGGCAAAAGAATGCTCCATTTTCCCTGCACCTTTCAATATGCTGTCTGTAACTAGTTTCACTATTCCCACAGCAAAGGTATTCTGCGTGCATCAGGCGTTCATGTGACAGAGAAGACAAAATGCCATTTCTAAAAAAGAGAATGTAATTAAAACCACAGGAGATGGGGAACACAGGAGAAAGTGCTGTAACTAAAAATACTTCCAGCTTTACCTAGTCAGTTCTAAAACTGCTCGTTGTTTGTTGCTGGTTTCTGTTAGGCTCTGCTGTTTATAGAACTACAACACACATACCTCCAGTAAGCACTGGAACTGCAGATGTAGAACAGCGCCTCTAAAAGAGAGCGTATTACTCTCAGCAAATCTTAGACAGTTTGAAGCATTCTGCCAGCTGCAGCAGCCAACTTGTGGCACTCGAGAGAACATTCCTGAACCAGAGAAGGGGGGAAACTGAGGTGCATTTATAAGAGGTCCTGAAATTGAAGGCAATCAAATAAGCCCCTGTGTTCATACACATGAAGAGGAAAGCAGACTTCTCCACTTTGCGTATGTAGAGTTGTTAAATTTTCCACAATCACAAGGAAGAAAATATTAATACTCTTAAGTAAAGGTTATGTATCCATAGATTAATATTAAATGAAGACTTACGGGGTATGCAAGAGGACATCCATTTATTCATAAGTGGTCTTGATACATGCAAATGCATGGAAATAGAAAAGGTGCATACAACCGGCCATCATTTACAGCTGGAAAATACTTTGAAATAAATCTTACTCTGCCTAATTGATGCAGTTATTTCAGGTGCCACACTAGTAAGTAATGCCAATGCTTCTTCACATTCCCCAGCACTTAACTCCTTCCAATCCAAGCACAGCTTCCTTCATATGCCCAGTCCCCTTGTGCTCATCACCTCTGAAGCTACACTGATGGACTTGGAGGGATTCAGCTGGGCCAAAGCGACCAGAGGGATGGCTCTCTGCATCCCGGTACTACGCAGAGGAGCCGGCACCGACATACACACCTGGTGTGGATCCAGCACATGCATTCATGTGGGCTGCGTACCTCGCCTCTAGCACGTTTGCCTGACAGTTGATAGTCCAAGAGATGCAATTTGACAACACTCAAAATATTTCAGCTTTGAAGATGTATTTTCAAACATTTTTATGATAAGTCTCATAAAATTGTTTTAAAACCTACTGCAGGGTAGTTAACATTACCTTAAGAGGAGTCATTCTTCTCAACATAAGCCCATCTACACAAATGACTGAAACTCTCAGTGTAATTACAAAAGAGCAAGCTTTTAAGGAAGGACAGGCAAAGGCAATAGCCTTGATTTACACTAGCAACATTATTTCTTAAAAGAAACACAACAAAAACAACAAACACACAAACCTGACTGCTTAAAAACCAAACATGACTTCTTGCACATAAGCTTTAATTTTGCCCCTCTCTACTATGGGGTATGCATAGTTCATTATTGCCCCAGCTGGCAGGCAATAACAAAAAAAAAAAAGGGTACTGCAGGCAGTCTGTGTGCCTGTATTCCCCTATATACACAGCAAGGAGGGGGGAATGGCATTTACTTTTACCATGCTTCAGCAGCTTCAGAAATCTGCAGTGGCTCCTGCATGCACTTTTCCAAATGACAAAGCCAATTTCTGTTACTGTATTAGTCAATAATTCAGCAGTCAGCAATGCTAATATTCCCCACCCTTATGTGCCTCTTTACGGTATTAATTCCAGGTGTCCAGTAAGCACCATTAGAAGTCTGGTGACAGGCACCTTGAATTAAGTTCCCCACATAACTGTCCCTAAACAATTTTAGCTACTGCATTCAATTAATTTGAAAAATAACTACTCTGCTAGGATACATAACTACTAAAAGACACGATAAAAAAATGTTTCCTTTTTCTCTTTATCCAGACATTAAGAACCCCACAAAACTCAAACAAGGGGACAGGACAGTCACGCGTGCAAGAGCAGAACCAGCTAACACCACATTTCCACAATCAGCGAGGTTCCCGCAGGAGAGGTCTCACGTGAAGCAGCAGAGCATTTCAGAAGACAATCTCCTCAATAATCCGTCACCTCAGGCGGCCCAGCTAAACTGCACACAATGAAGAAAATCTAGAGCACCTGACGACAAATGGATGTCGTGTAACAGACAGGACCAAATTCTCTCCCTACTTTCATGTAACCGTGGTGCCTCTTGACAGGGTTATTTTAACAGAGATTCTGGGATCACTTCTTTCTACAGCTGCTACTCTCTGGCAGCTAATAGACACAGTAAGAAATATGACAGTTTGACTTGGGTAAAAAGCTACCTACTCTTCTACTGAAAGCTTCTGTTTCAACAACGGAATGGCCTCTGTACACCAAAAAACATTTCTACTTCATGGAACAGCAATATCTTATTCACGTGGTTTAGCATTTTACTGTTAAACCTGCCCCATAGAAGTGAAGATGTTTTGCAAAGCAATGCACCTTGCTCGGCAAAAATTTGTCAGGTGGAACTTTCTAAGTTCGAATTCACATTCTAACCTCGACATTAGCCTGAGGTTACTAACTGCTAAATGCCTCCTGTCCAACACCCCTGTCTGCCACAATCTACTACAGAAAATGCTTATTAATTTAAAGGTTTATTTAATGTCCAAGCAGTCAGAGCCCAAAGAAAACTTTGCATCAGTGCTGGGGAGGTGGGGGCGGGGGTACAACAGACTTGGCAGTTTTTAACAACAGAAACGGTAATAAGGAAGAACACAGATTATTAGATCAACCCAGAAAATGTTTCACTGGTTTGAGGATTAACATACATGCTAACCAACACTTGTATCTCCCTACTATGTTATCAGAAATTCAGAATGACAGATTTTAAATGTTAGTAAGACTCCACTACCACAGCAGAGAGACAGCTGTCATAGTGCCGCTGACATTTGGGTCCGGGACACTGATGCAACGGAACAGAAAAAGAAAAACCCTTCAAGAACCTTCATAACACACAGTCTCCTGATTTCTTTGGTATCTGAAACGTTTCTGTGAAGAAACTTGTATTTTATTACCACGTAAGATGCAACACCAGACTAAAAAGTAACAAAACAGAACGGAGTTACACGTGTCCTCGTTCTCAAATCGCACAGGAAAGAATTAAAATCCAATTAAAACTTGATTTTATCAGCTATTTAATGAACAGGTTAGAAACAACACCCTCCCGCTGCAGCTTCTGAATTCACCTTCGCCCCACCTGGCATTCCAGCCCCAGCACCACAGCGACGGCACGCAGACCTGCAGGATACACCCTGCGTTTGCAGCGATTCCTGCGCTCCGCCGAACCCGCTGCACGCTGTAGCTGCGGCCTGAAAGGCGGCAGCCGTCCCTTCAGGAGATGTGTGTCCCCCCCGCGCTGGGCACCGACGCCGTCCCTCGGAGCCCCCCGAGCCCCCGTCCCCCGCCGCGCCCGCAGGGAGCCACCGCCCGCACCGGCCCCGGGGCGCGGAGCGGCCCCGCCGCCTCCGGCCGCCGCCGTGAGGGAAAGGAGCCCGGCCGGGAGCGGGGCGCCCGGCGGCGGGGCTGGGCGCGGGTACCGGCCGCCAGCGCGGTTCTCCCCGGCGAGGGAGGCGGCGGCCGCCGCTTCCCCCGCGCCCCGCGACGGGAGGCCCCGGCGGGCGAGCAGCCCCTCCGCGCCCCGGGGACGCGGGACGGGGAAGACGGAGGCGCGGGGAAGTTGCGGGGGGCTGCGGGGAGGCGGGCTCGGCCCGGGGAGGGAGAGCAACAGATGGAAGCCGGGGCGGCGGAGCCCCGGCCCCTCAGGGGCGGGCCAGGCCCCGGCGGGAACCGGGCGGGGGGTGGGGAGGGTCGCGCCGCCGGGTCTGAGGGGAACGCGGGGGCTGAAGCGAGGCGGCCCACCCGCCCCCCGCGCCCTGGCACTCACCGAGCCACCCCGCCGACGGGAGCCGGAGCCGCCGCCTGCCCCGCCGTGCC
This sequence comes from Phalacrocorax carbo, assembly GCF_963921805.1. Lineage (NCBI taxonomy): Eukaryota > Metazoa > Chordata > Aves > Suliformes > Phalacrocoracidae > Phalacrocorax > Phalacrocorax carbo. Next base: position 10,758,334 of record NC_087514.1, on the reverse strand, counting down.
GAGGGCAGCGAGAGCAGCGGCGCGGCCGGAGCCCCGCGCAGGGGAGGGCGCGGATGGCGACGGCGCCGGAGCCGCCCGCGCCGGGGGGAGGGGGGAGAGGGGGAGGGGGAGCCCTGAGCACGGCACCGCGGGGGACCGGCCGTGCGGGCGGGCGTGCGATGACCCGGATGTACCGGCGGGGAGGTGGTGTGGGGGGGGGCGGCCAGCAGGTGACTGCGCAAGCGCGCCAGGCTGCCAGTGCACTGCGCATGCACCTGCTTCGACTCCGAGTGTCTCGGCAGGGGCGGGGGAGCGAAACAGAGGCGGGCGGGCAGCCGAGACGGCGAGTGGGTCACTCTTCTTAAAGGGGCCGCCGCGCACTCCGGCGCCGGGGCGGCCTGGGGAGGGGGGCAGCCATCTTCCCGCAGTTCTTGGGCTGAGATCCCTGCCGCCTCCCGAGCCTCCAACAACAACTCATCAAAGCTACTTACTTAACGCTCGGGATAGTTGCTTAAGCCAGTTTTGCCATTTTTATATTTTTTTTTAAGGCCTGACTCAGGGATTTTAAATGTTTGCTGTTGGCAAAGCCATGCTGGGAAAGGAAATAAGGCTCCTTCTGTGCAAAAAGCAGGGTTGCTGACAAAGTCGTGCATAAATTTCTTCCCAGGTGGATTGCGTTGTAAGATCTATGCAAAAAAAAAAAAGTGGGAAGTTGCATCCCTCAGCGAGCTCTGCGGAAGCAGAACATCGCCCTGCTCTCATGGCCGGTGCCGTACTGCTCCCCATCTCCCCTAAAATGTAACAGATATACAAAATGTGTTTAGAAACACAAAAATATATTTTAAGGGCATTTCATGGACTTTCCACATACACATCCTATCAATTAAGGCTTCACCTCTTCCTTGGCTGCATCGCAACTCAGATGTTGGTGTCGTTGCACCGGCATGTCGCACACCCCGACCTACTTCTGGTACGGATGAACTTGCCGAAGCAGAGGGATAGCACAAATAACCTGGTTTGAGGCTTTAGTAAAATTACACACAGACACACAGAGAAATAAAAATAAAAAGCTCTGCCTGTTTTTGTTTTTTTTTTTAGAGTAACCTCAAATCCAGACAACAATTTTCAAAATTTTCCCATGAATTCCCACCTGGCCTTCACACCGAACGGTTCTGCCGAAGCCGAGGGACGGCTCGCACCGCCATCGGCGTGGCTGCACGAGCAGCGGGTCGGAGACTGAGCGGGACAGCCGGGCAGTGGTGCATGGATACGGCCAAAACCAAACTCCTTGCAGCCTCAAAGAGTAGAGCGTTATCACTGGCAAAGGTGATTATTCAATCTGAAAGAGGCAAACCAACCACCTGAAAGCCTAAGCGCCTCTGCTACTTTCTCTTCAGAAGCCAAGTACCAGTTTGATCACTGCCAAATACTAGTGAATACCAAGTTCCCCCAAACCCACGCTGAGAAAGAACAAAAATGGAAAAAACCTCAGAGTTTTATTTATCTGTCAACATATTTCTCTTCTTATTATTTTCATACCCGTATATCTGTTGACTTAAAACTGATAAACTTAGTTCCTCTCATCACGTGGTAGGATTCAAGATATATGCATTCACTACACGAATAGCTTTAAAGTATTCTCAGAGAAGGAATATCCTGAGATACAAAGGAAGCCATTCGTGAGTAGAGTTCAGCTGCAAAACCTGCTTGATGAACTCAGAGGAAATCACTGCACTTCAGTTTCGGTCCCTGGATAACATTCAGGCAAGAGCAGGGCTGGTATGCCATGTACCTGTCTGCTGCCTTCACCTAAGGAGGGAAAGGAGATTGCTCAGGCAAGCGTTGGAGGCGCTGGGAGGTCAGTGTGGATTGGAGCAAAGAGGGGAGATGTCCAAGAAGATACAACATGACTTTTTCACAGACACAGCTTATGGGCAGAACAGCAGCAGAAGAGAAGTCCCAGTTCTGCTTGTGCTGGATTTGCGTAAGTGGGTAGGCTAAACTAAGTGCTTGACATGGCTTTTCACTTCTGCTGCGGAAAAAGTTTTCTGCAACTAGTGGATACAAATCTTGAACTGTCGATCGATGCACCCTGCTTCCTGAGATGACAGCAGGTCACTACCACACCTCCTTCTTCTCTGAATGCCAAGACCATTGCAAGTCTGTGTACCGGGCAGGAAGCGATCCAGATCCCACTGAACTGAACTGAAGGGAAGCAGAATTATGCTCTGAGTTTACACAGGACTCGTGACCACGTGGGCCTAACACAGACCTGGGGCTTGTTGAACATGAGCCACCAGTGTGCCCTGGCAGCCAAGAGGGCCAGCCGTGCCCTGGGGTGCATCAAGCCCTGCGCTGCAGCCGGGCGAGGGAGGGGATTGTCCCGCTCTGCTCCGCGCTGGGGCGGCCTCACCTCGAGTGCTGTGGGCAGTTTGGGGCGCCACAGTGCATTAGGGATATAAAGCTACTAGAGAGTGTCCAGGGGAGGGCCACGGAGTTGGTGAAGGGTTTAGAGGGGAAGCCATATGAGGAGTGGCTAAAGTCCCTTGGTTTGTTCAGCCTGGAGAAGAGGAAACTGAGGGCAGCCCTCATCGCAGTCTGCAGCTTCCTCACAAGGGGAGGAGGAGGGGCAGGCACTGATCTCTTCTCTTTGGTCGCCAATGGCAGGACCTGAGGGAATGGCAGGAAGATGTGCCAGGGGAGGGTTAGGTTGGATCTTAGGAAAAGGTTCTTCCCTAGAGGGTGGTGGAGCCCTGGAACAGGCTTCCAGGGAGGCAGTCATGGCACCAGCCTGGCGATATTCAAAAAGCACTTGGACACGGCCCTCAGAGACATGGTGTGAATTTGGGGCTGTCCTGTGCAGGGACAGGAGTTGGACTCAATGATCCTTGTGGGTCCCTTCCAACTCAGCACATTCTATGATTCTATGATGCTATGGCTCTCACCTCCCATACTACAGAACTTTGTCCTGTTACACAGAGCTGAGGAAACTATACAACCGATGAATGATTTCTGATGCTCATAACATTATAAACCACTTGGGGCTTGGCAGGGTGGGGTGAGACAAGAGAAATTTCCTAATGAAACCATAAGCAGGTTTATAATAATATTTACTGTTTAGGGCTCTCCAAAATTGTCAAGGTACCCTTGATTTGGATCATCTTTCAGAAATACAAGTAAGAATGCCCAGACCCTGAGCATCACCAGTGCTTTAGCAGCAGCTGTGTACTAAGACATCCACATCCCACATAATAACTGAAGCATAAAAAATTATTGAACACCCTGGAAAATGTTGCACGACTGAGAAACCCACCAATTTTCTATTAGGTCTGCCTTCACTTTTAATTTCTTAATTGCTTCTTCTGAACAGAAAATTATTTTACCAGGTTATTACTGTGACAAATATAAAAAAACAAAATTAGAGGTTATATTTGCCAGCCAGTATCGTAAAATAAAGGAGTGGTAACAGAACATAACTGTTCTTATGCTGCTAAATGCCTGCGGATTGTTTTGTTAGTAGGAGTATTGCTGCCAGGTAGGTATAGCTGACACTTAGGAAGGAAAACAGGTCAGAGCATTTTCAGACACCAAAGATTATTAAGCTCCAAATGTGCTATTGGATGTGTATGTACTGTATACATGTGCATATATACCAGTGACAAAAGATGACTTTATTTTATATATAGATGGCCAGACAGGTAAATAAAACCACAGAAGCAAACCCGCCCTTTGGTGCCACGCACAGTTAGAATACTTTGGCTACTTTTAAGCTTAATGGTAGCCTAGGGGAGAAAGTCAAAAGGAGAAAAGGGAGTCATCCTCATCCTCTCCCATTTGTACTCAGCAGGGACAATAGGGCGCAGTCTGCTGACAACAGCCATGTTTGTCTTGGGGGGAGGACACGCTAACTTTTCCATTACATGGCTGAAAATAGAAAGTAAGCATCCTATGCCCAAAGATATTTTTTTTATATTTTTAAAGAGAGGAGAGGTCTTACAGCAAAATGTCAAGAACGGAAAAGAGAGGCAGCTCTGCAGAGATCCCGTGTTATACTGTTGTGGTTCATAGCACCTTTCAGTTCGGATAAAGCTAAGATCAGGTTCTGGCCTCCCCCTTGCAGATTTCTCCACCTTCTCAAGCGCATGGCTAGTAGGCGAGGGATTGCAGAAGCAGTCACATTCACACTACAGTGTCCTTTAGGGCTTTAATTTTGCATAGTACAAATCCTCTGATATAAATGTAGCTCTTCAGAAATATAAACAGTTGCAACAAAATATGAATGGTCTACATAAATTTTGAAAAGCGCAGACAAAACAAAAAGCCAAGGTCAAAGCAGTGGATGCTTACAAGGATGCCTGAAGTGCTTCCAGATACTGTAATGCCAAACAATTACAATGCTTTATACTTGCATGGAGACAGGCACTCGCAATCTCAGAATGCCTTCCCCCAGCCAAAAGGTCATTCTGCTATTTAGGGGGCAAGTGGGGAAATGGAGGCGCTCCAGAAGTTCATTCTTTTTACTCTGACAGACCTGGTGAAAGTCTGTCCTCTCCTCGCGCTGCACCCAATCACTTCACGTGACTAATTACATTAGTCATCTCCTCTTCTGCCACTACAAAGTCTGAGATTATTTTTGAGTTCGCTCATCTGTTGATGCAATTGCTCCCTGCAAATGATCAGCACAGCCCCTTCAGATGGGGAGCCTCAGCTAATAGATACAGCAGGCTCTCAATTAATGAACACTTCTTTAAGTCAAATGACGCAGGAGAGTTCAGTGTCAAACCATGACTAAAGATAATGGTGATTTTACAATATAAAGCTGTTTTGTTTTTACATTTTGCTGCCTTTCCTCAACAGTACAGCTCACCCAAATGAGACAGGGAAGCAAAAAGAGGAATAAAGAGAAAATGGCAGGTGTTCAGCCTGCATTAGAAAGAAGACTCTAGACCAGTCAGCATACGGGAAGGTGGAAAGAGGAACTGCAGCTATTTTAATAATATTTTATCTCTACTGGAAAATCGAAAGATAAATTAAGAGTAGTAGACCTGTTACAGAATAGAGCAGAACATGGTATTAGACACCAATATCTTTAAGCTGCTTATTAAAGTCTGAAATACAGAATTTCTTCAGCAACTACTGCATGGACACCATTGCACTGAGAAGTACTTTGAGCAATGGCAGTGGCAAACCTGTCCTGCTAGCAAAGAGGTGAGCTGGCCAGCAGGAGAAGAGGCCTGCTAAGCAACTGAGATAATCCAGCATTACCAAGTTCAGGAGGTCATGGCCACAGACTGAGCTTCCGAATTTATGGCACTCAGGTGAGGAAAAACCCAAGATACACCCATTCTTCAGCATAGGTTTGCTCAGCTACAACTGCTTAGTCTGGAGGAGGCTGAGGGGAGACCTTATCGCTCTCTACAACTACCGGAAAGGAGGTTGTAGCGAGGTGGGTGTTGGTCTCTTCTCCCAAGTAACAAGCGATAGGATGAGAGGAAATGGCCTCAACCTGCATCAGGGGAGGTTTAGACTGGATATTAGGAAAAATTTCTTCACTGAAAGAGTGGTCAGGCATTGGAACAGGCTGCCCAGAGAGGTGGTGGAGTCACCAACCCTAGTGGTGTTCGAAAACTGTATAGACGTGGCACTCCAGGCCATGGTTTAAGAGGCATGGTGGTGCTGGGCTGACAGTTGGACTTGATGATCCTAGAGGTCTTTTCCAACCTTAATGATTCTATGATTCTGTTCTGTGGTCACTTCAGCAGTGCTGGGTCATCACCTCTGCCTGTATGAAAGGCACCTTTCTTCAGCAGAGCTCCTGTCACTGGATTTATTCACTCTGGGTGGCAGTTAGTGCCTTTAGGTAAGTGCTTCACTAAGTCAGGGGAGGCTGCGAATCGGGGAGCAATGTGGAGCGTTTCATTTGACCTCCCATTAGCCCTCGGTCAGCCACTTTATAAAACAAAGTAAGGCACCAGGGCCACAGTAGGAAAGAAACCATGTATCTGAACTGGAACTTTCTCAAAGCCTCTTCCCCCCCCAAACTGTTTCAGATCAATCAGCAGTGTGATAGTATTGCAGTTAATGGACAGAATCAATGTTCCAGAGAGCAGGGAAGGCAGTATTTAAGAGGGCTAGGCTGTTTCATTACTCTCTGGAAAAAGAACCCAATTTTTTTTGTGTTTGGTTCTGGGGTTGTTTTTTTGAGCAGAAACAATTCTGCTGCCCGGATGGAAACAAATATTCATTGATTTCATTGAGAATTCTGCCTACCTCAGGAGCATGACACTGGTATTTTACTTTGATCACATCCTTTGTAGTGATGTAATCATTGGAGGGTTTTTGTTTCTTGCTTATTTTTTTCCTTTTTCCCCAAAGTGCTTAATTCATTTGTTATTAGAAACCCTCAGAATAGCATTTGGCTCCTAAGTGATTTCTGGGCTGTGTCTAGGCGTTGCCAAGGGACATGGTGAAGAGACCATTTCGCTTTGTCTCAGCTGTTTGCTACAGCGGTGCTTAGTTTCCTCTTCAGATCACAGGGGACGTTGCAATCTTTTGGTGGGGGAATAGGTAAGTTAATTAGAGCACCTCAGGGAAGGGCTCTGGAGAGCGTCAGTCTCAGGGGCCAATTTGAAAATTCAGTGGACAAACACGGAATTCACAGAACAACAGCGTTAGGCATTGCTGGGCGAGAGATGAGCAAGGCCAAGCTGAGCCCTCGGGCTGCATCCTGTAGGACGTGTTCCTCAATCTCTGGTGGCACAACCACCAGCTGAGGGTGCTCAGCACCCCACGGCACTGCTGTGTCACTGTGCCACTGTTCTGTCCTTGCACCACCAGTTTGGTTTGAAAGAGCCTGGCCGTTTATTCCCATCTGAAAAGGGGAATTCAATTTAGCTGATCAAAACCTGGACTGGTTTTGCAAAATTCACTTTCACTACTATAAACCAAATTAATCTTCGTTTGTGATCTAAGTGATGTTGAGTACAAGGCTACTGAATAATGACAGCAAAACCACAATGATTTAGTTATTGGCTCACCAACTATATCTACCTCTTTAAAATCACACTGTTATGATAGAGTCATCTGCTGTATCCCATTATACCATTGCCTTCCTGCAACTCCATCAATATGCTCCAAAGAGCAGCAGCCATTAAAATAGTTTTAGTGCACCCACTTGCTGAATGTAAACAATTTTGAAGAAACCCTTTTCCCCATCAGTACGCATTTTCTTGTAGACCATCCAGTGACCTCACGTGAAGTGGGTAGGTAGCACTTTTTTCCTGTGGGATAAGAAATTCCCAGTCACCCATCACCTGCATAGTCGGTATATTTTGTTTTCAAAGTAAAGTCTTTGAGAGTGGTCATTTTAAGAAGCCTGGGTAGCTAGAGGGAGAGAAACAGAGTCCTTACACTCACATAAGCAAAAGTCTCTCTAACTGCAAAGAGTTTGCTAGCAGAGGAAATGGAAAGCCAGGACTTCTCCCCATACTGTAATCTGTGAGGGACAGACTGAGTGCAGATGAAGGCTGCCATAAAACAAAGCATTTAGGCATGCACTTAAACACTTCCTTTGCTGAGCAACTGAAACACTGCACACCAGACGTCTTTCTCTTCCTTTTTCCTGAGCATGAATGTGGCACCTAGGACTAAATCTAGCAGCAGATGCAGCTGTTTAATATTCAGTTAGCAAGAAAAGGGAGTAAAGCTGACATTGCACATTGCAATTACTTAAACTTATTCTGAGCTTACCCAACTGATGAAAAGATAATATTTTTTAAGTCCAGCTGATAAACCCCACGCATGAGCTGGGAAAAACTCTGTGCCTGTTTATACCAAGCTGGATACAGTCGCATTTGCGACATCTGGGTTCCTGGAGTCAGAGCTTAGGTGCATACTGTGTTAATGATCAGACTAGAACAAGCAGCTTCCCACCATGACCACACTGCCTATACAGGAATGCATCACAAACCAGTGAGTTTTTTTAAATACATGGTCATACTCATTCTTAATAGTAGTACTCCTTATTCTAAACGATTCCTGTCTCAGGCAGTGAACAAGCTAAAAAGTGGAAAGAAGCAAAATAGTCTTCTCTTGGGAGGTACGAGGTTGTAAGTCAGAGCTTAGACTGTGTTTCTGGCCTTGGACTTCTTGTATGATGTTAAGCAGGAAGACTAGGCAGCCTGTCAGTGGTGCCTCCAATTCTGATAATTTCTAAGTGCCTACAATGACACCGCTAAAATTCAATAACTTCATGCATAAAAAACTAGGTTGGAAAGATTTGTAAGGTGCTGTACAGAAACACCGGTGCAATTCCCACTCCAAGCAGCTCATAGTCTAAGTCATTAATGAGAGGAAAACACAAATACTTAGATCAGTTGTACCGCATTGGTTTTCTACCACTGTAGTGAGATGTCTCCACACAGCAAAATACAACATCCTACAGCAGTCACCAAGCCAGTCCTAAGCCAACTAACCTGAGTATAAAAGAGGAGCAGTACAGCATCTCTACTGTATGCTTCCCAGCAAGGCTGATGATTCAGAGCTGGCTCTAGGTTGCCGGCGAGCCCTTGGCCTGTGCCAGGTAGCACTACTCCCTGTCCCAGGACACACGGCCTGCTTTCCCCTGGAGATCTCATTTACGATGCTGGACACTAAACAGCACGTGTATACTGCCCAGTCAACCTGCTTGTGTCAGCTGGCAAGATGTAAGAGAGAGACTGGGGGAACTGCAGCAGAGGCACTGGGAGCATGGCTGGGAAGAGGAGAGCTGGGAACAGGGAAGGGCTCAGAGGTTTCACAGTGAGAAACCTCCAGTGGAAAATGCAGGGTGCACAGAACCCGAATCAGGAGAAAATTAGGATTCATTAGTTACACTGTTCACCGGACTCTTTACTTTTAAATTATATCCTATTATTTTCTAAGAAAAGACAAATGGTATGGCTTCTTCATGCTCACATTATTATTTTAATCCTAATTATTTATCTGTTGAATTTTAGCTTCAGAGGATGGTAGGGGTGGATGTAGAGAATATAACATTTCTATCATTTGCTCAAAGACGACCAGCTTAAGTCAGGATGTGAAAGGGCCTGGGGAACCACGTGGGAGCAGAGAGAAACATAAGGGCAGCGAGAGTCCTAAGTATGCATGCTTCTGAATGGTTTTAATGGGGTCACTTCTGTCCTAAGGCATAACACACTACCGTTCAGATGACAGGCTCTGGCCCGGAGCTCGTGAAAGGTTTTGCAAATGAGTGTGACAAGCTTGGGTGTAGCGCAGAGGCGACTGCACTCAGAGGACCTGAACGTGGCTAGACGGCAAAGAGGGGGCACGTGTCCCCACTGGAAAATTGAACAGCTACGGTGAAATGAGGCAGAGAGCAGGAGACTGCAGCGCAGGAAAAGGCCTCCTGTCAGACTGAGGCTTGGACAAAGGTTTCAGAAGAAATGGATGGTTTTGGAAAGGCTGCAAAGGGATGAAATTACAGTATGACTGTCAGTGAGAAGGCATAGCTGCAGGTTTATTCTGCAATAAACCTTTAATTTGTTCAATGCAGAACATTTTAAAACCTCCTTCATCCTCCAGAAGTACAGCTATTCTACCCAATAATTCTGTTTTCTCTTTTCAATTTTATGTTCGTCTGTTACTGCAGAGAAATAGAAAATATACTCTTAAATTAGGAAACTGTAATTGGGTAGATAATAAACAACATGGGGCAGTTCAAACACGTAGCAGTTTGGAATTCTCCTCGGTTAGAGCCTTTCTTACAAAGGCATCTGTTGAAGCCTGTTCTCTCTGTGCTACCGTCCTCCCATCCTCCCTGCCATGAGAAATCGCACGCAGCCCTGAGAGAATTTCAATAGAATTAATCACTGATCAACTTCTTGTAAAGGCTTTATTTAATTCTGAAAGGTGCTATGGGAAAAGCACACACACATATACATGCACCCAGAGCTTTAGGATAAAAGAATTAAAAATATGGTCATATAAGTTTCTCTCCCAGGGAAAAAAAAATAACACAGGCATTTACTAGTCAATAAGGGGGTTTGGGTTAGGGGTGGCTTTTTTTTTCCCCTGTTTGCTTTTTGTAGTTCTTAAAAATGCTTAATACATTGCTTGGGAGCTGCATGTTTGCTTTTAATGCAGAGTTAACCATTGCAATTCATTAATTGACTTTTATGCTGCCATTAAATGTTGCAATCAATTCTGTCTCTATATTCTACACTCTTATTTCTGCTATAAAAAAGCTCTATTAGCTTAACTTGGCTCAAAAACAATACAGTGAACCACCCTTAATTATTAATAATCTGTTTCCCATTCAATAAAGCTTTTTGGACCTTTACTACAGCCCGATGATATATTTATTTGGTGTGCAGGGTTCAGAGCAATACAGTGCACTCTCTCTGGGAAAGAACCCAAAAATAACTATCTACTTGATATCAACCCAAGGGATTTCCTAAGGGAATAAGAGTATCATTTCAGGGCAGGTCATCAGTGGTTTAGGGGAATTAGACAAATCTGTGTCTGGGGAACAGATGCCTCAGGGTTTGTGAATGTGTGAGAGAACCTTTCCCCTCTCGGTCACCAGCTCAGGTCCATCCAGCACAGCAGTCGCTGGGAAGCTATTAAACATCTGATGGACTTCTGGGGCCTCCTGAAACAAGGAGTGGGATCCCTAACAGACACACACTTACATCTTGGAGCTGCTCCTACTCAAACTGCAGGCTCAACAGTAATACATAGACACAGAAACTGGGAATAAGCATTGTAGAGTGAAGACCATTTTACTTGCTAAGTGCAGTTAAGTAGGCTGCTTCTGGGCTGGCAATCCAGCTTTAGATTTATTACTGGGACTTTCTTATTCTTTAAAATAAACTAAATTGATGTATTACAAAGCACTTTGTTATAACCTTTCTTCACAAACTCCATCAGAAGGGCCCAAAGACTTACAAACCCACACTTGTGGTGTCTCAGACCTTGGGGAAGATAAAGGAGTAAAGAAGGATTTGATTTCAAGCTTGGAGGCCAGTTCTGGGAGTCCTGGGACTCCCAAACTGCTACATGCTGCACATCTAGCTTTGATGCAGGTCTGCTAGGAGAAAAGAGGAGACAAATGCTGAGCATTACAACCACAAACCACAGCTGTTGATGGGAATTGGCAAGAGACCAGGGAATGCCGGGAAGCATAGATGGCCTGCAGCAGAAGGTAGGGCTGAGCAGGGCTGTCTGACACTTGAAGCTTTTTTTATTCAGCTCCTGGTGCTTTTCCATCCCAGCATCTGGTTTCTGTGACAGTGCAAGGGAGGGACAGTGTGGTGCAATTTTATGGTATGTTCTCCTAGGTTATGTTGGCACTTCCTTGGGTAAACATGCCTTAGCACAGGCTCAAGTGGCCCATGCCCCTGGGTTTGAATTATTTGCAGCTATACTGTCTGCTTTGCTTGCTGATAGCTCATTCCAGTTGCCCCCGTATTTCATTTGAGGAGGAGGGGTTCGAGGCTTGCCAACTGTCCTCCTCCTTTCTTCTAACTCAGGACAGAGCCACGCTGAGGAACAGAGACAAGCTGTGGCAAAGCCCTGCCAATCAGCATAGCTGCAACCAGAAGAGCATGTCATGGGGCTCATAGCTCTGTGGTTCAGCGCAGGAACCAGTGAAGCTGGAGCCAGGGTTTGTGGCTGCTGCTCAGCTAAGGGACCTTGGATGTACCCTGGTGCTCCTGCTTCTTCACACCTTTTTGAGTGGAAGATCTTCAGGCCTCTCTTTATCCACTTATATGGTACATGATTAAACTGTGCCCAAATTCAGGCAGGGGCTTCTGAATAGTGCAGTAATATAATCTGCAAAGAGGATGCAAGTTTTGATGGCTGAAAAAGGAGGAGAAGAAAAGAGGAAAGGTTTTCTGTAATGGGATCCGCTGCTCACCCTCTTTTGTTACCACTCTGTGCAAATCTTGCTATTCCAGACCATTATATTCAACAATCTTATACTCAGTGGCAGGTGAAATGTCACACCTCGGGGTAAATTTTCACTGCAGTAGGCAGAGATTTTGTCCTTTAAATACCCTTAGTACTAATGGGAAATTGATCCAGCAATTTAAACTCCAAGAGATACAAACGTCTCACGTGGGACCATTTTCAAATGTGTTGACATTTTGAATCACAAAATGAGACACTTTTAGAAACAAATGCGAATTCATTTCATTCAGGATTTGAGGTCAGCTGGATACTGAAAGAGAAATGTGCAATGAATGTTTAGTACATTCATCAAATATCTTTTAATCTCTGTACACTCAAGGGATTAATGTGACATCAGGGAAAAGAAGGGCCATTTCTGAAGTTCTCTGTATTAACTGGTACATCTTTTCATGGGGCCGGAACCTAAATCACCTACTGCACTTGCAGTAATAGTGTCTAGGGCAAACGGAGGCTTTGGGATAAGGGACCAAGTTTCAGCGACCTCTGAAAATGTGTCTTTCACCCTATCAGATATGCTTTCATCTCTGAAGAGCCCTGATCCTGCTGAGCTCCACCTGGGGGAGTTGTCAGCGTTTTACTGATGTCAGTGAAATTCAGTGAAATTCACGCAGCCCAACAGAACAACCTGGGAAACAAAACAAAACTCACAAAGAGGGGGTAGCTTGCCTGGTTCCCAGAGGCTCTGGCCACTCTTCCTGCTCAGAAATTATTCAGCACACTGTGAGAAAGATGCTTTAAACAAATGTTTTGGACACATCCACAACTGCCTTACAGATAATGAGTCCCTGCTAGGGCAGACCTTAATGAAACCCAATGAAACCTGAGTGTCGGTTTGGGCTCCATCGTGCAGAAGAGGGTCGGGCAGGCCTGGAGCAGCTTCAGAGAAGGACCAACTTGACAAGTTGGTGGGTCTCAGCTGGGTGTGAACCACCACCACCTGTGCTTGGACCAAGGCTTGGGATGCAATGGCACGGCTGCAGGCAGAGTGCTGGGGGCAGAAAGAAGGCTCACCTTCCTCCCTGCGTGCTTCAGCAGGCAGTACAGCTCCCAGCAGAGGGGAGTGAAAGGGGCATTGGCTCCCTGCGCTGCCACCCCACAGGCAGGGCCAGTGGGAGCTGGCTCTGGTTTCCCCCAGCAGCAAGGACACCTTCTGGCTGCTCCCCAGAGTCTCCCCAGTAGCAAGGCGGCCGAGAGGCTAGGCCATGCTGTACATGTGGGTAGTAATTTGGATGGGGTGTGTGTTATTTCACAGGGGGATTTCACAGGAAGCCCATGGCTCCTCTCGAGTGGACATGACTGTCCCCTGCTGCAGAAACCCCAGCTGGTGAATGTCCCATGACAGGGGGACCATGAGGACTCAGATCACCTCATGCATGAGGAACCAGGGGAGAACAAATGCAGGGGAAGTTCCTCACCAAGGCCTCCCTGCAGAGCAGCCTCTGCTCTTCCCCTTCCCCAGCAGGGGCTGGGGAGAGGGGGTTGCATTTCTGGGAGCCACTGTCCAGGGGAAGTTACACGAATTTGGGCGCTGAGAACGCTACTTCCCTTGCAGACACACGTACACCGGTGCCCAACAGAGTGAAGAGGAAGAGTAAAAGCCCAAGCCCTGTGTAATATGCAAACAACCGTATTCGGCTCTATGAAAACAACTGCCCAGGAACAGCTCCAAACCCACGCAGCATTGGGCAATGTGCTGATAAGCCACACTCTTTTTGTGGCCTTGTATCAGAAGGTCCTCTCCAAGGGCTCTGGATAAGCACTCCAGCCTGCCAGTGGGATCAGCAGGCACACAAGGTTATCAGGATCAGTCCTTTTCTACATGCTCACTTGAGCAAAATATTTTCCTTCTGGGCCCCCACTCCCCTCTCTTGCTTCCTCAGACTGACTGACGTGCTGCAGGAGTCTGCAGGGGGAAGAATTCACTGGTCCTGTACCAGCGATGTGATCTCATGGGAGCCCCGTGCAACAGCATGCTAGGGTTCGCAATCTCCACCCCGGTGGCGTTCCCCCACAGAACAAGAGTTCTGAGTACATCCACCAACTGCTTCTCACATCAAGTAGATTACTTTTAAGAAAAAGATGACAGACCAAACAGAACCTCAACAAGTTAAAAAAGACCTTTTTTTTTTTTTAATGAAAAGCAGCTATAAGGCATAATCACACCTCAAAAGCATAAATGTATTTCAGAGGCACTGTGACCCATGTTACACCCAGGCATACAGCTGGGTAGCAGCAGACCTACAGCAGATACAAGCAGACCTAAAGCAATTTTTGCTCATAAACGCGACAGTAATGCCAATAACCAGGATGTCTGATCAGCTGTGTCCAGAGAAGGGCAGCAAAGCTGGTGAAGGGTCAGGAGAGCAGGTCTTATGAGGAGCAACTGAGGGAACTGGGGTTGTTTAGCCTGGAGAAGAGGAGGCTGAGGGGAGACCTTATCGCTCTCTACAACTACCTGAAAGGAGGCTGTAGTGAGGTGGGGGTTGGTCTCTTCTCCCAAGTAACAAGTGATAGAACAAGAGGAAACGGCCTCAGGCTGCATCAGTGGAGGTTTAGATTGGGTATTAGGAAAAATGTCATCACCAAAAGGGTTGTCAAGCACTGGAACAGGCTGCCCAGAGAGGTGGTTGAGTCACCATCCCTGGGGGTATTTAAAAGACGTGTAGGATGTGGCACTCACGGACATGGGTTAGTGGTGGACTTGGCAGTGCTAGGTTAACAGCTGGACTCGATCTCAAAGGTCTTTTCCAACCTAAATGATTCTATGATTCTGTCCTGGGCACAAGAAGTCCTGGTACAAGTTTTGCAACTTAGAGCAATTCCTAAAACAAGCCATCTCCTTTCAAAGCAGTAATGCTGGGAAGGAAACTTGGTCCCAACCCTTAAATAGAGATGTGAGTGGCTTCACAGGAAAGCCTACCACCACTCTCATTTGACAGATTGCTGTAGGCCATTGCCAGTGGGTATCTGCGATACCCAAAGCGCACTAACACAAGAACACTGCCACATACAGTAAATATTTCTTAAGGCCTCAACGTAAGCAGAATGCCAGACAGACCTACGAATGCACAGAAGATCATATTTGGTCATACGGCTAGTCCTTCAGGGGGAGCTAAGATTCACAGGCAGGAGCATGTGCCCTCCCTGGTTCTGGGACTGACAGAACAGTCTTGGGAATGGGGCTCCTATTTTAACCCTGTAAGTTTTGCTGACTAGTCCAGACCCACCACCATGACACCCCAAATCATCCCTGGAGTTTGCAGACTGCAGAGATACTCCCCGTCACACTACTCCCTGTCCCTGTGTCTCTGGCAAGACACTGAGTTGTGGGGGAACGTAAATCATCTGTTATGCGACTCTTCCCCGACAGCAGCAGCTGTCCGCTGTCCGGAGCGTGCCGCTGGGCGCTGCCTACAGAGACAGGCTCCACTTGTCCTTCTATGGGGCAGCCCAGGGAAACAAGCCAACTCCAGGTCCTCTGCGGGTTGCTGCAGGCCTCCGGAGAACAACCACACAGCTGTTTGCATTTTGGGATAGTCCCTCAGCGCTGCCCCTCGCCTGCAGCGGCCCAGGCACTTCACCAGCCTCCAGCACGATCCCTGCCAGAGGCTGCTGGGCAGTGGTGTGCCTTACGCAGCGCAGCCCTCCCTGCTCTTGCAGCCTGCGTGCTCTGGTGGGAGCGAGGTGAGAGGGGCAGGAATCCAGCCCTGCCACCTAATGTGAAGCTCTGCAGCCGCTGCTGGCAGCCAAACCAGAGCCCTCTCTCTTGCACTGTTATGGGAGGGAGGTCATCAGTTTAACTGCACTGGAGTAACGCCAGCCTTTTGAGTAAACTTTTCAAAGCTGTGCTAAAGGCATTGTTTAATTTTGATTTCCAAGTGACCTCCAATTCCTCTGGATATGCTAGGGGTGGAAGAACATCCACTCCCAGGAGTTTATCTCTGACAGCGGGTGCAGGGCCTAGCCCAGCAGTTCCCAGGGGAGGGGGAGAGAGGTGAAGACTCTTGCTTTTCTCCCCTCTGTCAAACACATCACCTCGCCACAAAGATCGGCATCTGTAAGGCACCTCCACCAGCAGTGCCAAGCAACTCAACCACACACCCCCCAACAACCTTCCCCAGGAACTCAAGACCCCCTTTTCCTACCATGTTTCCCTCCACCAGCAGGTTTCCACCCTTTCCCACCAGTCTATTGCCCACCTGAACTTGCACAAATAAACCTGTTTGCATGGGTCACGCTGCAAATGGAAGTGATACCAGGACGTAAAATGAAAAAAGGACCTGTAAGGAACCAAACCAACCTAGAGTTATTCTCGCTATGTCAATTATTGCAGAGGCTGGTTTATACTGCAGCCCTGTTAACAGCTACACAATTGCAGCACAGGAAAGTAAACCACAGATGGGGAGAGGAAACAAGAACAAGTGTCTTGGGGGCACCTTTGTCGCTGAGGAAACAGTGGGTGGGCCTGGGCCCCACCGTGGGACTTAGACCACATCCAGGGCTCTGAGGACGAGTGACCCCAGCACGATGCATCCAAAGCTGCATGCATAGCAGCCAAGCAAAGAAATTAAAGGAGTGTAGTAAAAACACTCTGGCTATTGCTAACATTTCACGTTGAAAGTAGCATTGGTATTGGCACAAAGCTAGCAGCATCTGTACAGCTCTCTGCTAACTAGTGACAGCTCTACAGGGAAGAGAAGCTGCAAGGACAGGAGTGGGACAAAGCGAAGGAAGTGCAAGCTCAAACCTCTGCTTGCCTCGCTCAGCACCAGATTAATATTAATTTTCTGCTGGTTTGCACCGCCACAGACAGGCCTGTTCTTACTCATTTTAGTCCTTGCCTAATATAAAACTACAGACATGCTATTTTCATGGTATTTTTTTTCTCTTCTTAATAGGTTGCAAGCTGCCTATGGTTGAGCATGTTTGAGAAAGTGCATGGTTGAGGAAGTGGTGTTGTCCAAGGGGAGGTGGGAAACCTTTGTTAAAAATAAGAAGCAGATAGAGAAAAAAAAAAGTTGCACATTAAAACAGGCTATTACGCTCCAAGAACAAGTCTTGAGAAGAGAACAGCCTGCCTGTGCTGGGCTGTGGAAGGGCAGCCAGCCTCTGGCCTGGTTGCCTTCTGGTCTGGAACACGCACCTTCCTCAAACCTTGTGCATGTGCCACCCCTATGTGCCCTGCCGTCTCCCAGCTGTGTATGCACAGGCATCTCGCTGCGCTCCATCCCTGAACACACGTATAACCATCCTTCCTCTTCCACCTTTACTCCCTCCACCTGTACACGCACCCTGTTTAAAAGCCTTTGCTCCTCTTGCCCCAAAACACACCTGCACTCAGATGCCCCCTCCCTGCCACTGCACCTCTCCCCCAACACATGGTAGCACCTTCTCCCTGCCTCTGCTCACGCACCCCGATCTGTCGCCCATCTCATGCAGAGGTGAACGGCAGACGAAGCGCTGAGCCTGCCTGCAATGGGCGGCAACCCTGCGCACCAAATGTGTGTGAAAAAGCAGTGAAGTGAGGAAACGTTTGTTAGAGGAAGTGAGTGGGTGGAGGGAAAAGCCTGGAGTGAACAAAAATCAACAAATAACACATTGAAACTTGAGCACTGAGTGCCCAGCAGGGGTAAAAGGACACCGAGTTTACAAAATACTACGTAAATGCATGAATTCTATGCAAACACATGACTAATGTACACTAGGGAACAAGAGGTGTACAAGTACTGAAAACAAAGAGGAGGCTCTAAATAAAGAGTGTAAGAGCTACGACCCTAATGGCAGCACAGGTAGCTCCTGTGAGGGTGAGCAGGGAAGGAGCAAGACCTTAGATTACGGCCTCATTTTGGACGTACATCCCAAAAACCCAGCGAGTAACCCAGAGGCTCTCCAAGTCCAGACAGACTGATGGTGTCTCACTAAGCACGGACACAGCTCCTAGCAGTTACCAACAGACTGTGTGCCCCAGCACATTTTAATTTAGTACTTTCAAGTAAAGCACATTATAGATAATATTTTTTAAAAAAAGGAACTGTTGTTTCTAGAACAATCAAACCGGAAACCCAGCTCTGCTGTCCGTTTCTGATAGAGCAGTAGTTCCTCAGTTAAGATTTCTCCCTGTCAGATGCCGCAGTGCAGGGACCTAGGAATGTAACTCCTATTTTTTCAGCCTATTATTTGTGCATTCCTGACCTGTAAAACCTTCCTTCCTTCTCTAGCCTTGCAGAGCAAGATTGGAAGTACTATAGTTTAAGTAACACACCACAGAAGACCTTGGGTTTTTTTCCTTAAAGGACAACAAACGTGACTCAAAGGGTCTGTACCAGAAGCCAGGCAATTTCACCCTCTGAGGATCAGCCCATGAAACCTCAGCTCACACTGCTGCCAAGTTACTCGACAAGTCACTCCTCTAACCACGCACCCAGTGAGTTGGTTGTGTCCACATCGCTCCCGCAGACAGGGCGAATGAGCAATTAACAGGTAAGCGTCTATTACAACACGCACAGAAAATTGTCCAGTTTTGGTTGCATCTCATTTTCCTTCTCACAAATTTCAAACCAGCCGGTCCTGCAGGGATCACCTGCAGAAAAGGTTCACTTCCACACATAGTAAGACTGCCCCTGCCACTTTCATTTTGAAAGAGTAACAAAAGTGATGTAAGTCATCTGTATGTTATTCCCCAAATTTGCCCAAACGTACACGCTCGGCCTGACACCGCTCCCTCTGAGGCTACTACGCGCGAGCGCTCTTGGAAAGCAGGCAGTGCCTCCATGCCACGGGTTACGGTGATTGGTACTGACAGGTTCTTCATGGTATCACAACAAATTAGGTCACAGATTAGATTTTCATAGCACAGATTACAACTAGTGTCTGTATTTTATTCTTAAATAGAGAGGGTTGTGGCCAGGAGGTTTGACCTCAAGATTGGGAGCAAGGCAGATGCAGGGTTGGGGGTGGTGGGGGTGGTGTCCCTAATTCTGTTTGAGACAAAGACTGTCTCAGTGAGACTTAGATAAAATTCCTAGTTTTCTGCTGTAGTCAGAAAATTTGGTATTTTCCCCTTTCTATCCAGCAAGCT
Organism: Phalacrocorax carbo; assembly: GCF_963921805.1. Taxonomy (NCBI): domain Eukaryota; kingdom Metazoa; phylum Chordata; class Aves; order Suliformes; family Phalacrocoracidae; genus Phalacrocorax; species Phalacrocorax carbo. The sequence goes on along the minus strand of NC_087514.1, from coordinate 10,739,304 downwards.
TTTAAGAAATAGAGTTTGTCCACTAGAACCCCTGGAGTAGATCTCTCAGCATTTCTGCAAAGCAGATATCAAACCCAGCATTTAAAAAAATTTGCATTTTTGATGATAGAAAAGCAGCTTGCACCACGTGAAAAAGTGCTGGAATGGAAACCAAAGCTACCTATCAGACTTATCCCACGCAATACCACAAGGTCACACGTACAATCAGTTTGAGCATCTCTGGTGTAGAAAGATCATAAGGGAATAAATTCATGCGTGCAGTACTAAAAAACCAACAAAAAAATAAAAACCCACTGGGGGGAAGAGTTTTAAAATATACCCAGCGAGGACAGTAATAGAACTCAGGCAACCAAAAGAAAATCCAAGCTATGCCACACAGAGCAGTGCAGAACAAAGGTTTCCAACAGCTGAGGAACTGCAGACCCTGTGCAAAGTGCTCTCTACACACTGCGAGATACAGCCTGATGCAGGTTTGAAATCCCTTCTGCAGCAGCTGTATTCCAGCAGACTGCCAGCGCCGTGCTCTGCCCCCAGCGCCCCCGGCCGCCTCCTCCCCCAGAGCTGCGCTGCTGCAGGGGAAAGCCAGCGCCTGGGAGCCAGCAAGCCTGATTCAGCTCCTGGTGGAACCGTGCAGGTCTGCACGAGGGCAGTGATTCAGCAGATAAGCAAGCTCACAGCCGTGGTAAGCACTGAAGGGGAACTTAAACCAGATGATGAGGGAGATAGGTCTTGGACAGAGCTAGCCTCAGAGACTAGCCTTTCTAAGTCAGGGTCGAGAGAGCACTGCAGGAGTGACCTTTGATGGGATGATACTCATGCACTTACTTTGCCTGGGTGGCCAAGCCACCCATGCTGGCTCTCAGTTAGCTCTGTCCAAGACCTGATTTCCTAGTTGTCTGGTTTAGCTTTTCCTTTAGTGCTTACCATGGCTCTGAGCTTGCTTATCTGCCGAGCCTCTGGAGCATGTATTCAGTCAACCAGAGCAGGCCAGTTCGTACCTGCAGGCAAACCACCTGCAGTCTCTACTCAAGCTCTCGAGGCTGTTTGCCAGCAGAGGACGCAACCTTTCTTCCTGCTCCCAGTGAAGCACAAGGAGCACATGAGCTGTGCCCTGTTCCCCACAAGCAGGTTTGGACAGGCCAGTGCTCGGTGCCCTCCACTTGCCTCAGACCAACCCAGCCAGTCCCATCCGTGTGCCAGCACTGCTGTCCTGAATCACCGCAGCTGTGACTCCAGCTCTAAAACGATCTCCCCTTCGCTTGAGCAAAAGTTTTTCACAGGAAGTAAGCTTTTACTTTCAAAATACTCTTGGCCTTGTTCTTCTCCAACAAGCACAGGAAGTATCTCAGTCAAACACCAGTCTTTATTCTTGTGAACTGCCATTTATCCTCTGATACCTTTGAGTAAAAATAAATAGCAGTTAAGAGTGGCCATGCCCTCCCATGCTCTACAGGAGGCATTAAGCTTTTAGCTACCCTCAGTGCATCAGCTTCTTCCACCGCTCTTACAGGGCACACTCACATTTAGAGGCATAGAATGAAGCCTAATTATTTTCTCTTCAAGCATGAGCTGTGCCATGCAGATTATTGAAAATCCATCGCACATGCTCCTTGCTGAGCAGCCTGAACTATCGATCTCGGTTAGAGAAACGGATGCTTTAGACTCTATTGGAAATGTTTTTAAAAGTCCTGTTTGTATGGCTGTCCCTGTTGGATCCTGAGCGCTTCCTAGTCTCCGTGCAGAGCACTGCCCCTTAGAAACTCCATCATGCCGGGGGTGCTTCTCCTGCTGAGCCACAGAGGAAACCGCACCACCGACCTCTGCTGCGCCCTGGGAAAACAAGCGGTGACAACTGTCGGAAAATGCACTAACAAGGCCTCTCGGTCTGACCAGACCGCTCGCTCAAAGAGAGCGAGAGCAGAGCAGCAGGAACTGCTGCCTGCAACAGCGGCGTGATAGCACCCTGCTGCCCGGACAGGCACGGGCTCCCGGTCCCTGCCGAGCGGGGAAGGCAGCACGAGCCACGCACGAAAGTGCTGCCTCTCACTAAGGCAAGGCGATGCCAAGCAGCTCGTCCATGCAGGGTCGAGCACCAAAGTGACCCAGGGTGCCTGTGTGCACCAAGGAGGGTCCTCGGAGCCCATGTGGGCACCCCAAATGCTCCCCCCCTCCCCACAGCGGCAGCACTGGAGACCTCGATGTTAAGCAGGTGGCAGCCCGCCACTGGGCTCGGTTGCAGTTGAACACTGAAATAAAGACAATGTTGCACTTCTGGTGAATTCCCACATCTCTTTTAAACGCTTCTCAGTTCAGGGTGCAGATGTGGGGTTTGCTTGTTTGATGAAGAAGAGGGCCCCTCTACTGTTTTAATTGCACACCTAATAAAACACTGAATAAACAGTATATGCCTCATGGCTTTCTCTGTCATGTACATTAAAGAATGATTATTAGAGTTCATTTTTAAATGGCAAAAGGGTAACATCAGTCTAAACCATACAGCCAGTTAATCTTCACGGTTTAGGGGTTGCTCTGTGCTATTTCCTCGCCATTTCACCACTAATCCTTTTGAAACACTACAGCTTGCTTAAGAGAGGGGTAGTTTTCACACAGTCATGATCAGAACCACACTACCATCCCCGCCCAGACGAGGAAGTACCAGATCCCCCAAAGCAGAAGTGCTTGCCTCCTCACCAGCCAGTCCAGCACATTTCTGGCTGCTGGACTGAACTTTTAGATGTTTAGTCAGTAGCAGGTGCAAGATTTGCATGAACGGTGACGACTGAAGTCTCCAGCCTAGCACCTGCCCAAGCATCAGGGGACAGTCAAATGCAATGCACCCAGCTCAGTGCAAGAAGCAGCCAGCTGACGTTGCCGCCACTGCTCCCAGCCCGGGAGGGGCATGAGCAGCACCCATCGCGCACAGGACGCAGCACCAAACCGTGGCTTCCTCCTGAAGCCGGCCGCCCCGGCTTACGGCCGCTCGCCTTCCACCAGCCCGTGCTGGTTGGTGCGCGGGCTGTGAGACCGCTCCGTGCCCTGTCCCAGGGCACAGAGGATCTCCGTCCCCAGCCTGTCGTGCCCCTCACGGACACGACCGAGGCCCCCGCGGACTGAGGGAAACTCAGGCGGCGGCTCCGGCCTTCGGGCCGGCACAGCGCTCCCCCGCCCGCCCGCGCTGCCGCCGGCGGCCCTGCTCGGGCAGGGGCCGGGCTGCCCCGGGCGGCGGCGAGCACCCTCCGCCCGCCCCGCGGGGCTGCGCCGTCCTGGCCTTGGCGAGAGGGGGGCAGCGGGGCGCGGGCGAGCCTCACCCCGGCCCGCCTCGAGTCCTCCCCGGCTCCCCTCCGCGCCCCCACCGCCCTCAGGCTCCTCCCGGCTCCCCTCAGGCGATGCCTCTCTCCCCGCAGGTGCCCGTCCCTCGGCTCCCCTCAGGCGATGCCCCGCTCCCCGCAGGTGCCCGTCCCTCAGCTCCCCACAGGCGATGCCCCGCTCCCCTCAGCTCCCCACAGGCGATGCCCCGCTCCCCTCAGCTCCCCACAGGCGATGCCCCGCTCCCCTCAGCTCCCCACAGGCGATGCCCCGCTCCCCGCAGGTGCCCGCCCCTCGGCTCCCCTCAGACGATCCTCCGCTCCCCTCAGGCGCTCCCCGCCTCCCTCGGGCGCCCACCCCCGGCTCCCCGCTCCCCTCCTCTGCCCCGCCCCGGCTCCCCGCAGCCGCCGAGGCAGGGGGGCGCCCGGCAGCCGCCCGCTCCCTCGCCTCCGCTCCCCTCCCCGCTGCGGCGGCGGCGGGGGTCGCGGGCAGCCTACCTGTGCGGCGGGGCGGCCCGCGGGGCGCAGCCTGGCCTTCCGGGTTGCCGGGCGGCGGCGGCAGCGTCGCGGCCGCAGGTTGGCTGCCGGCGGCGGGCGCGGTGCCGCATCGCTATAAAAGGAAGCGGCGCGGGAGGAGGGAGAGGCGGCCCTGGCACCTCCGTCGCGCCCAGCCCGCACCCCCCCCTCGGGAGCTTCGCCCCGCCAGGTGGGTGTCCCCGGGGGGGGGGGGGGCAAAGTCAGAGCCCCCCGCCTCAGCCCCCGGCCGGGGCCGCGTCCCAGGGGGTGAGGGGGGACCCCCCGCGAGGAGCCAGCCGTGCCCCGGTGGGAAGGGACCCTTCCTCCGGCACCAGGGCAGCCTCGGGCCGGCAGGCTGCCCAGGGCAACGGGAAGGTACCCGCGACGTGCCGGGGCACCCCGCAGCCTTTAAATGCGTCCGCACTGAAAGCAACCATCTACAACGGCCTTCGGGCTGCAAACTCTGCTGGAGCACGGCCGGGGCCTGAACGGAGGCCAGGGCCGCAGGCTGACACCTGGGGAAGGGCACCGCAGGTGACAGTCCTGGGGACAGATGGGGCTGTTGGCAGCTCTAAATGCGGGTGTCTGTCCCTGCTACAATCAGAGCCTGGTTATCCAGCCTGGCAGCCAAACCCCTGCCATGAGATGCTACCTTTAACACTGATTCTCCCAAACTGAAGAAAAAACTCACTGAAGCTGAATTTTCCCTTGAAACCCAAACAGCTCCTTCAATCTCTGCAGCTAGACTGAGGCACCAGAGTAGTTGTGACACCCCTGAGGCACTTTGCTCAGTTTCTCCTCCATCTCTTGCTGACGATTGACATCTCGGTCACAGAAGCGAGGGTCCCCCAGGACACAGGATCCTCATCCCCATCTGCCCACCAGGAAGCTCTCCCTCCAGCAACAGGTGCTGTTGCTCTCCTGCACTGTCAATCCCTTTCAGGAAGGGACAGGGATTAGACAGGGGTAACATGTCCTAAAGTAATTTCTCTAAATGGCATTTTGCTGCCCGGCTGTACTGCCGCTCGCTGGTGGGGGGCTGCGATGCCCCAGCTCGCTCTGCAGCCCCAGAGGCCCCACGCCATGGCACAGGTCTCACCGCGATGGCCCAAGTCCTGTTGTTGGCCCAGAGCAGCTGGAGACGCGGGCAGCAGCGAGTCACACAGGTAACAGGACCCCCGTGCAGAGGTACTACACTCGGCGCCTTCTTTTATACTCCACCAGACAAGCAGCTGAAGCTATGGATCATGTGCTGACGAGGCACTTGCTGTACAGAGAGGGAGGTGACAACCCCAAGCAGACCCTGGTCAAAATAAACACTACCATGGGCTGCATTTTGCATGAAAAACACTTAGGCAGAACACTGCCATGGGCAAGTGAGAGGAGCAAAATCCTGCTTTCAAGGGTTTTGAAGTATAGAGGGTTTTTCCCATCACCAAATGTAATATTTTTTGCTTCATCTAAACTTTCCCGTTTCCTCTAGAAAGGCCACACCTCGAATACTGGGTTCAGTTTTGGGCCCCTCAGGACAAGAGGGACACTGAGGTGCTGGAGTGTGTCCAGAGAAGGGCAACAAAGCTGGTGAAGGGTCTGGAGGGTAAGTCTTATGAGGAGCGGCTGAGGGAGCTGGGGTGGTTTATCCTGGAGAAGAGGAGGCTGAGGGGAGACCTTATCGCTCTCTATGACTACCTGAAAAGAGGATGTGGTGAGGTGGGTGTTGGTCTCTTCTGCCAAGTCACCTGTGATAGGATGAGAGGAAATGGCCTCAAGCTGCATCAGGAGAGGTTTAGACTGGATACGAGGAAAAATTTCTTCACTGAAAGAGTGGTCAGGAATTGGAACAGGCTGCCCGGAGAGGTGGTGGAGTCACCAACCCTAGTGGTGTTCAAAAACTGTATAGACATGGCACTCCAGGCCATGGTTTAAGACGCATGGTGGTGGTGTTGGGCTGACAGTTGGATTTAACGATCCTAGAGGTCTTTTCCAACCTTAATAGTCCTGTGATTCTATGATTCCCTGCATCCCAGCAGGGAGTGAGGAACAGGAGCTTTTTTGCTGGTCGCAGCAGCATCTCACTCAGACAGACCTGGCAGGAACACAGGTGCTGAGTTAAAGGTGGATCCTGAGCAAAATCCATACCTAAGCAAGGCGACCCTTCCAAACCTGCTTCAAGGAGGTAGTGGGGGTGCAAAACCACGTCTAAGATGGACCTGGGCCCTGTGTGGGGCTGCTGCCAAGGACAGGTCTGGCAGGGCAGTCTGGCTTCTTGCTTACAGCCAAATGCTCCCGCTCCCTGGATCTTGGGCACGAACCCTGCCTGCGCATCTGGTGCCTTCTCCTGCTTCATGGCGCCCGGCTACTACAGCAGGTACTTGAATAGAGCTGCTCAGGTGGTCTGACTGCCCGCTGCCCTCCCTCCCCCATTGGAATTTGATAAGATCTTGCTGCTTCTCCTGGACAAGGGCTCTTCATTTCTTCATAGCACTTGAATCTCTGCATTACCTTGAGCTTTGAGGTGAGTATATGGCCCATGTATAGGCAGTGCTCACAGGACGGCACTCCTTGCAGTTGGTCTTCACATCAATGGTGGAGTCATTCATACTCTTTCAAAGGGGTTTCCAGGTTGTGACTTGTGTTGCCCCCATCGCCTCCTCACGCCTCCACCTTGCAGCACATGTAGAGCTCAGATTTGTTCTTTTACTCTGCAGAAGACTTAGAAGTCCCCATCTTCCAGCATCGCGCAGTGTAAGTTCCCTGCACATGAAGCTCGATGATTCTTGCTCTCCAGCAGTCCAAGCCACTAAACTTTCCCTGTAAGTAGGGCCAGCAGCTCTGTGCAGCCTACAGAGGCAGGTTTAGCATTTGTTCTCCTGTCTCTTTCTGCAGAGGTTGGCCCTGTTCCTGTAGGAAAGACAGAAACTGAGGAAGATCCGGGATCACCAATCTGCCCTTCATCCCCACGCTTCTATCCAGAGGTCAGAACTACTCCAGTGGTCCTGGAGTTGCTCCATGAGGCTTTTTTCCAGTCCTGGATGGGTTTCCACAGAATAAAATGTCTCATTGAAATGAGAGCACGTGGCTGGCTGCAGCTCACTCACTGCTCAGCTGCCTGGGGCTCCTGCTATACTGCCGAGAGTTACGAGAGCTACAGCTCTGAATTCAGAGCCTGCAGTGAACAGAGGGAAAGCTAGGACACATGGATATGTAGGTCCAGAGCCACGGTGGGATGGCTTGCACTGTGCATAGGTGATTACAGGCAGCATTATCTTTACTAATTTGAAAAAATGTCTGCTTTTGTCTTTGAGGTGTCTTTGAAGCAGCGTGCGGCTACTGGTGTCACCAGGTCACTACGGAAGTCTGCAGGCTCCAACAGAAAACCACTGCAAAACCCTTACTTAACCAACAGCTACTGACCTCTTCTCTGCACATTTGGCTCAGGAGGCGACTCGTCTTTCTTCAGGCTGAAGTTCAGGAGCACGTTTCAATCCTTTCCAGTAAGTTAGTTTTTGATTTTTATTTAAACAGTAAGAACTCCAGCTCAGAGACGTGTTGACACTTACTACTGCAGCAGGGATGTGGGAGCAGGGAGAGATGAAAAATGTTACTGAACTGGGTTTGAGAGCAGCTTCAGCGTTAAGCTGCATGCTACTCTTTGCTCCTGTAAGTTTACAGGCAGCTGTAGTAAGTTCTTCCTGTAGTATTCCCTGGGGAAGAGACTGGGGAAATAAATTAGTTACCAAAAACCAAGCATAATGCTATTGCCTTGAACTGAGGTAAATACAATTAAATCACCTCTAACACAGCCATGTCTGTTTTGAGTGTTCAGGGGCAATTCATCTACACAATGTGGCTGTGAGAGAAAAAAATCAAATTTCTAAATTTCTGGTGGTAACTGAGGTACAAGAAACATCTTCAACCCTTGGGCCAAAAATCCCAAGGGGGAATGGACCTAAACGCACACCGCCTTTCAGCGAAAAGCAACAAGCGCAAGGGGAGGAGATGTTTCTGACCAGAGACTACAAGGACCAAGACCAAACTGGTGGGAACTGCAGAGTAGCACTGACACTGGATTTAAAGTTCCAGGTAAGATTAAAGCTCCTTTGAAATTATTCAGGTGGCACAGCAAACGACCGATCAGCTTCTCCTCTGCTCTGACATGGTTAGCAGATGTGACAGCTGTCACAAATTGTTTGTCCCCTGCCCCCACCATTACAAAAAGAGACCAGAGCAGACATCCGCCTCGCTGCAGGCAGGAGGATCTGTTCTGTAATTTACAGAGGAACAAGGCAAAGCCTGTACCGCGACACACTATCGTTTTTAGTGTTACTCGAACAGCAGCTGATGAGAACTAGTCAAGACTCACAGGTTTTGTGCATGGGTGGCAGGGGGTGGGAGGCACAGGTTGACAAACAGCACTTAGCTTATCTCAAGAAGAAACCTGAGCACTCTCTCAGCAGGTGACTGAGCTGTAAATCAAGTTATGTATAGCCCTAAAAGTATCATTAAGACAACTTGAAATAGTTGCTTTGTATTAGATAAGAAAATCTTTGGCTTGCAGCTATATAGATGAAAACATCTTCCAGTCCTGTGTGCATGCTGTATCCATCTGGAAAGCCTCCAGCTGGGTTTTAGAAGGGTTAAAGTATCTCATAAAAGCACCCCAACAGCCTTAAACTCAAGACTAAGTTGATAAGTTGTCTGTAAGAATTTAAGGCCTGAAGCTGAACTTGATTTACTTCGGGATGTTTGCTCCTCTGTCATATTCTGGTTTATTGGTATAGAGAGTTACTAGGGTGTGAATGGCATGAAACTATACATTCATAACAGGGTAGAGTGTGGGAAAGTAAAGTTTTTTGTTGATGCTCAAGTGAGCTGTCACACAGAACTACAGAGTCTGGGGAATGGGGCAGAATCTGAAAACAAACTGTATTTATAGGGTTGGAGTGTTTGGGGTTTTGGTGGGTGTGGGGGGAGCAACTTCCGAGTTTCACTGGTTGGTATTTAAGATTTGCACCACTTTCACTGATCTTGAATAGCAATCGGTCTCAGTTCAACAATGAGCTTTAAGTTTGACAGGAAAAGGGTAAGCAGACTGAAACTCTGCACAACAGTGGAGTTCTCTGGGCATGTGTTCGTCTTGGTTTCTTCTGCTCCAAACAGTGTACAAGATATCCACCTCAGCTGTGGCTTGCAAAGGAAATCAATACATGTCACTGAAGCACAAGTAATACACGTAGGACAGAGAACTGAGGGTACTGGAATCAAGGGATCTCTGAATGCTGTTACCTGAAATACTGTGACAAGGTAGAAACTGAGCAAGAGCAGAATATTTAACCAGACTGCTTCCCCGGCCCCACATCCGTACTCCACACGCTCCTCGCCCCATGTGTTAACTGATGTAAATTTAAAAGACCAAAGCTAGTGGTTCTTTTCAACCCAAAGGGCCAGCTGTGGAAACAAGACACGGCGGGCTGGCTTTCCGTAGAGCCTACTGAAGCCAGAGGGAAACCAAGCGAAACTCATGGACAAAAGAAGTGGTCTGATGCTAGCTTTAGTAAGTAAAGTTTTCCAGATAAAGGCAGTTGCATCCATACTTAACAGCTGTTAAAGAGATACACATTTAATTGCATTATAAGGGGTGCTTCATATTCAAGAGAAGACATTTCAAGTGTTTTAGTTCTACCTTTTTGGACTCCAGACTTTCTCCCTAGAAGATATTCCAGTTGACAAAAGGGCCTCGTTCAGATATCTGGGATCAACTGAATACATTTATTTAAAAGCAATTTTAAATATTAAAAAAGTAGAAATTAACACATACAGTACTCAAAAACTGTCACATTAAATACATGTGAATAGACATGTGTACTGATGTTTCACCTTAACATTCAATGAGAAGTCAAGATTTTAACTAGTGGCATGACCAGATCTGATTTCTGTACACGTTGATGTACTATGCAATAAAAAAATAAATAGCAACTGTTGTTCAACAGTAAATAAGACATCATCTGCAGAGCATACTTCCCCCTCTGGGGGCACCTTCCCCTGCCCCTCCCCCCAACCCCTTATCAGCTAATTTTCCATAAAGATTTAGACTTTCCAAATACTATGTCATGTACAAAATTGCAGACAGTGGCTCATTGAGTTCAAATATAATACTGTACTTAAACTCAATCAATATCATACATTTTCAGGTTTCTTATGACCCACAATAAGCCAGAATAAACAGAACTATTGTTCCCGATGGAACTAATTTAATTTTATAAAATGCATATGTATACTATTTTAAAGAGCGTAGAAAAGAATAGACATTTGACTCTACATAATTTTACATGCCTAGGTGTTTTTTTTTTTTTATAGGATTTGCTTTTATCAGTTTATTTCAAGATCACTTAAAAATACAATTGACCACAAAAGTGAATAGGTTTTGTTCCTTTAATGCAACTTAAAACATTGTAGTAATGGATAAAATGGAATGCTAGATAAACGCTAATCCTGACTTCCTTTCCATAAAAACCAGAATAAAGTCTGAAATACTGGAGCTGGTAATACTGAAGATGAGATGCCAGCAGGCTCGCTCAACTCATTGCGTAATTTCTTTTTCAATAAACTTTTGTTATTAATGATAAAACCATTAATAGTTGATAAATGTTTTGCTTTTTTCCCATGTGGGGTTTAGACTGGTATTTGTTTCTATATTAACCACAAGCAGAATTAAATATTCACTGACTACAGTCTTGTAAAACTGAATTTAAAATGAAAGCCCTCAGAAAGTCTGAGATGTGTTTTTATGAAATGAAAATCTTTCCATGCAGCCAAGACAGTCTGCTTTGAAATAGCAGTACTAGGTACTGAAGCCAAAATAACCTTAAAGCCAGTAATACAAAACTACATATGAAAGTCATGGAACCTGCTACGGACAAACTATGGGAAAAACACAACTGCTTTATGTTTCAAGGTTAAAAAATGATGTTGAAAATGACATCGGAAATCAAAGTTTTCAGTAATACATTTAAGTGTTTTCTGGCAATGCAACTTTATACCAACTTTCAAGAAACCTCAGGTCAAATGCAGCCTTCCAAAGATTTTCTCGGAAATTAGCTTTATAACAGTATGTCTGTTACTTGGCGCTTTGAATTAGGACTATTACAGTTACAGTTTAGCGAACTCTACTAAAACCAGCCTGATACTTGTGATCTGAGCTTTATCATTAACAGCTTGATCAAAAGAATGACAGGACATCTTACCTTCCACTTTTTAGAGCAATTAAAAATAATTTAAATTTATCCTTATGTCACCACTTAAGAAATTTTATTTTAGGTAACTAACTTTTAGCAAGGTTGAAGACAGAGAAAAAAAACCACAAAATCATTTTTCAAAGAGCCAATTTAGCTATAAACAAATACTGTTGCAAGCTCACGTTAATCTGAATAGCAATTAAGTTAAAATGTTCTTTTCTTCAAATGTAGCTATATGACTACAGTACTACTTTTGTACAAAGGCAGGTTTCAAGTAAGCGTCTAAATGCATGCATAATGTCAACAGTTAACATTTTCTAGAAGTCCTTGGTTACTAAGAATTCAGTGAAAGAAACCAGCAAATCTCACATATATCTACTAAAGAACAATATGACTAATTTTCATTAAAATAAGTTTTTGAATGAAAGAAATTTGTAACTTTTTATAGTGAGGTAATATCACAGGGGAACTGCAATCACAGTTTGGCATAGGTCCACGTAGTATAAACATGAAATGCTGTATGCACACCATAAAACATTACTGTTATCTGTAAAGTCAGTGAATATTTGTCTTCATAATTACACTTAACTGAGCACTATATTAAATAAATACCGAAGTGGGTTTCATAGCTGTAAACTGCATACACTTATAAACTGCAGACTGATTTTTAATTGTCCAAAACCATTCACTCATTCTAACTTTCTGCTAATTGTATATTGAGAATACCGAGTTATTAGGAACAGTCATTTCTGTACAGTTACATGGTTGACGGAGACCACCTATGTTTGGAAAGCTGGCAGTTCATACGTACTTTGAACAGCATAGACAGAGATGTAAGTGCTAGATGCCGAGGATGGCTTCAACGAACCCAATAAGGCGTGCCAGGTTCCAAGGCTACCATAATACTGGCAAAGGCAGAATAACACAGTATATTTACAATACATATAATTCAACCTCATGAGGTGAAACTTAAATGAATTCTTAATCTGTAACAGCAGCTATATATACAATTGTGCACAGGATTACAGGGAGGCAGCAGCGTTCGCTTTTGCTAAAAAGCCCGTCTTGCATGAAGAATGTGCAATGCTCAAGTTTAGGATTTTTTGTTTGTTTGTTTTTACTAGTCTGACAGAATGTGCACAAAGGACACTGGAAAGACCCCTTTCCTCTCTGGCTGTCCTTCGATGTGGCCAATCTGCAACACAGGAGAAAAACGTACAGATATATATGTTTGTGTACACATAGTGTTCGTAGACTGCATTTACTTCATTCAAAAGCCGCAGAACTGCATGGGCCCTACAGAGCCTTCACAAGTTCTTGGGCAGACCTTAGTTAATGTTTGAATTTGTCTCAAGGAACAAAATAAAACCAAACAAGCGTATTATAAATAAGACAAATTAAGCCAACTGCATCTAAAGAGAACAAAACTACAATTTTATTTTGAAACCTACATACACCACTGATTTTCAAGAATCTCACCAAAACGGAAGCCTGATTTTCTTTTGTCTGATAGACAAACCTTCGGTAACAAGATATACACCTCTGAAAATCATTTATCTTACTTAACTGAATAAATCCTAAACATCTCACTTAAGGGAAGCGTCTGCTACCATTGTGAAGTTACTTACGATAATCTGCACGCTCCACTTAGAGTGATAAAGGCCCAGCTCTTTTCTCGTTGACTTAGTATGATTCCAATGATTTATGTGCATGCTCATGTTTATAACAAATCACAGTATTGTGTGATTAAGTATCCTTCATGTACAACTTCCTACACGTTTTGCATAATAATAATTTATAAACAAATAGCCAAGCAACTTCTAAAAAAAATAATGGCACCTTCTATATGTTTAAATTGTATAATTATATACAACTGTCCAACTGATAGCCGTCCTGACTGACCATATAACCCGCTTCCCATCCTGCTACGGTGCTGCTCACTACTGTCGGAATAGTAGTGTACCTCCTTCCTCTTCCACAAGCTAACAAAATGGGAAGGGGAAACATGCAGGGCTGGCCATTTCCTCTCGTGGAGCCAAATTTTTGAGGCATATGAGTCAGCCCTCATTTCCCTTCTCAGAAACACTCAGTCTGGAGCACTTCATGGAACTTGTCAGGCACGTACCCAGGGATCTTAAAACAGATTCAGCAACTAATGCGACTGTAATCAGGGACTGGACGATACAGTCAGTGCACCAGCTTTTCACTGGGCATTGCTCTTGTGACACCATCTTTTCAGCTGAAAATCTTCCACGCTTACATGATGACTGAGAGGAAACCATGTAGCTGGAACTGAAACAGCAAAGGCTGTGCTGCACTTAGATTAGGAAATCATAGGCAGCACTGTGATAAGAATTTGTTTTAATCAAAATGAAATCTGTCTCATTTTCCCCAGTAATAATTCTTAGGTAGTGAAGTATGGTGCAGCAGGGTTTTAGAGGCAAGGAGTGTCAAGGGAGGGTTGGAGCCTCCAAGTGGGGTTGAAAAAAACCTGATGTTAGCACTCAAGAGCCAAAGAACAACATGCAGTCTGGAGTAGGGGGGCCATGATACAAACCAATGGCATGGGAGTGAAGAAGGTGAAGAAAATGTTAACTACGCCTCACTTAAGGAGGAAAACCATCAGCTTACAGCACTAATTACAAATAGTTTTTCAGACTTCCAGCAACCCTGTAAGTGTAAGTTAACATTTCTGGTGAACTGAAGTTAATTACTTATCTCATTTTTCATGAAGACTGTTAAGCATGCTAAATGGAGTAGAAATCACCACCTCTTCATTTAATGAAAAGCTAGTGCGCATTACAAAGAGTGACATAGGTAAATACGCGTTGTTACGAGCCAGCAATAAAGCCAAACCTAGGCAGGACGGTTCTAGCAAACTCCCAGGAAGAGACAGAACCTACCAGAGAAAGGGTGTCTTCTCTAATACGAGTTTAAGGGCTGGATGTTAGCTCAGGCAAAAAAAACTCCCCAAAACCCAACAAAATAAAAAAACGCCACCCGCAAACCAAAATTACAAACGCCCTAAATTTGGAAAAAGAGGCTTTCCTGTAGGAGTCATAAAGAAGTTATGTGGAACTAGAAAAGGAAAAGATACATACCCACCACTCTTGGTCCTCTTCACCAGTTACAATAATTACTTCTCCTTCAACAAACGTAAGCTCATCATCATTATCTGCCTGACAGTCATATATGGTCTTCACTCGCCTAACTTTGTTTTTCCCCTAAAAATAGAATGAAGTTTTAGATGAAGGACACAAGGAACAACAAAAACATGTATGTGATATGAATTTTGCCTTTTAGTTATGCTTTATTTTACAAGAAGGTGAAGACTACCAAAGTGCTTTCCCTGCAATCAGGGACATAAAATAAAATAAAAAAAAAACCAAACACCAAAACTCTGCTTCAACAAGGATATTAAAAAAAAATAAGTTACCTACACAGGTATAGGTTTGCTTTTTCTTAAGATTCAGAACTCCCAAGAGATGTCAACATGTAGTGCACAGCTTAAGTAACCTACGCTTCCTCTGGTAAAGAAAGTTTAAATAAGATCTTTACATTGCTCCAGTCCACAAACACTCTCCTCCTTTAATACATACTCCATTAAAAAAACCACCATGAACAGAAAATGAAATCTAATCTCCTCTGAACGTGACAAGAGAGGTAAGGGGTGAGGAAAACGCTGCACTGAGATGCCAGTATTCCTTACAGTTTTGGTTTTGGATCTGGTGCAAAAATACAATATTCTTTGATTTCAGATCTGCTTATAGGACTGGAAGTTACTTTTTGAATGATTTTTCATCCAGTATGTTAGCAATTTCTTACTAAAAGAATCTTAATTTCAGACGGTGGTACTGTTTTGTGATGATAATTCACAATAGATACTGTCACAGCTCTACCATTCTGAGTCCAAGTATTTTCTAGGTCACTCTTTGCTGCATACCGCTAATTCATATGAAAAAGCCTCAGCCATGGACTCCTGCCCAAACATATGTTTCTCACAGCAGTAAAAATGCTTTAAATTATTTCCAAAGAGAGTAAGGAAGCAATATCCACAGCAAAACACTCCTGCTACTTTATATCCCTGTATTTTCATACCCACACTTCTTCAAAAACTAGTTCCTTCTTTGAACAGAAGTAGGCAGGTAGTAAGAATGCAAAAAACCAAGAAAAAGGCAAGATGAGAAGCAGAAGGGCTACGAAGGAAAAGTCAGCAGGTTTAGAGGAATTTGAGCCAAAAGTAACTTCACAGAGGAAATTTCCTAGGGAGCCTTCTCTTTGCTATTACCTACCCACTTGAAATAGCTCCATGTTTTGGCAAAAGAAACCTCCCTGCAGATCAACAGCAGAACAGACACACAGCAAAGAGCATTTGTACTAAACTCAAGGTACAGAGAATAACAATTATAGATGGATCTGCGGGACAAAGCAGTTAACAACGTAAAAACCCCATACTCATCACAAATGAGCAGAAATACCTGAAATGAAGTTATATGAGAGCAAAGGGGTTTTTGTTGTTGTTGTTGTTTTTTCTTCTTACAGCAAGGGTTTGCTGCAGCAAGAAGTTACTTCAAAGAATGCTTTCTCTCTTTTTCAAACAAATTCATATAATCTGAACAAAAATCCCAGCTATCACTAGGGATTGGAATTCAATATTAATGGGTATTTGGGGCCACTCCCAGCTTTCAACTCCAGAGCACCTTTATGAACGAAGAACACTTCCAATCAACCCCCCAGCGATGAAGGGAAGCAACTACTTCTGCCAGATAAAAATTGTCTCATTCAATAAAGAGACTAAAGAAAGGTAAATTCCTCTAAACTTAGAGAAGTGTATGCAACTCAGTTTGTAAAAACGCATGAAAAATGAAGGCAATTGGTTCTGGTTCCTTCTGCTTAGTGCCACAGATGGTATTTTAATATTCTATTCCTTTCACTTAGGAGGGTGGTAAAAAGCAGAGTTCAAGCCCCAAGCGTATTGTCCAGAGCACAGTTTGGGGCACTGGTGCCTAAGAAATAGAAGCAATTCCAGGAGACGTAATTTGCAGCTATAAAACATCACCCACCCCACCCCCAAGTCCTTGTATACAATATTAGTACTTACTAAGAAGAGACTTCTATGCTTAAGGCTGAATAATAATCAGCTGCTGCGGTCAACAGTAACCCCTCCATGTGCTTATACACATTCACCATTTTTTTTTTTGTTGAAAAAGAAATATTTTGTTTTCTTTACAGAAAACACACACACAAAAGAACACTCAAGTGTTCAGTGTGATTTTAGAAGCACTCAGGGCAAGTTTAACTTCTCTAAAAATATCCTTTCAAGTCCTTATATAATAACAGCACCGACTTTCTTTACCTAATAATTCTGAACAATTTATTTTTCAAAACTTACAATTAAAAAAATGTGTGCTCATCTGTTTAGTAGCTAAATAGTCAAAACCAAGAGTGAAGCACCCACAAGCGCTAACGGCTGCTGTTGTGGGTTTTACTGTTGCGCTGTGATGTAGTATTTCACCAGTTTGTACGGAAGGGATATAGTCAGAGGATGAAAATGGAGGCAAGACACATTTAAGAGGAATTCTTGCACAGCATTATTTGAACAAAAAAGACTGCAGTGGACGAGGAGATACACACGTGCATGCAATGATATGCAGATAACTGGAAAGTAATTATCATAATTTGGATCATGGCAAAACAGTGGAACTACTTAATTTACTGCACGTGTGAAAATGGCTGAATTTGGAGAACACTGATTTTTTTCCTCAGAATTTTTCTGTATAGAGAGGTTTTTTTTAAAGAAACAAAACAAAACAAAACACATAACAACTAACCCAGAAATTGCTTTCTTTCCTCCTCTATAAAGTGACACGTAGCTGAGAATGTCCAGCATCATTTGCCAGCTTATGTGTAAAAGTATGTAAGTAAACAGATCATAGTGGCAGACATGTTTTGATCAGATCCCTGTACTATTTTATTTCACCTCCAGAACACTCAGGAGGCCCAAGCAAGAGCCCTGTCGTTCTCAGTTCAGGTAGGGACTTACAAGTCCAGGACAGAAGCCAAGCAGAGTGACGGCTCCAGAGAAAGAGTGTTCTTCCTCAGACAAGTACAAGAAGGGAGAAACTCACCCTCTGCTTTCATTACAAGAACGGAAGTCTTATTTCCTTTACATAAGCGCTTTGCATAGCCAATTTGACAAGCAAAACCATCTCCTTTTTGATGTATTCTTAATGACGAAAATCTTAAGAGAGCTCTGGAGTTTCATAAAATTATTTCAATACACATATGCATGACAAATCCTCCGCTGGATGGAAATTGCACTGGTTAGCAAGATGAACAGCAAGATGAGTTGGGGGTTGAACAAGGAGACTTAGAATTGAGATATAGTTCCAGCTCTGCTACTACACACCAACCAGCAACATCAATTCTGCCACCTCAGTAATCTATTGGAACCTTTGTTAACCACTTAGGGACATCGACATTAAATACGAAAGGAGCGTTTACTAGTTTGTCACAGTTGACCTCACCTTACGTTTTTTAGCTACTGACAGTAGGTGCTAACATCCCTTCGTCAAGCTTACAAAAATCAATAGTAATCTAAGGCATACAAAGCAGTGAGCAAAGGCAGCAGAGAAGACCACCAATTATTTCAGAATTATAACTGGCATGGATAAAAATGCCCAAGTTCCGTAATAAATCTAAATACATCGTCCTGCTCCAAAGGCTATTGTTTTAAGTTAACTAGTATTTGTTTCAGTGTGCAAGAGGCCTTGTAAACCCCCAGCATCTGCTAAAGCTGCTTGAGAGCACCAAAAAAGCCCCTCATTCCCCATCCTAGCCCATAACATTATGTTGCTTTGTGTGCATAGCTCAAGGGTGGGGTTTTGTTTTGCACAGATAGTCCTACAGTAACTTTGAACCCTTTGCATGGATCCTCTCAACTGGTTGAATACCTACCATATTTATTTTCCTGGGAAGTGGCACAGGGGTTTCTGGCAGGGTATGTGTTATGTCATTAGACTCTTCAGATGCTTGCCTTTGGACGGTGTCTCTAGATTGTACGTTTGGAGAAAGATCTAAGGAGTGAGATTTTTGATTTGCCTCTGAGGGCTGAGGCTTTGGTGATGCTTCTCCACCTTGAGTTTTAGCCAACAGCTCTCCTAGCTGAGGTTTTGGAGGAAGGTCCTTCATTTGCGGCTTTGGAGGCAAGTCTCCAAGTTGTGGTTTTGGTGGCAAGTCTCCTAGCTGAGGCTTTGGGGGTAGTTCTCCAGGCTTTGGGGGTAAATCTCCCACTTGAGGTTTCTGAGTTAATTCCAGAGGCAGAGGCTTTGGGGGCAAGTCTCCAGGTTGTGGTTTCTGTGGTATATCGATGGACAGTGAGGGCTTCTGAAAGATTTCTGTGTGCTGATGGGATTTATCTATTGAAAGATGATGACTGGTTTCTATTTTCCTTAGTGCCACTAAAACGAAAGAGCATAACAATGGTTTTTCACAATCTCATCTGAATATTAAAGAACTCAAGCACATACCAGAACTGTAATTGTGTAATGACCGCATGTTCTCTGAGCCCCGATAACTGTCCCTATGTCCTCCAGCGAATGACAAATGAAAGGCAATGCAACTTTACTTAACCCTTTTCCACTGAGGTTTCATTTCAGTGCTCCTACTGGAGGTCAGGAGTGCTTAATGCAACAGCTACTAGGTGTCAATTTATAGATTAAGTGCCTAAGGTGAAATAAGGCAATTGCTTATTGCACCTACACCAAAAATATTAAAGCTAAGAAAAGATGTATTTTGCAAAACAACCTATCAACCCACTGATGTGACTGCAATGAAAATCCTCTTTAATGCCAATTATTCCTTTTACAGTTGAACTCCCTACAAAAAAAAAAAGCCGAGTCTCAGGATTAGTACCTGTAAAATCCTAAAGGACAGCAAGTGACCAGGTGTGTCTACACAGCATATAGAATAAATGGTATTATAGACATTCAAACTAAAACTAATGAAAAATAAATTATTGTAAATATTTACAATTTAGTAAAGATGAAAATTTAAAAAACAGCGTATTTTGCAGTTTTTATGGAAGGAAATTGAAAATAGCTTTTCAAATAGGTTTCTTCTCAGTGTCATGCATCGATTCTACTGCTAAGTTCCCTACAAGAACTCGACTGAAATCCACCTTGAAAACAAAACCAAAACAACACACACACAAAACCCTCAAACCCCTAAACCAAACAACTCTACATTAAAGCAGATGAAGGGGGACAGGAGAAAAAACGGTTACAACCCATGATGAAAGCAACACATTTTGACCAGAGCAAATAATTTCCTATTGTATCCAGCATTGCTTTGCTATCACATAATACCAGCCAAAAAGGTGGCCTGACATTTTACAACAAAAGCAACAACACTCGCTTTGGGTATCACCTACTGCCACACACTTCCATGCTATACTTACTGTTATTTATACCAAAAAAGGAAAACTTTGCATAATTTCGATGAAAGAAATTGTATAGCTACTAGCAGATGCCTCATTTTAAAAAAACCATCTGTGTTGATACTTGTATATGGCTTTGTCTCCTAGACTAATCTAGTAGCAAATGTACAACCACTAATCATCCACATTGGTTTGAGGCTTAAATAAGTGATATGAAAAAACCTGATAGCAGCCCTTATCAAAGTGCCTTGATTGAGCCCATCTTAAATTTTCACCTATATCATTTTAAATCAAGGAAGTGTTGACTTCCTTTGCAGTGCCACCCTTTCAAAAGATGATACCATGTCATAATAATTGTATTTCAACAAAGCTGAAATTTCACACTTGCATTTTCTGTTAAATGCTTTGCACACTCTATTTCAGTCATCTAGCTTCTGAAGTTTGGACAGGCATCATTTCCTGATCTTCAGGCTCTGTAGTGATCACCCACTCATACAGGTATAGCGTATTTTTGACGGATTCTAGATCAGACAGAGCTACAAGGCAGGTCTACTTTCAACTTTATAGTCAACTGCTGCAATAACTCAAAAAACTATATAAAACCTGCTGTATGAGTTTAAAGAGAGACTAGAAAACATTTCTAAAAAAATAAGGGCCATAAGGTTCACTGGGATGACGGTCTCAGCAAGTTCATCACCAATGTATAAGCAAGCACGTAACAGTACCTGATTATTTTCAATACATTAATGAGGACAACCACCCTGATCACCAAAACATGGCAATGGACACAGCTCATTTCAGGGGTATCAAGAAATCAGACTTAAGGATATTAGGAAGAAAAAAAGAGTTTACCAATGAGAGTGGTCAAAGAAATGGGAGCCCAGAGAGGTTATCCATGGAGATACTCAAAATGTGACTGGAGATGGTCTTGAGCAACCTTCTCTCATGTCATGAAATTAGCCCTGCTCTGAGTGGTAGATTGGTCCCAGCTGATCTCCTGGGGTCTCTTCCAACTTCAGTTAGTTTATGAATTTTTTTTCTTTCCTCCTTATAATCCATAGGTCTAATTTTCTTATTTTAATAAAAACCTTCCCGATCTTCCAAAATCCTTTCAGTTTTGCTAAAGTTTCATCGTTTGTGACATTTTAGAAAGAAAACTTTTGCTGAAAAGATCTGTATATTTAAAACAAATATCTATTTTCACATGTTTAAAAGATATCGTTACGAGAATACCCACAAAGAGAACTCTTACCTTTTTGAGGTAGTTTGGGAAGAACTCTAGGGCCAAGTGCAGTCTTTGCAGTCCCAGTGCTAAAACAACAGGTGTGAATTATTAGTGCTTACAACTGTTATAAAATATACTTTTTCTTTCCTATTTTTCCCCTCCACACATCCATAATTTAAAAAATATGCCCCAAATTTATTCTGCTTCTTTTCTATAACCATCTGGTCTGTGGATCAATCTCAAAATTCAAAGCACTGTTAGGAATGAACTGCTTTTTTTCTGAGAAACACACAGATAAACCCCACAGAGCTTTAATGCTACAGGGCAGATTTATTCTACGAACTATGGTACGTGCAACTCTGTAAATAGGTGAAGCTGAAAGACCAGCTCAGTGGGCAGATCCTGAACTTTAAGGAAAATTTGGTTTTTAAAATATTTATACTGAAGCATTCAAAACATAATCTGTCCTTTATGTCAGTGGTTTGAAGCTTGAGGATATTCCAGGAGCCCATGTCTTGTAGCCTACCGCACATGTATACTGTATTGCCTGCGAATGGCAGCTGCATTAGGAGACAGTCTCTGCTACTCCAAGGAAATACTGATGATTGTGGGAAAACAGCATGCTTTACTTCGTCAACCTGTGCTACAGCTGTGTTAGCTACTTGTAGTGGCAAGCAATGATACAAGCAGGAGTGTTGCGAGTAATTTAATTACAGCATAAAAATCGGAGATTTTTGGTAATATGCAACTATTCCCAGCTCTGCTTTTTGTTGTAGACAGTATTTTCAGAATTAACACCAGGCTGGCTCAAATTTGCAAACATGGCACGTGAGGGCAAAACATATTACAAGTTTCAACAAAACCCCACCAAATTTCTTCCACCAAAACCACACCTGAGTCACTTTTATAGAAAAGGACTGTGGAAGAAAAGAAGAAAGCCAGTTGATTTAAGGCATAAAAATCAAACAATAAATCAAATAAAAGTCAGTATCGCCTCAAAATAATTACTTAAAAACAAGGAAAAAGAAAAACAAATGAGGAATTTGCCTGAATATGTTCAAAAGAGCAGAGTCTTCTGCATCAACAGCCTTGACTCTGGTGTTGTCTCTGAAGCTAACGTTTCAAAACTAGTATCATGAAACAATTTCCTAGCTTTTTTTAAATAGTCAAAATATATCATGACACAAAACTGAAAGAACAGCCAAGCTCAGTCTAGATTCAATAAATAATTACATCGGCCTTTATCTAATGCCATCAAGCACGAGTATCACGCTTTTACCCATGTCTTTGTGCTGCAGAACATCACCACTTTTTTCCCTGAATACCCAGTGCCACCTGGATGGATTCAGCAAACATGGCAAGTCAGCTGTGCTGCCAACACCACATCCTCTGCCTGTCCTGGCAAGGCAGACCCCAGACTGAGGAGTGTCTAGAAACTACCTACACATCTTCTACTATGATTTGTTTGATGTTACACATCTATCTCCAGTCACAGCCTGATCACGCACACTTGTGGTCATGCAAGGTCTCCGTCGTGTTGCCTGAGGCACGTGTTTATTAGAGTTATGACACACTGAACCTCAGGACCTTGGAATCACAACACAGATAAAGGAGTAACAAACACTATGTGACAGGAATGTATGGCTATCCTTACCACCTCAGCTATTGAAAAAGACACTTGTAATGTACTGACCTAACGAACTACAAGCTAAAAGCACTTCATGTTATTACAGACTGTGTGTCAGCACATAAGCCTGACAGACTGGAAGCTGGAAGACTGAGATGAATTCTCTTTCTTATGGAGCTGTCTTCAAGCCAGCCTGTACCTGGAGTGACACTTCTGCAGCTACAGGCATGAGACCTCACACTGAAGCAGATAAAATGAAATGCCAGGAGACATGACAATAAACCTTTTGTCCGGCTGGACTGCAGTCTGAGGCAACGCTCCCCAGCTCGGAGCGCACTACTGTAGGAGCGGTAGATAGATTCTGGTACAAGTTGTTCTGTCCATCCTGCTCAAAGGATGGATTGTGTATGGACAGCTATGTACGAAGCGTAGGAGGCTCAATGAACCCAAAGTATTTGTATAGTAGTAAGGCATGCAGAGAACTAATGAAGAAACACAGCTCAGATTTTACTTATACGAGAGGCAACTTTTTTTTTCTAATTTGTAAATTAGTTATATTTAGATAAATTTTCATCTTTGCTTTCATATACACAGATTTTACCTTGACTGCTGAGACATCCCCTCAAACTTGTTTGCAGCCTTAGTTGAAGGTGGGCCCAAATCATTACCTGAGGTTAAAAAAAAGCACAATTTGAGAAAAAAAAACAACATTAGGATAACTGAAGTATAATCAGCAAAGGGTACAACTTAAAGTACACATTCTTCCAAGTATCCTCTATACTACATGTCTAAAGATTTTAAAGATCATTCTTTATTAATAATTTTGTAACTGAAGAAGCATCAGGGACCATAATAATCCAACTTGACCTTTCATATAACACATTTTAAAACAACTCACCGGTAGCTCCCATCTGCTGGCAAGGAAAGATTGAATGGCACTGCTGAGTTACTGCTGTAGGGCATTAGTTTTGGATATAGTGTTTCAATTTTCTCTGAACAGGAGGAGATACTGCAGGCCAGTATCAAATAAATTTATCACAGAAGTTTACATTTTGCATTATGAGGCACATCTTTTTACAACCACCATGATTTGATTTTATTCACAAAACATCAAATTTCTAAGGATTGGTATTTTATCCTACATAACCTTTGCTGATTTAAGGACTAAGTCAGTATGTTAGCACAACCTGAATATTAACTGTTGGTAAAGACGAGATCCTGGGTATACTCAATTCTGTCAAAAGGCAGCAAAATCCAACCCAACTGCTTCTGAACTCCTTCAGCAGAAAGCTTCTCTTTCATTAACCATCCTCACTGCCAAGGTACAACCATACCAACTACTTCATTTTAGTGCCTTTACCATTCCCCCTTTCCTCTTCTGTTAGAGCATGTCTAAACAGTCTAAGAACCAACTTCAACAACCATTAGTAAATTTTGTCACTGAAATAGATGTAAAGGGACATTTAATGATTGAAGAACACAAAATACTTCCTGTGCAAAAGAATGGTATATCCACCTAGATACCATTCTTAGGGCATTGAAGTCTAAATGAAACAGCAGAAAAGGCTCATGCTGAGCCTTGCTAAAAATATGTTTATGTTTAAAAATGGAAAAAAAAAGAAAAATAAAGGTAAGAAACAGCAAACCCGTCACACGTAGATCCTATGGATAAAGCAGGAAAAATACCTCACGGTCGCTATGGAAATCCAAATAATCTAAACGACATTTTTAGAACATCTTTGAATAGCAACTTAATTTGCTTAGACGTAATGTAAGGATTGCTTTGCTTGAAACTTCAATTAATGCACAGATCAGAAAACAAATGCTGAAGTTCAACGTAACAAGAAATATAACAGAAAAAAAGCTTCTGAAAGGAAAAGCAGTGAATATCTGACAACATTCTTAAACCAAAAACAGAAAGGCAGATACAAGAAACACCCTCTTTTATAAACACAAAACTTAATACTTGTTTAAAACCCAAATGGACTTTGAAATGAGTTTTTGTACAGATCTTGGCTAAGATAAAGGGGAGAAGAGGCCCCTCTTCCATCCATGGAAGTTTAGTCTGCACTGTAGAGCAGAAAAGAGGCAGAATAAGCAATGTTCTTCTCTGGCCCTGCTTTGAAAAGTTATTCTACTGCTGTAAGGGTCTTCATCTTCAACTCCACGCCTCCCAGATTTTCCTTTTCCTTCATCTGTTGTCTAGTATTTTTAAGGAAAAGTTGGCACTAGCTTAGCATCTGTTCCTACCACACCTTTCATCCTCCTAGTGTTCCATTGTATAGTATTCCAGCATATGGTATTTTAGGTGCTGTTTTGGGCGTATATATTTGGCCATTTTAAAATTTTTGAAGTCTGAGCTCTTCAAAACGTCTTTACTACCCCTGAAATAGTACAGAGCTGTTAGACTCATAGGAAATACAGGAAACATTTTTTCCATATCCCAGATATCTGAAAAGTAGAGAATTGAAAAGATTGCCATTATTTGTATTTCTTGAGAAAAAGACTCTGCTTTTCATTGGTGTTTGTACTTCATATTAAATCCTAGATTCAAATCACATATTCTACACGAGTACTCCATGATTTACCACATTTAACTCAATTTGCTGAAAAAATGGTGCTTTTAGGCTTGCAATTTTTTTTTAGGCTAGTAACTTTGTGTTTATATTAGAACAGAGAGAGGATACTCCTAAGATGTAAGTAGTGTATGGATGACCCCGCTGTGTAAACACTGGATTCCAGCTCAAAAGTTTACAGATTTATGGAAAACCTGCCACCGAGACTAAAACTACAGAAAATTACATGCGCCTGAGGTTTATAGCTGCAGGGAGAAGATGACTGCATAGAGCAATGTTTATTGAAAAGAGGAAGAATAGTCTGAAAGATAGTTTCTAAAAAGCTTCTGTCAGAAAGGTGTTTTAAAAAGTGCTGTTTCTGTGTAACTTCTGCAGACAGAAGGATGCCAACCTCCCAGTCTTTATACACATACAGACACCACCACAGAACCCAAAAACAATTTAAGACAACACATCCCCACCAGCTAGATGTGAACACTTTCCAGGAGAGATCTGGCAGTGCCCAAGGAAGGAAGCTCTTCTGGCAATCAGGAGAACCACACAGACTCACTGAGGTGTATCTACCCCAAATCAAGCCCCATCTAGATTAATGAGCTGGGCAGAACAGCCGCAGGGGTGAGGAAGCAGATGCAGAGTAGATGCAGCAGATGAGGGAGCGGGGTGAGGGCAGCCTGGGCAGCTAAGGTAGAGAGGGAGGCAGCAGAGGAGATTGAATTGGGCCCCAGGGGAGCATGGAATAGTTTCAATTTTCTCAAGCAAGACCCAGATACAGAAGCCTGGAAGTTAGAGTGACAGAAGATAGAACTGTTGATTTATCTGAGCTGACGTTACATCAAGCTGCAATCATTGGAAAGCAAGCACCAGGTAAAAAGAAACCAAAGATCATTTATCATCCATCATAAAGGTTTTCCCCTGCCCTTTTGTTTTGCATTTCAAAACTCACCCCAAGGAATTGGGCCCTTATTCTGGGGTCCATGAGGTAGTGGGCTTGGTGGGTCAGAGAGGGTTCTTTTGTGTCCTGGGGGTGGGGGAGGTGGTCTCTTCTTGGAAAGAGTGGAGCTGCCACTAGAGGTTTGAGTGCTTAGAGGGAGGGTTGAAGGTGGGCCTGCAAAATAACAAACAATCTTACAAATACATGTGCATAAACATCAAAGCAGCACTGAAAAATTCACAGTCAGACCCACAGAAGTGCAGCAAAAGACTAAAACAAAAGGACAAGCCATGCCAAAACACCTGTTTAGATTAAACGACACATTCACCACATTTGTAACCATCTTCGCTGTGGGAATATAAGCAACCTAGCAATAGAATGACACGTGTACTTATGCTTAAAAAAAATACAGGATTAATCACTCCAGGATTTCTAATTTTAGGCATTGTTAAAAAAAAAGCGCAGCAGGAAATCATAAAATTAAGTAATACTTAGCATGTGGGATTAAAATTACTATTAATTTATACCAGAATGAAATAGATTTCTGGGTGTTCTATTACGTGGGGATTTTTCTTCCCCCCTCCAGAGCATCCCATACAAATCCTGTTAATAAACTTGGGGGGGGGGGGGGGGGGGGGGGGGAGGGATAGAAATCTATATATCTATAATTTTGAACATAGGACTGTAAGCTTTGTAAGTTTTTCTGAGTTATTTTCAATTTTTTTCTGTAGCTTCAATACATCAGAATATGCATTTTTAGGGCAATGCAAATTGTTGTATGCAGCGTGTATAAAATAAACATCAACAAGCCCTTTCTGAGGCTAAGAACAGATATTTAATGGTAGCATTACTTATAAGAGCTTATGCAGTCACTCCTACCCTTAAACCCTTTATTTTCCCCCTGCATCAATCTTGTCAAAAGTATTATTCAACACAATGCCTGTTTTACAGGCTATGGGAACAGATACAGATTGAAAGACAAAATAACCCAGAGGGAAGACAAGAGTTTTCCCTTTTTCACCATTCACTTTCAAAAATGTCTTTAATACAAAGCTCAAGGAAGCAGGCAGTGCAGGGCACAAACATGCAGTGAGGGGACAACTCTTCAAGTCAGCTGCCATTATCGCCAAAAGAAACTACTTGTAACATTTATCTAAATTAGTTCTACATTAGGTTAGAAAAGCTTTAAGGGTTTTGTTTTTGGGGTTTGGGTTTTGCATGTAAAAGAGCTCTGCCTTCACAGGCTCTGGATAAATGCAGACAACTGACAAAGTTTTAAAGGCGAAGTTTTTTGATACCTGAAATTTCAAGTCTGTTGTCACATTTTTGTTGCACTATGGAACCAACTTGCCTAGTTTTGAAAACCTAACTTATTTGAACAGCATTTGAGAAAAATCTTCATTTTGTCAAACAGCATATAGCCTAACCTGCACACAGAACTAGAGCCGCCTCTTTAAAAATATTTATTACCAGTCTCTACTGGTAGACTAAAAATTACCAAAGTCTGCATTCCTTCCCAAATTACCTTATGTCATAAAAGTATTAAAATCGGCGAAGAATAATCTTTGCTAAAATTCCTTAGGTGAAATACTACACACTGAAAAAAGTAACTTCAAAATTATCCTATAAGCATATGTACGTTTGCCAGATATTTTCAGCAGGTGACCTCCCTCTTGCTTCTTAAGCCCAAAGAAAAGATTAATAAAACTGCCCGTAACGATTCAATCTATTCTCTTCCAAATCCACGCATTTGCTCCTCAGAAGAATCTCAACCACAACCTCAGCAGGTATTTTAGGCCTGACTTTCCATTAATTGCTTACTCTTGGAAATCAAATTATCTATCTTGTGATTGTCTCAATTACTTCCAAGTTTACAAAACAATTAACTGACAAGCAGTCAAATGTTAGTACAAATAAATAAGATTGTTCCCCAGTTTGTATCCTTTCTCATTTTAATTTCTCCCATGAGCTTAAGCAAGCGAGCTAATTTAAACCATGCATTGAAATGTTTCTGCCAGCAAAAATAATGTCTTTCGTGCTAAGTTTTGACCGACGATCCCTTAGACTTCTGCAAGTTATAAATTCTTCAATTTTCTTAATATGAATCAAAGGTTGTTCTATAAACCATAAGCAACTCTGAGTATACCTACGAGTGGTGAGGGGGAAAGGAAAACTCGATATCCAGTGTTACCAGGAGCATTATTGTGAAAGCACGTACAAATCCTACACGGTACGTCAGTGTAGCATTTTCCTCTTGTCCTGACTCTCGAAAAGGAGTTACACACTTCCAAAATGTCTGCAAGTAGGACTGGCCAACACCGCTCAGGTTCTGTCCTGCCACCACCTAGTGCCCTGCTCCTCGTACTGCACTGCAGCCTTGCCCCTGCCCAGGCGCTCCCCGCCCCGCCACAAGCGACAGAGAGTTCAAACTTGGCTTAAAGGAAAAAAAAAAAAAAGTGGAGGAAATGCACTGAAGTAGGATCGTGTGCTTACTGCAAAAATAAAACTTCAGACCTGAAGTAAAATTTTTACTTTTAATTGCCAATAAAATGAAGAACCTTTCTCTAAAAAAAAAAATTTAGTAGCATTAAAAAAATCTTTAAATGTGGTTATGTGGATATGTTTTCTACTTCACACTGGTAGTATATCTCCAGACATCACAGAGGAGTTGAAAACCATTATCACTTCGTAGTTTTCGAAAGTTCACATGGCATACAACAGTTACAGGGAAAAAGTGTTAAGGTATTAAAAATAGTGCACCTTTTCAGACTCCTGGCATTTGTTCCTATATTAATTGCATGGAAGGAATAAATACAAATTTAGAAGTCATACACTGATGATTAGATGGCTGAAATACAAAATAACTTCCAAATAAACAGCAAAGAAAGGAAAATCTCAAAACGTCTTTTCAGAAAGGTATAAAGTCTCATCACGCTTTGAATAAAGCGAATGTGAGAAATATTCTGGAATCTGAATGTTTATGGAAACAGCTGGTGGAATAATATAGATCTGATGATGTACGAAGTATCGGTAAAATTATTATAAAATGCTTTGTATTACATATATATATACACACACGCACACAAACACACAAAATCTCAAAAAATTCTTCCACTGTATTTTCATCTATGCAAGCCTAGCCAGATACTTCTAAGTAATAATCACAGCACTTATTTTTCTAGAGCAAAGATATTTTGTGATTCTAACCAGGCAGCAAGCAACCCAGCAACTTCTCCACGGACATCTTAATGACGATTGCTCACGCAGTTGTGAAGTTCACATTTCATGTAAATTATTTTCCTCACACAAGCAAAAAGAAGAAATAATCTTGACCCAGATATTTTTTTAAATTTTGCTTCCGTTGGGCTCTCTTTTCTTCAGCTAGAGGGGAGTGGTTGCTTTCAGCAAAGCTGTTGTCATCTTTCATCAATTTTTCTTATTACAAGGATCATGCTTGTAATAGACCAAATGATCTCAAATTTATTGTACTAAGGTAGATAACTGGAAAAGATCTGCAATGAACAGTGCCTTGCCCTTCAGCTTTTGTGCGGTTAGTATAGTATCTATTAATTTGTGTACTTGTGAAACCATGCAAAGCTCTTACCATCCACGCAAGAAATGGTGGGTTTAGAGCGTAAGAACCTCATATTTGTATTTATTTTTTACCACTTAATCTGAGATATGGATTAACCAGTATTCCAGTTAATGGCAGAATGGGTACTGCAAAGGAAAGTAAGTTTATATTAAAAATAGTATTTCCGTTAACAAGTGTTGTTATACTTATTTTTAAGGTTCTTATGAGTGACATTTTTGCAGAGATGTTACTAAAAGCCTTCTTCAGTTTGTCTTACTTCAGATCACATATCTTCAGTACTAAAAATAAGACCTTAAAGAAAAAATTATCACAATCACTCTGAACATGGAAAGCTAAGAATATACATCGATTCAACATTAGTATCTGAAGTATATTCTATAATTAATGCTTAAAAAGTCCTGTTTTAAAAAAAGCCAGAATTTATATTAAATAATGATGTATTTTGGGTTGATGCACAAATATAAAAACCCATATGAAATCAATAGTTGTCAGCCTTTCCTTCCTATTATGATACTAAAAAGAAAAGTGAGTTTGAATGAGATAACTGGCATGATTTAACCAAAGTGTACAACACACTTATAAGAATATTTAAAAAATTAAGTCTTTAAGTGTATGCAAGAGCTGTAGCATCCTGAAAGCATTCAAAATAAACAGAAAAAACAGGATGAGCTCAAAGGCTTAGGTAACAGAAATGAGATTAAATACAACAGTATATACAGCATTAAAATTCTAGACTAAGAAAGCATTTGTACTTTAAATTAGGGACTCTGGCTGAAAATGGTAGTAGAGCCTACTTGTGTAACGCCTGATAAGCTATAGTAGGATGCAATTATGAAAAAGTAAATAAAATGAAAGGATGCTTTGATGTAGTATTTCCAGAAGAAACAGCATGGTTTTAATGCTGTCCCTATAATTCCAGTCATTTGTATTTAAGAAAGCTGATTTAAGACAGCAAAGGTACAGAGAAGGGCTAGTATGATGAAAGGACAACTTAAATGATAAATGATAGGAGAACGAAAATACACTTCTATCAGAAAAGGTGAAACATGCTTGGTTTGTTCAGCCTAACAAAACACAAGGAGACGTGTATGACTGCTCTCCAGGTCGTACCTTGATACGGACAGCAATGACAGAAAAATCACCAAAGCGAAATGACAATGTTGATACATGAACAAAGTAATTCAGTAGACTCGAGAAGATTTCTAATCCTGTGAGCAACGAAGTCAGACAGCTTCTGGAAGTTACTAGTAAATGCAAATAAGCTCACTTGGTTAGAAATTGAGTCTGACCAAGGCAAGAAGCAGGCCATGGACATATGACATGGTGTCTGCAGCAGCAGTGGACTGGAACCACAAAGGAAGTGCCTTTGGGTTTATGTACCCAACATTAGAGCTGCAAAAGAGTGTAAAACATGCAAAACTTGTAAGTATTAAAGATCCAAATGTAACTTCATGACACAAAATTGATCCTTCACCTTCGTGTTTATCCCATGTGAGAGAAATAGGTAGAACCATTAAAAATCATTTAGCTTTCAGCTAAAATGAAGGAAACCTGCCTTAGATTGCCCAACACTTCTACAAAACTAGTTAGCAACACTGCCCTCATTTGGATTTGCAATTAAGGTTGTGCAAAACTTTAGCTACTGTGCTGAGTCATGCAACTACTGAAATGTTGGGCGGGTGGGTGGGTTGCTGGGGGTTTTGTTTATGGGTTTTGGTTTTTGTTCTGTTTTGTTGTGATGTGTGTTTTTTTTTTTTTTTTTTAAAAGCTTCTTGTAAAACAACAGGCAGAAGACCTGCTAGATATCTGGAGCCATACTAGAGGTGTAAGCTGGAAAGTCTAAAGGAAGATGATTTTCAGAATGTTACAGACTAAAGACTTGATTGACAACACACCATATCCACTAAAAGCATGGGCAAGAGTGGTGTGCATTAGGTAAATTTCTCTAAACTTACCTTCTTTCCCCAACACAAAGTTCAGACTTGATGGCTTCCGCTCCACAGTGGCATCTCAGCAAACACCATGGAACCTTGCTGTCAAGGAACTTTAGTGGCAAACGAAGCCAGCTTACAGAGGGCTAAAGGGAGGTGGTTTTGTTCAAATTTACAACATGATTTGGAAAAGAGTTTGTCCTGGTTTCAGCTGGGATAGAGTTAATTTTCTTCATAGTAGCTAGTGTGGGGCTGTGTTTTGGATTTGTACTAAAATCAGCGTTGATAATGTGGAGATGTTTTAGTTGTTGCTAAGTAGCGCTTATGCTAGTCAAGGACTTTTCCAGCTCCCCGTGCTCTGCCAGGGGCACAAGAAGCTGGGAGGGGACACAGCGGGACAGCTGACCCCAACTGACCAAAGGGATATTCCACACCATATGACATCATACTCAGCATATAAAGCTGGGGGAAGAAGGAGGGAGGGGTGTGACGTTCAGAGTGATGACATTTGTTTTCCCAAGTAACCATTACGCATGATGGAGCCGCGCTTTCCTGGAGACGGCTGAACACCTGCCTGCCCATGGGAAGTGGTGCATAAATTCCTTGTTTTGCTTTGCTTGTGTGTG
This sequence comes from Phalacrocorax carbo, assembly GCF_963921805.1. NCBI lineage: Eukaryota > Metazoa > Chordata > Aves > Suliformes > Phalacrocoracidae > Phalacrocorax > Phalacrocorax carbo. Next base: position 10,707,300 of record NC_087514.1, on the reverse strand, counting down.
CGGCTTTTGCTTTACCTGTTAAACTGTCTTCATCTCAAACCATGAGTTTCCTCACTTTTACTCTTCTCATTCTCTCCCCTGTCCCACCGGGGCGGGGAGTGAGCAAGCGGCTGCGTGGGGCTGAGTTGCTGACTGGGGCTAAACCACGACAAGTTTTATCTCTATGTCTCAAAGGATATAAAACATTATGAAACTTTAAAAGCCTCTGCCTCCTAACATACAGATTCCACCAGCTACCCACTCCCTACGGTCTGTCTCCATGTTCTAGCAGGGTCCCATGGTATCCAATGGGGCCTCTCAGAAAGCAGGGACAAATATCAGAATACATTTGGGGGCAGAAGGTAAGCTTAAATTTACTTATGGATTCAATGCTTTTCTTACTCTTGCTCTTTAGGGAAGGTAGCACAAAATATAATACTGTGTTTTCATATAATCTTACATTGAATAGGTAGCTATTATAATGAATTTACCTAACAAAAAAAGCATTTGATAAGTAAGCTTATATGGTAAACTTTGATGTAAGGGATATACTCCATTATTACTAATCTCAAAAGAGCAGATAAATTCTAAAGGATTGTTTTGTTCTACAGAAACAAAATTATCTCAGACTTTTTCAAAATTAAGATGTGTCACCAGAGTCTTATGGAAGTGGAGAGTCTCTACTGCTTCTTCTTTTAAACAATCTGTTTGGGAGCTGGAAGGGGAGGGAGATAACAAGGTGCACCACAATTTATAATGAAGCACACGTGCATCTGCAGTGATGCTTCTAGACTGACTTCTCCACACTGATGAATGTTCTAGGCATTTGTCACTTTGTTCCCCTGTAATTGTGAGTCTGTTAAGTTATTCCTATAACACAGGCATGTATTTAATGGAAACGTCTAAAACTGATTAAATGCTTTACAATATTATTACAACCAAAACACCCCCACATCACTTACAGACTGTAAAATTTTGGCATGTTTGAAGCAGAGAAGCCTAGTGACTTTAATGTAATGGCAGTAACATTCAACCTCTCACTCAGACTTACACTGTGAATCTGGCATTTTCTACTCTGATGAAATAGTTAATGTTACTATTACCATTAGAAGGCAACAGTTCTCTGTATTTCGTGATATTGTATTACTTTGTTGTAATATAAATAAGGAATTTTTTGCATAATCTTTGACATGAAAACACACAAGAACTCAACGCTTCACTTCTTTCCGAGTAGCTTTGGTGTTGATTCACTCATCTGGGAGTTTGCAGGAACACCTAGGAAAACGTCTAACATCTCTGAAACCTGAATACATACTTAGAATGAAACATGCAGGTAAATATTCACTTTCCTATAGAGAAAGACGATTTTCTGAAGAAGTCCATATGAGACCGACACTATATAATGACAAAGAAAAAAACGTTCATTATAATCCATTAAAAGCTGACAACGCAGTGTACAGACAGATACAAGACAACCTCCTCAGCCGTCTCAGGCAAATGGGATTCATGATTAGTTTCCAAGTCTTGCAACTTTATGAGAGAACAACCTTATCCTAGGTCAGACTGAAAGAACACCTAAGCCAGTATTCTGTGTCTGACAATGGACAATCAGTAGCTGACTCTTAGACAAAGCATGTAAAAAGGATAGGGGAGAGGAAGGAAAAAGTTAGAGTCATGTAGCACCAACAGGAAGGTCAAAGTTACAAGGAATATAAATGAGCCCCCAGTGAAACCAATACAAACTTGGATTATGAAATCTCATGTGAAAAACGTATCCTCTGGCAAAATTGCTTTGCCTCTTAATGGAAAACAAACCTGTTCATTTTAAAAAAAGAGAGCCAAGGGATTCCTTTGAAAGTTGCCAGTATATGGCAGAGACTGACGGTGGAACAGTAGTTCTTAAGCACAGCATCTGAACCATGTAAAAACAGACACCTGGTGCCATCACACTCTGTTCTGTCCCTTCTACTCTTTTGCGTTTAGTGAGAGCATCTCTTTTTGGTTTTTTTTTGGAACCAAAGTTGAGGACACGGAGTATGAAGTTTTCGCAGTACTAACAAAAGGGAGCATGTGCATAACTGCTGAAGCCTTAGAGTATACTGTAGCCTTCATCACAACTCAAGTTTTCTCTAGCAAGTCTACCATAAACCCACAATTCGGCTATTTCCTAATTAAATATGTGAAAAAGGGAAGAGATGAAGGGGTTTTTTGTTGTTCTAAAAAGTAGATTTGCACAAAGTATAGTAAAGTAACAGGTTTTGTTCCACAAATATATCCTCTAAACTCAAAGTTTATAGCTATCTAGGTCAAAGAACCACCATCCACTACAGCTGCATGAGTAAATAAGTTCTCTTCCCTTTCAGGCACTACCAAGAGTGTCACTATTGTTATTAAGAAAAAGCATCGCATTCATTTCAACTAAATGTAGATGGCAAAACTAATTGAACTGTAGCACAAACCCTCCTTATGGATAATTCTACACAAGCACAATGGTTGTTTGACTCAGGGAAGAATGGGTGATATTTAGTTTAGATCTTCAGTGCTTAAGTGACTTGTTAGCTATCTGGCAGTAGGCTTGGTATTTTCTCTGCCGTTCTTTACACCCCTCTAGCACTCACCAAAATGGAAGAGGAGCATGTTTATGCACTGAGAGGGAAGGAATTTTAATCCCAACCTGCTTAACGCTTCACAGGTGATTCTGGTATTTTTCTTTTTCTACACTCTCTGCAAGGAGAGGGAGTCTTCTTACACCTCTTCTCCTCCAAAGCTTTGTTTCTTCACTCTCTCTGCCAGACACTATGCAGGACATCATCCTATAGCACTACACACTATCAGCCTTTTTCTAACACATTTGTATTTTTGTGACTGTAAATGCTTAAAAATGCTTCTCCAAAATACAAGCAGAATTTCTAAATAAAATTCACCAATTTTTTAGCAGAGTATTGCTTTATTTTTACACCCCTTCACGTACACTGTTACGAACGAGTCCATCACAAACTGTGTGCCTGTGTCCCCTTTTTTTTTTCCAAGTTTTGAACATGAGTGTACCATATTACTGCAGCACTGTTATAAGAAACACATGCTACGTCTTGAAACATTGTAATGCACCTGCTTAAAGGAAGGACAATTGTGGAGAAACTACTGCTTGCAAACGTAGTCTGAAGACAGACTTACCTTTGCCAGCATTTCTAGGAGGAAGAGGAGGAGCATCTGCAGTTGGAGAGGTGGGTGAATCTGTGCTTGTGGAAGCAAAGATCTGATTGGTAAAAGCTCCATAGGAGAGTCTTTGCTTGTCTCTAGGAGTGCTAAATGCAGGATGAGTCATTTTGTCTTGGGGAGAAATGCTGGAAGAGTGACAAAAACTCTGGGGTCTTGGAGATCTTTCCTTTTTTATAGGACTAGGCTGTGAATAGAAAAAATATATATTATACAGCTGTCTAAATACCAAATATAATTAATGTTTGGGAAAGAACGTAACAGAACACATTCTAGTGAACATGCGCATAGTTTCTTTCTTTATTGGACATATTAGCTCATATTTGTCCCTTTCTCAAGGATCCAACCTGAAAGATCCTCCCCTCTAACTGCAAAAAAAAAAAGTCCGTAGCATCAACAAACCATCATGTACACAAAGTTAGATTTATTCTTAAATCAGTAGATACACAATAATAATATCCTAAAGAAAATGCTAATAAAAGCCTAGTAGTTTAGCCTATAAAACTAATTTTCATTTCAAATAGCTCTTTAGTCAGACCAGACAGTTATCCTCAAAGATCATGCTCACTATCCCACTGACGCATGTTAAAAATAAAATACCACTTCTGACACATCAGATTTATTGGTTGACTGAACTAGCAATATATTCAGTGGTACAGCTTTTTTAGATGTATATAATTGCTCTTGGAAGAAATTTTACACAGCAAATTTTTGACTGCTGTATATTAATAGCTGCATATGGAGCACGATCTGTTTCACTGCAGCTCTGGTTCAGGCAGGCTATTATCTCCAGTACAGCATTAGTCATACTCCTGAGGCTCCTTGTTCAGATAATCATCTTGTTCTCTAGTGTCCTTGAGGATATGTAAATTATTTAGGTTTCTTTATTTTTCAGTCCCAAGTGTCACAGAAAATGAAAAGTTCACCACATTTCTTTCTACAGCACTCATATAAAATAGGAGAGGTGTATTCCAGAAACAGAGCACAGAGTAGTTAACTGACTTGCTAAGTAGGACACTGAGACTAAGTTTTCACACGTTCTGGGATGGCAATTATCCTATGCCCTCAAGTTTTGTCTTTCCATTACTTCCTTTTTTAATCAGGAATAAAGTGCAAAGCACAGTTTTTGAAAAATAGAGTTAACTGATTCAACAACTAGATTTTTAATTAATTTATGGAAAAAATAAGTAAGTTGTGGATTTCCTCCAGCTAAAAATGAACACCCTACAATTCAGAAGGGATTAAAATGACTAAGTAATCTGCATTTACTGATTTATATTGTATTGTATGTCTTGTCAAAGCAAAACTTCTGAAACTCAAGTCCATAATAACTAGGTTGACGAAGTGTATTCAAAAAGCACTTTGGCAGTCTCTAATACAGGCCTCAAAAATAGCTTCCTTTCCCCCCCCAAAAAAATACGTAAGAAAAAAAAGGTTAAAGTGGGTCTCTAATTTCCATTCATTTCCACAGAACAGAAATTTTGACAGTTTTTGTGCAAAGCCATATCAGTAATTCATGCTTACCTTATCATCTAAGTCATCATCGCTTTCATCAATTTCTTCCTGCCGAAGATTCCACTCATACTCTACATGGACATGGGGGTTTAGCTTTCCTGCCTTGGCTTGAGAAAGCTGAAAGAAGTAACAATCCTTGTTAAAATAATTGCTGTTACTTTGGTGTCAATAAAGTTACTTTTGTAACAGCAAACAATAAACTGAAATATTTAGAGGTTTAAAACTTTTCCAGACATTAAAAAGACACAATTTCAGGACAATCACAGAAACATCCTTAATTTATATGAGGTCTAGAAAAACAGCTAAAATAGGGAAGTTAAATAGATGAGATTTTCTCAAAATGGTTAGAAGTTGCCATGTTTGGCAAGTACTTAAAAAGATGACATGAAGAGAAGGTATATGCACGAAAGCAGAATGCCCCTGAAGCCCTCCTTTCCAAAAAGGAAAGGCAAAACCTATTTACAAATTCTGGTACATACAGCTGTTACCCCCCCCCAAATCACAATCCTTGTGTTGGAGTCAAAAAATATTTATCATTTATTTAAATATTTCCCTCCCTCTCACTGAATGAGGCCAATGTGTCTTATGCACAACATTCCTCTGCTTTGCCAGCCCAAATAATGTATTTACATTCTTTAAAAATCTACTACTTCAGTGATTAGCAAAGAAAGAAAGAAAATTGCAGTTCATGGTATTCCGAGGAGAAAAATTCTCCTTTTCAATGATCAGATTTCCTGCCATTATTTATTCCTTCACATCCTTTCAAATGTAGTCTACTTAGAACTAGTTGATTCAGGAGAGCCTTTAACCATCTTCCCAAAATAAAATACAGAAGAAAAAAAAATATTTTCAATCTTTTATATAAATATTAATGAACCCACTTGAGCTGAAATTGAATTTAACTACACAGTTAAGATTCCAGCTGTGTAACAGAAATTAGCTTAGTACATCTACCATATTGCAAACATCTAGATACTTATTTTGTAGGTTTTTTTATTACCCATGGTAAACACTCATATTTCTTTTTTACTCTTAACCTTATGTCATTGCCACTTTTGAGAGAAATACAGAAATAATTATCCTCTTCAAAAATGAAAAAAGAGAAAAAGCATAAATGGTCTATTATAGTTAACTGACATAATCAGTGAGGTATTAGCAGAATTTCAATGATAAAAATTGAAAAGATTAACTGCCAGGTAAGTTCTCTGATAACATCCGCTTGTTTTTCTTTGTTCTACAGCACAATCAGTTGGTCCACATTAATGGCAGATGTTACTTTATTAAATATACACTGTGAAGAAAAAAGCAATCCATACCAAATGGTGTGTTGTAGAGCTGATCTGTTCTTCAGCTGACAGAATACTCAAAACACTGGAAACAGTACTTACACAGCAGACATGGGAGTAACTGAGAAATCAGGGAGAGCACCACCTTATCAACCATAGCAAAATGTTGACTTGCATCCCCAGAAATATGGAAAATTATTCTGATTTGTGAAGGACAAGCTCTCTTGATTATGCAATGATTAATTAATACATGGCAAGAACTTAAAACTGGCAAAGAAAAGGTATTAAAATTACCAGATGCAGAGAAAAAGTAGATACCTCCTTGGATCATCAAAATGAGGCAAGAGTTCTGAGACACAAAATTAAGCAGCAAGTGACAACTGTTTTGTAAATTCTTCTGGTTTTGTCTTGAATGTAAAACTGCCACACTACTTAGACTTTTTAATCCCTTGATAGTACTTGAATTCACTTGTCTACTAAATGCATGCTGGTGAGAGGCACCTTAAAGGGCTACGAATAAACAAGCTTGTTGGTCTCACCTGGAATCCCTATTCCTGGCTAAGTGCTTCAGAGGAGTACCTGGGAAAACCCTTTAATTCTAACACCTTTATTTCTTGAATGCCAGTAATTTTCTTGAGTGGTGTCTGTTAACATCACTCACACATTCTCAGAATTCCAGAAAGTTTTTGCTCTGGTCATGTTCAATAGACAAAGTCCCACAAAAGCTGGTGTTTCACACTTTTTAATAGCCTAACTTCCAGACATTAGACGTTACACTTTTGCTTCTTTCTCCTTTGAGGAGGTTTAATTTCAAGCTGTTTCAATTCTCCTTGTAAGATGACTTTCACCACCTCTGAACTATCTGTCCCATTAAATAAACTGGAAAAAGCCAAAGCAGGAAAACAAAGGTCCAGACCTAAAAGGTCTTGACAGACTTCATTATTTCAGGGGTTGTTCCATATGTCTCTAAGAGGAACCGTCGAGGTGAATAAAGCCCAGATGTCCTAGAATGGTGCATTAATTGGTACCGATGGACAGGTGGACTGGCCCTCCAGTATTTAAGGTCTTCAAATACACTGGTTAAAATTACTACTACCAACACAGCAACTTAAACTCTTACAAAGACTGTTGTGTTTTGAAGTTAGAAAATATTCACCTACAGTAGAGCCTTCAGATCAGCACACAGCCAGCTGGCAGTGATACCAAGTTTGAGATGCAGTTGTAATGATATCTTAAGTAGATCACATATTTAAAGAAGTAAACAACACCCCCTGCCCTGCCCAGTTCTTACCAGTTCCTCACACTGTACAGCTTTCACCCTTTTTGCTGTGTCCAGAGCCGTCTCTCCAGCTTGGTTTACTACAAAATTAACCATAAAAAAGAGCGCAATTCTTTGAGATGTCTGAAGAATCAGTTCATTAAGTTTCACTATTTTTAGCAGAGTTCACTTCTAGAAGTGACAAAAAATGTCTGTTTACTCTATAGCAGCTGCAGCTCTTAAGATTCCAATCTATGTGCTCATGCATTTCATGTATCATCAGGTTCTTTCTGAACAGCAGCATCTGCTGGGACAGTCCCCAAACCCCTCCTAACCACCCTAGCAGAGAATATAAAGAAACATAGTCATTTCAATCTCCACTCAACTCTTTTGCCAGTAAAACTCTTACAGGAATAAGCAGGAAAAGCAAGCACACAGGGTAAGATAGCTTACAGAAGAAAACAATTCCAAGATTGAAAAAAAAAAAAAAAACAACCAAAAACGGGGGTGGGGGTGGTAGGAAAGTGTTGATCCAAGCAGGTTTTACTTTCTTTAATATGTAGCAGTTTGAAAGCTGAATCTGAAGACAGAAGTCCCGCTCTAAAATGACATTTGACCAAGAAAAATTTTAAAACTTTCTAGCTATTTCATCTTTATAAAGGCCATAAAACATTTTACATATTAAAATAATGCCTGATCAGAAAGAAGGTGATATCTGAGCACTCTTGAAGGTCCTCTGGCACAACACCTAATGGGATCCTTCCTAGATGCTCAGTAGCAAGTCTCAGGAAACAAAATCAACCCCTGTACCCCAACCTTATGTGTCAAACCTCAGGTAAAATTTATTCTTACAGTATAGCTGTAAATGCCGTGGAACTGGAACAGAGTGTGCTCTACATCATATCCAGATTGTAAAGCACTTCTGTGATTAGGAACCAAAGAGAGTCAAACTGAGATCTCATAAGCAAATATGTCTATGTGTAATATTGCATATAGAATGCGAGTCATGAATTCTAGAAAATACAAAGCAGTCATCTCGAAAGGCCTATGAATTTGAAAGAATTAAGATCCCTAGAAGAAAAGCTCCTTATGGAAAGTTCTCTCTGAGATAGTTCAGGAGTTTTAATATGAAAAGGAATAAAAATATAGTATTTCCTAACTGAAGTTAACACACATCTAGCTTAAGAGACTATAAATTCCAAACTTGCAACCTTTAAGTATAAACCTGATGTTGCAAGGCCTAAAGAAGATACGCAGTTCCTATGTGAGAGCATTTAAAAAAAAAAATTTAAAAAAAAGACCCAAAAAGGTAAGAACACTCTTCTGGCACCTACATAGGAGAGTGTTCAATGGAAAGGACCGGTAAACATGCTTAGGCTTGTTCAGATAGCCTCCCATTTCCTTAATTAGGGACATATCTCAAAAAAAAAAGTCACAGCAAATTCTTTGACTTATGGTAATCTTAGAACATATTCTAAGGATGTATGAAACGGTCAAGAAAGCCAGTGACTTCTGCCACTGAGCTATAAACTTACATTTATGCAACAGTTTTTATTACTGGGCAGTGGAGGAAAATGATGGCGATGAGGAAAGAGGAAGAAATAAAAGTTCATACTCTTCAGTTTGCACCAACTGTTCAGAAAGATTCCTTCCTATACCAAGAACTGACAGAATTCAAATGTTTTCTAGACATGCTGATGACACTTAGCACCTGAGCCTGACAAGCTGGATTCATGGAATACCTTCCCAACTCTCAAAACAAGGCAGAGAAAGGAGAGCGTCTAGTAAGTGAGAGATTATCCTAAGTGTGAGCAAACAGTTCAGAGATTCTATTTTTAATTACACTTTTGCTAAGCCATAATGAAAAATGTACAGATGTAGGTACAGCAAGAATTATAGCTATCTCACACAGGTGGATGGCAAACAGAAGAAGAAAGGCAGCTGAGAAAGCTAATCCCTTCCCTAATCAGCCTCAGCAGTAGCTAGGGCACACTGGGTGATGCCGCAGTGCCAGCTGAGATTGATATTGAAGGAAGAATCAACTGTTGTGTACACAAAGCCCACATACATCTAGAGTGGAATTAACATGAGCAGCCATTTTAAGCATTAAAACATACATGTACTAGATGTATTTTACAATATAAACAACAAACCTAAATTCCAGGACATTTAGAATCATCAGAAATAAAACTCTGAATAGCAGCTAAGGTTTACCATTAGTATTTTGTATTAGAAAACTTTTGTCACTATTATCTTCTAAGAATTTAAGTTCCATTTCTTAACTGAATGCTTCCTTTAAGCTTGTTGGTGGTAAAGTCTTCATCTTTCTAATACAGTTTTACTTTTCCTTTTAAAAGTTCACTTAACACAGTGGGACATAAATAAAAGTGGTTAAAATAATGGATTGAAATTATAGGAAATCTTTATCTCCTAGTTTTAAATAATGAACTTACCTACATCAATAGTTGGCTTCCCCCTCAAAAGCAATTTCAAACACTCAGGCTTATTATACATACTGCAGTAGTGTAGAACTGTATTACCCAATGCTGTTTGCTTATCCAGGTTTCCACTAAACACAAAAGAAAAAACAGTCAAGAAGAGCATTGTATGCTGTGCTATTCATCTCAGGTCTAGCATCCCCATAAATAATAAATGCATAAATACTTTAATGGACAAATGTGAAGTAGAAGGTGAAAGAAATATTTTTTAAATTAAACATTACTTTCAAACACTATTAAGAATAGTTCCGAGCATACTGGAAATTCCTGAGCTGTGGTTGAAAAGGTCTGAGCATCTACAGATGTTCATTCAGAGGGTGAAAAAAAAAGTGAAACCTAAGGATTCAAACCTAACACTTCATAAGGTCACACCAGTTGTTTTCCACCTGCCACTTAACTGGCATTTCTTTTTCAAAGATCCTAAATTAGCCCAATAAAAATAATTTTGATACAGTTAGAATAGGTTAATAAACCCCACACATTTAAGGGACTACAAAGAAGGCTGTGAGGATGCACAAGAGTCAGAAAAAGGAATATGAGGATATGCACTGAGTTAGAGAAAGACAAGCCGTGAAAAGGGGTTCACAAGGCTTTTAAACTGTAATTCCTTCAGTTTTCAATTTCTAAAACAAGGTTTCTCAAAGTTACTGGCACATTGGGATCAATATAATACATTCATAAAAATGAAAAGAAAATCTCAGAAGATGACAGCTTTTCTTCCACTCAGCATTACCCGCACTGAACGGTAAGTGCAGAGCCCATATGGTTGTAAAGATGCTCTTATATTTGAGATTGAGAAAAATACAGACAGCTGTCAGAAACACGTAAAAGATAGTTGTCTGAAGAAATTATGAAGCTTCATAACTAAACAAAATCACTTCAAATAACTGTTCAAAACAACAAATCCTTCGATAATGCTCAAAATAATAATTTGGCCTTTTAAAACGGTTTTCATTATGACCTCAAGCAGCTTGTAATTATTAGCAGCTTTTTTTATTATTTTTTTTTACTTTAATATCACTCCTACAACAGTCGGCACTCCATTTAACGTGAGGGAGTAGCGGCAGAATAAAGATTAAGTGAAGGTTACACAGCTAGTCCACATAGCCCAAGAGATGGTGTCAGGAACATGGATTTTAAGTCTGTGCTATTACCGGAAGACCCAACTTCGCCTCTAACACACTACATAAACTATGAGAGAGGGGAAGGAAAAGAAATAAGTATTCGCTGACTGCGTTGCAGTAGCAGTTGTGACTCGCTTTGCTGAGGGAAAAAACAAAAATCAAAAAATCCTCCCCCCACCACCTCAAGCACATTGCGATGAGTCTCCTGTGTTTCCCCAACCCTCCTCTCTCATCGTTCCACCATCTGACACAGCAAGTGATTGCTGCTTCTTTCACTTAACAGCATACTTAGAAGTAGACTGGAATTGATCTCATTTAATCACTACCTATATTGTGAAATACATAAAAATAATGTTGTACCACGACACTATTTGATTAAAAAAAAAAGTTTTCATTAAGGTTTTTCCCTTCTGTGAACACATCTCTTGACAGAAAGGAATAGCTCAGCCAATAAACCAGATGTTGAAAATTGCTAGTTAAAAGGATTATGCTCTCACTAGCTTTAATGCAGTTTATTAATTATTACGACACCCTTTTCAAAGACAATCTAACTTCTACTCATAATTTTCTGAGAAAGATCCTTGTTTTCTGCTCTCACAATTTCTTTGCGTGCGTCCTGGATTTAGAACAGTTACTTAACATCCCTCCTCTACGTGAACTATTTGTTTGCATTGTTTCATATTGGCATGTGTTCTAAATCAATGCTCTCTTTTGCTCTACATAGTTTTCCTTTCATCATATTTTTATATAATTGCTTTTCATGTTGTTAATCTACACTTCTTTCCCTCTCCTCATTAGAGGCACAAAGGTTAACTCTTTTGAAACATATCTAAGAACAATAATTTTAAGTGATGAGCAAACATTGTCAAAAGCACTACAAGGACAGCTTTGAACATAATTTTCATGCACAATGTAATAAAAAATGAGCAATCCATACCAGTTTTGTACAAGGAAGTCAACCAGATGGAGAGAGGTTTGGTCAGCAGTCCGGACTGCTAAATGAAGTGCTGTTTCACCTGGCTCCTAAACACATGTAAATAGAAGTTAGGTTTTTGTGTCTTATTTCTGCAAACGTTACATCAGACCTAACGAGATATATGTCACTCACTCTTTTACAACAAGCCCTTCAGCAGAAAAATATTATTAGGAAGTTATTGCCTTTCTGATCTCTAAAAGGCACAGTGTGCTTCAAAGGAAAGAGCATCACACTTTCTGACATCACAGCTTTCTCAAAACCAGTCTTCCCTTTTTCCCAGCTATATGGAACAATCCTGAGGAGCGTTTAACCATTTTGGCTACTAGTAACTAAAAAGGATCCTACCAAGGAATACTGAGCGAGTTTACAGTACCTGTTACTTTAGAGAATCACAAAACCATTAAGGTTGGAAAAGATCTCTAAGATCTTCAAGTCCAAATGTCAACCCAACACCACCGTGCCTCCTAAATCATGTCCCAAAGTGCCACATCTGCACATTTTTTTTAACACCTCCAGGGATGGCGACTCCAACACCTCTCTGGGCAGCCTGTTCCAATGCCTGACCACTCTTTCAGTGAAGACATTTTCCCTCATATCCAATCTAAGCCTCCCCTGACACAGCTTGAGGCCATTTCCTCTCATCCTATCACAGGTGACTTGGCAGAAGAGACCAACCCCCACCTCACTACAACCTCCTTTCAGGTAGTTGTAGAGAGCGATAAGGTCTCCCCTCAGTTTTATCTCCTCCAGGTTAAACAAACCCAGTTCCCTCAGCTGCTCCTCGTAAGACTTGTGCTCCAGACCCTTCACCAGCTTCGTTGCCCTAAATGGCACTTAGGACAATTTACGACACTTTGGTGAGCACTAAGCATAGACACACCACTATTTCCTACAAAACCAGGGAAAAAATCCACAAAAATCATAGTCCTACATACATTAAATCTCTTACCAAATCACAGAATGATTGAAGTTTGAAAAGACCTGTGGAGGCCATCTGGTCCAACCTCCCTACCCAAGCAGAGCCACCTAGAGCTAGTTGTCCAGGACCATGTCCAGAGTCCAGATGGCTTTTTGAATATCTCCAAGGATGGAGACTCCACAAGCTCCCTGGGAAGCTTGTCAGTGCTTGGTCACCCACACAATAAAAAACATTAAAAAGATTCCCGATGTTCAGAGGGAATCTCCTGTGTTTCAGTTTGTGCCCATTGCCTCTGGTCCTGTCACTGGGCACCACTGAAAGGACTCTGGCTCCGTCTTCTCTGCAGCCCCCCTTCAGGTATTTATATACATTGGTAAGATCCCCTTGTGTCTTCTCTTCTCCAGGTTGAATAGCCCCAGTTCTCTCAGCCTTTCCTCATTCATCAGGTACTCCAGACTCTTAAACATCTTTGTGTCCCTTCGTTGCACTCTCTCAGTATGTCCAAGAGTCTCTTGTACTGGGGAGCCCAGAACTGGACACAACACCCCAGCTGTGGCCTCGCCAGTGCTGAGTAGAGGGAAAAGATCACCTCCCTCAACCTGCTGGCAATACTTTATCTAGTGCAGCCTGGGATACTGTTGGCCTTCTTCGCCATAAGGGCACGTTGCTGGTCATGTTCAACTTGGTATCCACCTGGACCCCCAGGTCTTTTTCTGCAAAGCTGCTTTCCAGCTGGGTGGTTCCCAACATATACTGGCGCTTGAGGTTGTTCCTCCCCAGATATAGAATTTCTCCTTGTTGAACTTATACTGAATCATACTTTGTTTTGTATATGGATAACATATGCATTAATGCATTTAAATGAAAATACAAATGCTGTTTAATTCAGTTTAAAAGTTGCGTAAGAAATTAATCTAAACCCAGACTTTATTAACTCCTATTGATCATAAAGGGGATTTTTAAAAAAGGATATTACAGTATATATATTTAGAACTGAAGACACAACTATTTTAAAAAAAATATTACTTTATTAAACATCAGAGAATTAACAGCAGAGAATGCTGCTATAAATGTCCTAACTGCAGACTACATTTCAATTGGTGTTCAAACCTTTCTAGGTATCACTGACTGCAACAGCTGAGAACCGCTAAGGAGCTAATTCTGTGGTAACTGCTATGGATGACAAATATGGAACATTTACCTGGTAGTTAGAGAATATGTAATGTGTTTCCACGATAAGCACTCTGTGATATCTCAAGTGCTGAGACTATATTGAACTTATTCCCTGCACTTGACACAGAAAAGCACTCTGTCCTTTGCCAAGCTAGCTATTTTCATAAAACTTGTTGAAAACATTCTGAGATCTCTCCAAGTTACATTCAAAAGCAATAGGAGAAAACACTGCCAACCAAGTGGTCACACAACATCAATTATCTATAAGAACAGGTTATGGTGCTTTTGAGCAACATTTGTACATGGATACTTGAGATCAACCAGGATTGATTTTTCTGAGAAACTGTTACTGACTTCCGAAGGAAGATCAAGTGTTCAGAACCTTGTTAAAAAGAAATGAATAAAAAAAAAAAATACCTCTTCCTGGTTGAAAGAAATCATACTTCTGAAAATGTTTCATCAGAAGCTGTGAAAGCATCATACTCACTCTGTCCGCATTTAGAGTAAACTGAAACTTGTACGCAGTCAATAATGTGTTCCTTCAGAAACGACTTTAAAAGCAGGGATGATACTGTCTATGACATCAGATGACCCTGGGTTATCAAGTCAAGCTCTCTCTCTTTGGACCTTTTCCTAAAAGAAACCTACTGCAGAACAGGTGCTTTTCAACATTATATAGTTGTACCTAGAGCAGCACATGACTGCATTTCACTCTCCTTTAGACCAACTGATGGCAACAGATAAAAGTCATCTTTTCCCTCCCCACAAGGATGCCACATTAAGGAAAAGAAGAAAAAACCCACCATTTTCATCTGTTATTTCTCTTGTTTTAGCACCTAAGGTAGCAGCCCCGGGTCCTGGACATTTTACGAATACACATTATTTAAAACACTCTGCTTTGTTTACCTGATAAGCTTACCTGTCCAGGCTCCAACAGTGGCTCCATTAGCTCTACCCCCTCTGCATAGACTTGAATTAGTGCAAGTAAATCCCTGGATTTGACAGCCTCAAGTAATTCATTCAGTTTAGCTGCTGCAGACGCACAAGTCTTCCTAGAGAACTTATGATCTACATATTTAGCAGTGATAAATTCTTTACGTGCAGTCCTGTGGGGTGTGAAAATAGAGCTTGGTTTAGAAATTTTGAGAAAAATGGGTCAATGATTTAAATTTAAAATCACCTTGCCTAACTCAGGAGCTAGGAAGGGAAGAGGAAAACTATCAGATAAAGACTGTTGTTTATTATAATGCATGTCTTTCTTGCAAACAAATCCCAAATAAGGTACATATTCAATTTTATCCTGCCTTCTTGTTACATACAAAAATTACTCTGACTCTGGGGACTAAGACCAAAGGAAAAACAGGCCTGATTTCTCATTGAAACATATCTACTTGTTAAAAACAGTATAAGCATAAAAACATGCTAAAATAGGACAAAAGAGAAAAATACTAAGTCAGCTAGAAAACAGCATAATACAGTAAAAGGTCTTCTGTGGCAAAACCGTATGTTACACTTTCTGTGCAACTCCTACACCAGAGAAAAGAAGGAAAAGCTCACCACCACCTCAAGCCACTACCTGAAGCTAATGTCACTTAGTCCCATTGTGTTTATCACTTGAGGGTACACTACAAAACTCAAAACCATTCAAGATTCAAAATAATGAATGTTGAAACCCAAACTTAAGAGTCTTCTACACGGAGAAGCTGAGGTAGCGAAAATGTGACTACATGGCAGAAGACTGAACTTCTAAGAAACTCCACAGTTTGAGTAAAAAACACCAGTCTTCTGCCATCTTAGCCTTCCTCTGGCTTGGTTACTGTTTAAGAAATTTTACATCACATATATATTCCACAGTAAACAATGTTAAAGAATTAAGAGATTCAAAACTTACATATCACTTGATGGACTGGGTTTAGGTGAAGGACTAGGTAAATTCCCTTCCATAATATCATTAAAACTAGTATTTCCTACATTCTTGGCCAGCTGCAAGAAGAAAAAAAAAAAAAAAAAAAGAGGGTGGGGGATTTTTTGGGGGGTCTAACAGCAACCTAAAAGTTGGACTATTAATGTGCGTTTTCCACACTATTAATATAAGATGGAACACACAAGATTGCAAAATTAAAGCCCGATGATTACACTTAAATATAAAGCAATTAAAAATATTTAAGCGTGAATCCTGTCATCCCAGAACTTGTACAACATGCTTCACAGTCACGGCTAATTATTTGTCTTTCAGGACAATCTGCCTCCAGTATAAAAACAGAGTGAGGAACCAGCAGCGCGAACATTGGAACAGTGGTAGGACATTGATCAGGAATTTACTTTTGGAAAGAAGCTCAGACCTACTGGAAAGTCTTGCTTAGTAAAATTTTATTTAAATTAATAATAACTTTGCAAACAACTCAAGATTTCAAGAAGAGTACTAGAGCTAATGTTAAACCTCTACAGAAACCCAGAACTGCCTTTTGTCTTTTTTCAGTCTTCCCATACAAAATTTTGGTGATAACTGTCTTCTCAGACCAAACACAGCTGGGGAGTTAAACCTGCTGTAACTGGGAGTTTTTTGTGTTTTTCTCTTCCCATGTTTTCCAGCAGTCTTACACATATCAAATCCCTTTCATAACTTCAATGTTACAGGGTTTTTTCCATCAAATTAAGAGATTCATCCAACATTTTTCTATCAAAATTAGCAATGATCATATTTTCACTTGTCGAGTTCAATTAGCTTTCATTTTTTTCTATCACATGAGAATTTTAGACTGTCCTGATTTAAGGTCAAGATCAGCTAATAACAGGCAACATTCTGATGGCACTAATCACAACAGATGTCAATATTCATTCTGCAAAACCTCAGGAAATGAACATGAGAAGTGACAAGTGGTCAAAAGCATCAATAATACATTATAGTAAAAACCCTCCCCAGAAGACAGATATAAAAATATGAAGACAGCATGTTGCAAAACCCATACCTTGAAAAAAAAAAAAACCATAAATTATACACCTGAAAGTTTCCTACATACAGGTCAAGATTTGACTTTAAAAAAAAAAAGTCCAAAATCAAGAAACTTACCAAGAGTTCAGACGTTCCTAATTTGTCTAATTCCAAAGACTGGATTCGAGAAATATGGACACCCATTTCTCTGTGTATTCCAGAACACTCAATGCAGGTTAAAATGCCCAAATTAGTTGATAGCCATGTTGGATCTGCAGAATTGAAAAACAAAATATTTAATCAAAGTCCAAGAAAAGGTTTTCAAAGGTGGCAAGAAATACCAACGTATTCTGAAATGGTTCCTCATTTAATGTTTTAACAAATAGAAATAAATTAAGAATATTCCATACTTTTCTCCATAGTGCAGTGCAAATCTAACGACAAATTGCTACCAACAGAATTAAGTTTTTCAGATGTAGGGACAGTTCCAAAAGGCACTGAATTTAGACTTATAAATCCATACTGAATGACCATATTTGAATACATTTAGGATTTGTTTCTTGCAGAAAGAAGGTAAGGCTTTTGTCTCCTGTTTTTAAAAGGAACAGATCTCCTAAATTCCACTGTTGGCAACCTCTGAAGTTTTCATCTTTACTTCTTAAACTTTAAATTGTCTTTCTTCATAAAAGATTAACAATAACATTTTCCAATATGTAAAATAGTCATATATTGTAGAAAATTTAAGGAATGCTGGCTAGTCCAGAAAAAAAAAATTTGCTGTCATGGAGATCGGCATGTAATATTCTAATAGATCTTATACTATGAATGCTACATAAGAAGCAAGACCAGTTTTTAAGGAAAAGAAAAAGCTCCAGACGTATTTTGTATACATAAACGTTTTCAAATTAAGCTCTTCCTTGCTCTTAAATAGTAACTGCTAAAGCATTAAGTCAAGAGTTTTAAAGCAGCAAGATGGGGTGCAGGACTGAAGCTTTAAACTTCACTATAAATTAGAAGATGAATGAGAACTGTAATCCGAAGTTTCCATAGCTTTACATGATGAAATAATGGAATGAACCAATTCCAGGATTTGACATAATTATACTCCACTTCATATTTTTATCTAGGTATTTCTTATTTAGATCAGTTCTGCATCAGTAAGCATCTTCAAGATACATACTGCCCACTCACTTCTAAATGACTATCCCCTTCCTGAAGTGTCTCTTTAGATGTGAAAGCTGTAACAGCTGCTGACTACCCCATTGATTCAGCAGTTCTATGACAGGTTGACTCTTCTCAAGCTCTAAGCAACATACAACTGACCTGTAACTCTGTACTTCTGAAGATATAATCTGATAGGATTCCAAATCTGGGTCTCATTCTTTGCACAAGATTACTTATTCCACCTCAGAATATTTTTGGTACGCAATTCCAGTAGTCTCATGCCAAGAGAGAACCTCAGAGGAAGATCCTGGCCTGGTCAATTTTTCCACAATCATTATCTAAGCATTACTCACTTCTACATAGTAGCATGCACAGGATCAGTGATGCCAAGCAACTTCCATTCAAGTGCAACAAGCATCTAGAGACAGTGCAACAAGAACAGTTCAAACTCCAGAGGGGCTTGAACTGCTGGAAGTAAGCACAGACAACACACAGAAATATTTTAGTGAATTCAACTGAACTAACGTATGAAAGTCATATTTGTTCTTTTAAAAACAGGTTGAAGACTGATCAACACATCACTTGGAAAATTAGTTTGCACTCTACAGACACCTCTGTAAAGAAATTACTTTGCTCCCAACAAGAAGTTGGTGACATTAATAAATAAATACCTGGTGAGCCACAATCACAACAGACTTCATTTCCGGGTAATCTCTGTATGTCATCAATAATGGCTTTTGTCAGATCCTCTAAACTGTTTTCCCCTGTGCTCTGCTCTCCACGGAATGCCATATTTAATGCTTCTTCTTTGCTGTTAGTCAATACCGATATCCATCTAGCACAAGATAAAGACCTTAATGAAGATCTGCATTTGCAAATACAAGTTAATCTATAAACTGTAGAAAGCTTGCCAGTAACAAAATATTAGGGGAATACAGGGAAGGACTGTATTGTGGGAGGGACTGAGCAGGGGGAAAAGTGAGAGACAGAGGAAAGAGTTGAGAGAAGGTAAGTAAGAATGAGAAAAGACAAAGAGTCTTAATTCTATAGTCCCTTTGGTGAACAATTTTAAAGTCAAAGCAGTATAGTTGTCGGGTTCATCAAATAAGCAGAAGCTGTGGAAGAGAAAGGGTGCGATTAAGCTGCTGGAAATTTAACTACTTCGAAAATAGGTGCCTAAGATCTTCCTGAAGTCTCCCCCATTATTAAAGGAGAAAATTATAACCACTGATTTCTCCAGTGTGCTTCTCTCTCTTCATAGAGGAGACAGCAAGCACATTTTTGAACGTGTTGATGTATAGCTGTCTTTCAAATGCTGGTCTCGGTGCACTAATCAGAGTCAGACTGTAATGTCCAAATTAATGAAAATTGCCATGGCAACAAATGGGGTGAGGCAGAGAAGCTGACGGGAGTAGCGATATTGATAGCCAACATAAAATTTTAAGAGCAACTGTTGACTGCAACAAATCAAGGCTCTTTAATGATATTTCAGGCACTAGTTCCCTCCCTCCCCCCAACCACTCCACAAGTTTTTGTTTACACAATAATGTTTTAATTAAAAACAAACCAAAAAAACTCTCAGCAGCTGCTGCCCTACAGGTGGAAGAAGAGGGGAAAGGGGTTATACTAAGGACAAGCACATCATTGCAGATGCAGTGTGGCCTAATTCAGAAAAAGAGCCAGTTAAAAAAAAAACCCTCCAAGGTATTGCAATTTTAGATGTTTTCAGATCTACTGCAAATATATATTTTTTTTTAAACACAAATATTTTAAATTGGCAGTGTCCTCAATCCATTTCCTATTTACAATATCACAATTATCTACAATCATCAATCTTCTGAAAGGTGCTAAAATGGCGATGGCCATCTACCCAGAGTAATACAACTTCAGATTGAAATTCATAATTTGTCACTGAAATAATAATGCAAAGATAAACATTAAAGGATTTCAGAGGGGAAATTATGTATATAATATTGCAATACAGATTCAGAGCCTGAATTGGTATATGGGCACTGTATAATATATACTTCATACACATACTTTTTAAAAAATTTTTATGGGCAGAGAATAATCTGTGAGCTTGTACTTAAAAGAAAATGCTTAAAAATTATTGAAAAATCAACATTAAATATAAAAGAGAAATTAAAAAGATTTGAAAACAAATTTGCTCCATAGTTCACATGCTGGAAACATATATTTACATGAATCACTCTCTCTTTCTCCCTCCCCTGGCTATATGATACAATATAAGAATCCGCACTAGGTGGCATTATTCTGCAATTTTTCTGATGAAATCCAATGTCATTAACAAAATAAGAGGCAGCAGTGTCTTGCTTCTAATATTATAATAATGTTGTGTTAAACATACAGCCTAAAATAAACATTAAACTCAGACAACATTTATTCTGACATTTGTTGACAATTTCAGCATTACAATATGATTAGTTTGTTAAAAATGCAGAACTGGAATAAAACTCGACTATGCAGTAACAATTTAAAAAATTGTTAGTTGCAATGAAAATAAACACGACATGACTGAGCCAGCTGTTACTTTGATACAGATTTCCATATTAAGAGTTTCTAAACTGCAAGAGCAGTAACTTATTTGGGTTGTGTTTCCTCCGCTAGAAGGAACCCACTGTCCAAGGCTGCGTGTCATTGGTGTCACCTGTGAGACAGCAGAGCAGGAGGCTCCACAGTGCCAGCTCTTCCCAGACACCAGCAGCAAGGCCCATTTAACACAGGCACAATAACAGACACATTCTTAATGACTAATGCCATTTATACAAGAAGCCCCCAGTTGGTCACCAGGCCTTCCTGCCAGGCTGTACGCTCAAATATAAACAAGTTGAATCAGTAAACATGGTATATTAATTCAGTTGTCAACAGCTTTTATAAACCTGTCTTATGACTGCTCTTCCTCTTCTTTTCTTACCTGCACTAGCCTTTTTTCCTGCCTTAAAAAAAATATTTTATATATATTAATATATATTTTACTATATTAATATTTTTTAGATTTGTTTTATTTCACCAGCTTCAAGCTAAGAGTAAAAAAGCTTCTGGTAACGCTTTGTAGTGTTCTTTCAAATAATTTTTAAATTACACAAGTCTCACAGAATTGCTTTGCCTGCTGTCTAATACAGTAAGACAGGTTGTTCAATCTTCTACTACGCTTTTTTTTGGTCTCAGCAGTTTCTCATGGTCCTTTAAGGTACTGTGTTTGCTTGAGATTCCCACCTTTGAAGTCATGACACTAAACAAAAATCTGGCGTCATGGGTGACTTCTGGATCCAATGAAGGCAACAGAAGTATTCATTAACCCCAGATGGACCAGAGTCTCAGATTCCTCTTACTTTTCTTCAGTATTTCTAAGCAAATAAAAGCCCTCCCAGAATAACCAGGCTAATAGGTTTTTTTTTTTTATTTATTTGCAATAAAAATTTATCTCTGTCTCTTCTGGCACTCCTATTGCAACATTGCTGTTTCCAGGTAAATGCATAAAGAGAATACTAGCATAGTAATTTTCAAACTTTCAGAAACAACGTTTCTGTATGGAACAAACAACAGGTAGTATCAAGACCTTCCAATTCAGTCTTTCCAAAGTAGAAAACGTCTGAAGACTGTTGCTAACTAGACTGAAGTCAGATGTGCGTTTATTCATAGCAAAATTTCTGAATATAGCTCTATTTATAATCCAAGCTCTTCCTACAGAAATGGATATACTCAAAAAGATAGTAGAAAAGAACTCAAAGGTCATGTCCAGAGTATCTTTGGCCCCATCCAATTATCAAAATGTAGAAAGCATCTATTATTGTATATCTTTAAAAAATCTGGTTAAAGATATGAGGTTACATTTCTTATAATATACAAATAAATGTACACACATGCTGCCCTCCCCCCACACACTGTACTTTATCTACTAGAAAACTAATAATTCACTGAGAATTTTGAAGGACAGTCAAGCAGTAATTAAAGGTCAACAGACAGCTGCCTGGATAAGCATCAAGAAGGGCACTGGACTAAGGGAAATGTTCGAGGGGAAGCAGTAACAGACCTATAACAGAACATAGGCTTCAGTGATTTGTGTTTTAAACTGTCTGCTTTATTATTATTATTATCATTAAGTAGTTTGAGGAGCTATTTATGGAAGCAGTTTGAAATGATCACTAGGACAATGTATGCAAGGTCAGTTAAACTATAGTACAAAGAAATGTGTCTTGTTTTTTTTCCTCTATTTACATGTGAGGCTGGAAGGAAAGTGATTTGAAAATCTATTTATGCATTTCTTCCTCAGTTGGTGCACAAAGGAAAAAAGAACAGAGGCAGGACTAAAACTGGGTGGACAAAACGCAACAAGATGGAGAAGAAAGGGACGAGAGGGGCACACATATACAAGTCAGGTAGAAACCGGACCAAGAGGATGACAACTCTAATTGAGGAGCTACATCACATAGTTCCTGCTGAATGCTCTTAAATCAACAAGGTTGGAAGTCAAAGGGTGCTGTTCTTATGACACTTATATGTTCTTATGATAAAGCCATCTAGGACTTACGAGTGGCTGCAGAAGAAAAAGAGAACATTTGGTTATACTGGAGTTTTTCACCAACACATTACCAGTCAGGCTGGTTCATGAACTTCTATTAACTAAAGATATTGCACAAATTTTCCTAAAGAAAAAAGAGAATAAGTTTCTGCGTGCATCTTGAAGTACACACCAGTACTTGGGTCACTTCAGTAATTTTCTGAAACAGAGCACCTGTCTGAGTAGCATTACAATACCTTTTTGTTGGTGGATTACAGGGCCAATACAGGCAAGATACAGTTAACATCTAGTATTTGTCTGCATGTATTCCAACACCTGGATGCAACTAATGTCTCTTCAGCTAAATGAAACTTTTTAAACTTGGAGCAGCATAAAAATACTCCAGTACAAGTCATTTTCTCAGCCACTGGACTCTGAAAGTGATAAATCAAAATTTAGTGGTAAACAAATGGGAACTATAGTTCTAACGGAAAACAAAACCAGCCTGGAATTGCAAAACAGGCCAACAGGCAGCCAGCTGAACTAAATTTATTGACCTGCAAATCAGAAGAATTAATTTACTAGTGTATCCTCTCCCTACTTTGCTCATGCGTTAAGACAAAGAAAAATAAACTTCACCTTTTAAACCAACAAATATGGTAAAAACTAATTTATGGCAGAGACAAAAACTTCTGACTCATCAAGTGCTTTACTGATCAGCATTTTCTTCTTGACTAAGAAACTTGCTGAAATAATTAAGTTCCAGGATCAATGCGGTAAGCGTGACTAGCAAGTGAGCTTTGCACTCCAAGAGCCAACATAAAGCTCTGGAAGCCTCTGGAAGGAAACAGCTGCATCACAAAGGACTCTGCAGCCTTCCCATTGCATTCACGCCTCCCAATGTTGACCTGCAATGCCATTGCCTCCTAATGCTACCAAACAACTGAAACACCCTACATACATTCCCTGTATCTTTAAAATACACATGGAGCGACACAGTCGTCCACTAGAAAATAGATGTGCAACAAAAAAAGACCACAACAGTCCTGAAGAATGAGGCAGCCTTGAAGGCCCAGGCTTGCTGCCCTCTTCACTGGTAACTTTGCAATCCAGTGCTCCTCACCTGACAATTCTAGGAACAGTGTTCTGCACAACACACTTTTGCTGACACCGAGAGCAACATTCAGGAGGGAAAAGAATTGGTAAAAGAAAAAGTAGTTGTTCTGGCACAGCAGGAAGAAAGAAAGGAAGGAAGAAATGGAAATAATCTGGTTGCAAACATGCATTAATGAAGCAAGTTACTGGATTCTGAAGTACACAGATCTCAGACATGCTTTGCTCTTTATTTCTAGGTCTACATTAGAAAAGACGCATTACCTGTACATACTTTCTGTGTGTTATATGGAGATCTTTTATCTATTTATTATTTTTAATTTAAAGAAAAAGGTACAATCAGGAGGAAAAAATTAAGCGCAAAATAGGATTGACACAAAAGATTTAAGAAGAATTTTAAAATGTTTCATTTGAACCTAATAGCCTGATCATGCCAAGCAACTGCACACGAACCATGTGGTGGCAGGTACACAATGGTTGGTTGGGTTTTTGTTTTGTTTTTAATGTTACAAGGTTTTGAAAGAGCCCCATAGCATGACACAAAATAATTTATATTTATAGATTGACAACAGAAAAAAAAACCAAACAAGCAGCCAACAAACCAGACAGTCAGGCAGTAGGCATTACTTCTGAATTAACTGAAAAAACTATTTCGGACATTATGAGTGATTTTATAAGCCTCTACTGGCAAAATAAACTTGAAAAAATATGAACGTTCTTACGCTACGTATTCCTGTTCGTCTTCCGCTTGAAAGTGGTATGTTCTGTTATCTGAAATAAATAAATACATCTTTTCATTTGGCACATGATATATCTTAACATTTCTACATATTTGTTACTGAAACCTATTTGGCAACTAAAGCCTTAAGAGCAATTGCTCTTAACCAGCACCATTAATACTTTATTCATAGCTATGGAAAAAAAATCTAAAAATAGAGAAAGAAGAAAATGTGAATTTTGATTTACAACAAATGTACATATTTCAAGTCTTATGTTTAGAAATATTAAAGAAAAATAAGCTTATGAATCAAATTTTTCCCTTCTGAAGTCAAATCTGAAACATAAGTAGCAGAAAAGGGCAAAATGAATTTGTTCCTATTATACTTTTCCCTCTGTTTGGATTAAGAAACTTCTTTTTACTATGCAAAGGATGAGATACGAACTGGGTATTACCCCTCACATTCAAAGGTTTCATAGACTGTCCTTGTAAATACAGAACGTTGGAACTGTTTGTTGTTTAATACTATATATGTAAAAGCTGCAAATAGTAAGTTGACTCATCAACTTCAAAAGGCTTTTTAAAATCAGACTGGATACAAATACCTGCTATACAAGACCAAAATGGGAAGAAGGGAAATCACAGGAGCTTTAACGCTGAGAAGACAAGTCTCCACCCATTTTAGACAAACAAATGCATATTTGAAAAAGACGATAAAAGAACAAGAGAAATTGGGTTCTCTGTGCCTTCCTCAACCTCCCAAATAGCACTCAAAGCTGAACAGACAATGAAGGAAAACCAAGATGAAGCTGAAGTTTTTTCCATTCCCTGGTGGAAACAGGATTTGTATATTCCACTACGCTGTTAAACCTCTCTCTGAACTTCGGAGAACAGCACACATGCTGCATTTCATGACTTGTCACAAATGAACAGTATTTGTGTCACACATACACACAAAAAGGTTTCTTCATTCATTTGTCTATTCAGCCCGTCTTTGAAACTAGAGGGATCTGACACTCGTGAGGTGCTACATGTATCTGGATACAGACCTGAATTTTGAACTGTAGCCTTATTTTTACTCAAAGTATCTTGTAATGACATTTTTAGAAATCCCACATAACGCAAGATGGTACTAAATTAGCTACATACGTGATATTAGATCAAAAGACTTCTTATCTTCAGCATTTGGCTTCACCTGGCAGGTCAATAAATTCAGTTTAGCTGGTTGCCTGTTGGACTAAAAAGAAAATTTATTTTACTTTAAAAATGTCTTGATTCAGGATTATTTTTCCTTTCTGGGGAGTGGGCACGCATGACATTAACTGAAAGAGTGGGCGTGCATACACGCAGACCCTCAAAACGCTTGAGACTGGTGTGACTTTGTCTGACTTAGTCTGTCATAATGGACAGATTTTAATTTTGTTCAGATTTAACAATCTTCATGACAAGTCTTCCTGACTATTTGAAAGGGATTAAAGGCTTCCAGCTGCATCAGGGGAGGTTTAGATTGGATATTAGGAAAAATTTCTACACTGAAAAAGTGGTCAGACACTGGAACAGGCTGCCCAGAGTCACCATGCCCAGATGGAGTCACCATGCCCAGATGGAGTCACCATGCCCAGATGGAGTCACCATCCCTGAAGGTATTTAAAAGACGTGTAGACGTGGCACTTCAGGGCATGGTTTAGGAGGCCTGGGGGTGTTGGGCTTACAGTTGGACTTGATGATCCTAGACGTCTTCTCCAACCTTAATGATTCTATGATTCTGTGAATAAACTTTTATTTAGGATATGCTAATACTGAAGTGTTTTACCGTATTTAATAAACAATGGTAAAATTATTATGCAGTTTTTCATTTCAGCATATCCATATTCCAATTTGCCTCCCATTTTAAATAAATCAAAGCTATAATCCTATAAGTGGGAAGCTGGAGATCGGGACTTTCAGAACTTGGAATAAATACAGCTACTAACATTCTCTGCTGTAATTAGGTTACTTGATAGGTTACATGATAACTAAATGTGTCTTTGGACTACTGTGGGTTTATACAGGTTTATCAGGAACCATAGAGATACTGAGTTAAAGTTGCTACAACTGGCAGATATAAACTGAACATGAGAAGTCAGTTGTCAGTAAATACTTCTAAACTCAGTTTTGGAAGTTGTTCATGTTAGAAATTGTAAACCAAATGTAGAAGTAATGCAAACCCAGCAAACAAAGTGCATTTTCCACATTGTCAAATATTTGTCAGAACAAGCTCATCACAGTATTTTTGCTACGTAAGGAGCAACAGTTCCTTGAAGGAAGAAATATGTGATCGGAGTCTCAGTTTTCAAAGTTTAGTCTTGAATAGACTGCAATGATCTGAACTTTCCATCATTATAAACAAGAAAATTACTTTCCTCTTGGCACTGCAACAGAAAAGAGCAAATGGACTGCTTTTACACAGCTACATACAAGAAAAGGAAA
Organism: Phalacrocorax carbo; assembly: GCF_963921805.1. Taxonomy (NCBI): domain Eukaryota; kingdom Metazoa; phylum Chordata; class Aves; order Suliformes; family Phalacrocoracidae; genus Phalacrocorax; species Phalacrocorax carbo. The sequence continues at coordinate 10,680,438 of NC_087514.1, read as the reverse complement.
ACTGCTATCAGAAGTGCAATTCCAAGAATTCTAAATTGGCAAGTCTTGAGCTTATCAATACATAATTTTTTTAAAATGTAAATTTAAGATTTAAATTTAAATTTTTTAAAAAATTTAAAATGGCCAGTGCTATCAGGGGCAAAGGGGGAAAAAAGGGTCATGAAATGGGACCATCTCCTTTAACAAGAGTAACTCCTGTTACTCTTGTTTGCAACAAGTGTGTGTCATACTGCCGCAAGACAGTTTTAGGACTGCCTCCACCTTGATAACGTTGTTGCTCACTCATGGTTTAGCATTCCTACAAAGATACTTCAGACGTGCCCAATTCTCAGAACTCAGTATGACCAAAACTTTCAAAAATTTCACTTTTAGTTGAAAGCACTCAAAATATTAACACATTCACTCATCTGTCAGACTCCGTAGGTAACATCTAATATCAAACACTTCCCAAGTTTCCAAATTATGTGTTCCACAGATATACAATGACAATTATTATGAGCAAAACCAGTTGAGGTATTCATGGAAAAGTCTGTTCAATGTATTTGCCAATTTCTTACCAAACTATTGATAAATACAATTAAGTATTAAATCAGCTGTCATAAGCTATAGCAGTGGGGAAAAAGAAACGAAGAAAAATTTTAGAAGGCTAAAGAAGAGTTCACTTACTTCCTACAGTCCAGAGGAAGTTTGAAATTAACTTCAAACCAGCCTTTATTCACATTTTCTCTCCCTAATTAGTTGAACGATTTTAAATTTTTTACAAAATGAATGTGTAGGCATTAAAATATTTTAAGTAGTAACACAGACATCTATGTATGAGCTAGTCATTGGTCTTCCAGTACAGTCAACAGCCAGGATTGAGTTTATAACACGACATCTGACCAAACCTACCCAGACTGCTTCAGCTACATTGACCAGCTCTCCAGTAGCTAAGAGAGGAGTCTACAAGATATTGCTCTGATCTGCACTGGAGACACTTTACTTTATTCAGATGAATGACACCCCGTATCTCAAAGGTAACGTAAGAACAGGTGTACTGCTCTGATTAACCTGCAGCACTGCTCCCACTAGTGCTCAGCAGCGGACACCTACAAAAAATTTTAACAGAGCAACAACTATAGCAACACTGCCATAAGTCAGTCTCCAACTTCTGATAATCTGACAGTCAGAAGCAGAAGTGGCCTCTTTTTTTTTGTAATAGCAGATTAAAAACCAAAAGATTCACTGGAAAAGGATAATGTTAATTTATTATTTTAATAAAAAAGTATAAAAATAACTTACCGTTGCATGTGATATAGTAAGAATTCCATTTTTAACAGTGCACTTTCTTCTTTGCCATACTTTCCTTAACCTACATAAGAATATCAACAAAAAAATTCAGTAACTAGACAGGATTTCAATGCACATGTTAATCCCATTAATATTTTTAGAAGATTAGCCTTGAGAAACAAACAGATGCAGTCAAAATTTTACTAAATGCCTCATCAGAAGTAACTTGGAGATTTATGACAGGTCTTAAATCATATTTTAGAGACTTATCAAAACAATAGCTTTCTTTTGAATATGACTTTTTTTTCCTGATTGCTTGTCATGCTTTCTGCATTTACTACATTCAATTCAGATCTGTTCAGATTTGAACTGTGAAATTCTTGAGCACGTGAGGCACATGCAGTAGGAGAACGTGCCTTAAGCACCCACAGTACAACACAGTGAAAATCAATGCAGAAACATGGTAATAGTTCTCACTATGTATTATGCACTCCAAGAACATACCCATCACTCTTCTTTAAAAGATAGCCTTTCTTCTCACTGCCATATTCCTTATTCCCCTGAAGCTGATGCATACTATATCCTCCTTGCCTGCTCTGTGAATCCTAAAAAAAAAGGGGAAAACATTAATGTCTCCTGACATGCACATTAAGTTTTCCTAACCTTTAGGCCTATTTTACATTATTTCTCTTCTCTATCACAACTTAACAAATTAATAAAGATTAAAAAAAAAAAAAGAAAAAAAAGAGAGAGAACTAATGCATGCTTTACATCCACAGGAGACCTTGCTTTTACATCATGTGACCTTGAACTAACTCCATGTTCAAGATCAAATGCTTAATGAAGTAAGTGAAAGTATATTATGGATGCAGATATGCATCTCAAAATAATGACCCTCTAAAATACAGAAATTTTATATTGCTTATCTTATAATCAAAGAGTAGAAGGCTAAGATAAAATTTCAAAAAGAAAGCAACAGAATGCAGCATGCATATATATAGAAATACACATATATTAACTAAAAAAACCAAATGCTAATAATCACTGTACTTTTTATCCAATTAAAAATATATATTTAATTCATGAGTTTTAGTGAATGAAATCAACTGAAATAACTTTTGGCCTGATCTAGTGAAACAATTAAGTGAAATGTATTAACTTGTTTATAAGCACATCAGAAAAAAAAAATATCCCCAAAAGTTCATTAAAACATTGACTTACTCTCCTAGACTTCGATCACGAAAGGCAAAAGCAATACAGGAAAGAGAAAGCAAATAATTTAAAACAAAAATTATTATTTTATTTAAAAAACATGTCCCTTGAACATAAATTTTATAGTCCCCATAGCTAGCAAAACTATTTTTGCGCTTTCTAACAGCACGACTAGAAAGAAGGCAAGAATTACTTTTTTAGGCACACTGGTGCTTTTTCCCCATCAGGAAACAAAACAACAAAATTCTGTGCACCTTAGCATATATGACATTTGCTTCAAAAAGCAACTAAGATGACTACAGGATCAAATATTACTAAATGTCTTCCAGTCTTTATTGCATTTAAATTGCCTAAGATGACAGCTGTATTGCATCCTCTACCAAACTGGAGCTAATTGTGAATTTCCATTGAAAAAGATCAGGCCCAAAGTTAACTTTTAATTTTTGCAAATCTATATAAAGAAGTATAATTAAGGAGACACTGATACAGTTTTAAATGTAGCTGTGAAACTATTATCTGCAAAATATCTGAAAAAATCCCACAAAATGAAAAAAAAATCAAAACAATGGGAAGTTCAACTACTCCTCTGGCAATGACCACTTCTCTTTCAAAGCACAGTTTCTTATGATTACCATCACCAATATATATTGAAGATTACTCCCTCCTATTTTATTCAGGGTCCTTACAACTGTTTTTCATTTTGTAACAAAATCGTCACAGGAGTTCTGAAAGAAGTGCTTTGGTAAAGCTGGCAGTTGCGGTTGGAAGCAGCACGAAGGCTGCTACGTGCAGTGTGCTGGTGGCAGTAAGTATTTACACCATCACAGTAAGCAGTAAATTTGTTATAAGGAAATTTCAAACCCACATTGGAATTAGGGTCCTACTGGTACTAGCATAGGAAAGAACATAATGAGCTATAATTCCTGTTCCAAAGAGCATATCAGACAGATTTGGGGAAACAAATCAAAATGTAAAGAAAGAGTTAACAAAACAGACACAAAACATGATTCTAAAGAGAAGCTATATTCAACTTAAAGCTGTTAAATTACATTTATACCAATAAGCCCACATTAAAGGCCTGATTTCCTTTAAAATTTAAGCCTCTTAACATATAAGCATTTTCAATACATAAATACTTTACACAATTAAAATTCCACTAGTATCCCTTAAAATACTTTCCCCCAGAACTTTAAACCATAATCATTTTACAAAATCAGATAATTTTTGTGCAAAGTAACAAACTGCGGTTAACAAGACAGCACATAGTGGCAGCAGGAGACATTGCATGCAACAGAGCCCAGTAAATTGTACTTGCCGTAGCAAAGCTACGGCACGAGCACTTCTGTGCAACCCAAGGTTCAAAGATTGACAAGATGTGCTTTTCCAAGAACCAGGTAATTGCAAAGATTACAGTAATGGATTTTTCATCGATGAAAGGACAGTCACACCAGCAAAATGTGTAAAAGCATTAGACGTTCATAATGCTAAATAAACACCTGGATGCATGCAACAGTAGAACAAGAGTTGCATTACGGGATCTTGAAAGTGTGAGGAATGAGGTTAGTTCATGTAGTACATAAGTGTTTTTTTCCTGAATGAAAGTACGGGTGCTGAAGAGTAATTTTTCCATACATGTTATTTTAAATTCAAAAAGATCCTAAACGCTTTAATAGATTTAACATGCATGCAGGAATCTCTCTGTCATCTGTGACAGCCGGTCAGTCTGAGATGGGTAGGAAGTCTCGCTTATCTCATGGCAACTCCAAAGAGGTTAGAGGTGGCAGAATTTGCAATTTGGGCAGGAATCACTAGTTTCAACTTCCTCCTCTTGCACAAGGGTCAAAGAAACTTAAAACTACACACAACCATGGCCTCAATTTTATTATTTCTGTTTCTCTGCCAAACTAATTTTTGGTAAGAATACTTCTGAATCTTTAAAAATCCACCAGAGAAAATCCCATTCATTTCATGTTCTTCAGTATTACCATTAATCCATACATTTTTTCCAATGGTGAGATTATAATGCATTAATATAAGGGGGAAAATGTTTTCTTAATCACAATCAACCAGGCCATCTGTCACAGTAATAAAGCCCAGCTTTATGTACTTGAAGATTCAGACACACTCCACAATGGAGACCTGACTGGTGAAACTCAGACCATGTGTCCTCAAGTTTCGCTGTCACTTAAGTAAGGAGTAATGAACGCTGGCATGCTATTTCAGGATTAAAACACTGAATACCTAAGTAAGAGACACCGTTTTATCAAGCTTTTCAATATCTGCCAGAATCATCACACACTGACTCATGTACTGTAGCAGAATCACGAGTGAAAGTCGTCATGCTGATTTTGAACGAGGCACTTGAATATCAGTGTCATCAAATGGTTATTTTATCCAAAATAGTGCATTCTTCCATTACAGCAGATATCTCTCTCTCCTAGGATTTGCCTGAATATCTGAGAATCATAATAATCCTCCTTTTCCTTCTAAGACACAATTTCAGTTATCTGCACGCCAAATTCTTTATTTTTATAATCATAACTATTTATATAGATATCATACATATATACACACAGTTTTTCAAGAGTCCTAGGACTCGTCTACACTATAACTGTAAGTCAAAAACGTTGCATAGTTTATTTTGGTGATGCCTGTAAAGCTTTTTTATTTCAATATGTATATCTAAGTTTCAGAATTTAACTTGTTTAATTTTTATATTTCCAATGAGGTTACTTTCCACTGAAACAGAGTAATTTTTACTAGATATCCAAGAAATAGATAACCAAAAAACCTAAACGCTACATTTCATTTAATTGGTCTGCCTCATAATACTCTGTGAGCAACTTTTGAACATGACTTGTACTGTATGCAGCAATGTAGGTACAATACACGGCACCGAAGAACAACCACCCGTTTGTCCTACTTTATTTCCAAGAGCTGGCTGATTACCAAGTAGCTTGAACTTAACACAGGCAGCAGCCAGGAGAGGAGGAGGTATTTTTCTTTGCTTCCCAGATAATCAGCTTGTGGGAAAAAAAGGTACATGAGAAGAGAGCAGGTCTTGTTCCTCTGTGTGTTGGGAATCAATTCATAAAAACACTTTCAAATTTAAAGTTATTTCCAAATGGCTCTTGAAATCTAATGTTCTCTGTTCAGCTTTTGGGGGTGAGGATGGAGAGCAAGCATGAGTTACGTTCATAGTGATTTATAAACTAATGGGATTACAAATGTAATGCCTATATGGGAAGCTCTGTAAGCATTACGGAAGAGATCTAGTAGGTCCACATGCACACTGGAGATGGAAGGAAAATAATACCAAACAGAGCACTGGGAAAGGCTGTAGAGTATGAGATAAGGGAAAACTGAGTACTAGAGAAAGAGCTGGCAGGTCTCTTATCATTCGTAACATCAAAGAAATTCTAAAAACTACGTACAGTGTGTTGTAAGGTTGAGTTGTTCTTCAGAACAATAGGATTAAAGATGCGGAGAGAGCAACAGCCCTCTGGCCTACGTTTATCCACAAATATACATCTGCCTGCCCAGGTGGCCAAGAAGGCCAACAGCATCCTGGCTTGTATCAGGAATAGTGTGGCCAGCAGGAGCAGGGCAGTGATCGTGCCCCTGTACTCGGCACTGGTGAGGCCGCACTCGAGTACTGTGTTCAGTTTTGGGCCCCTCAGTACAAGAAGAACATTGAGGTGCTGGAGCGTGTCCAGAGAAGGGCAACGGAGCTGGGGCAGGGTCTGGAGAGCAGGTCTTATGAGGAGAGGCTGACGGAACTGGGGTTGTTTAGCCTGGAGAAGGGGAGGCTGGGGGGAGACCTTATTGCTCTCTATAACTACCTGAAAGGAAGTTGTAGTGGGGTGGGTGGTGGTCTCTTCTCCCAAGTAACAAGTGATAGGATGAGAAGAAATGGCCTCAGGCTGTGCCAGGGGAGGTTTAGATTGGATCTTAGGAAAAATGTCTTCACTGAAAGGATTGCCAAGCATTGGAACAGGCTGCCGGGGGAAGTTGTGGAGTCACCATCCCTGGAGGTATTTAAAAGGCATGTAGATGTGGCACTCACGGACATGGGTTAGTGGTGGACTTGGCAGGGCTAGGTTTATGGTTGGACTTGATGATCTTAAAGGTCCTTTCCAGCCTAAACAATTCTATGATTCTATGACTAGAAAAGCACACATAGGCAAGTATTTGAAAGAAAAAAAAAACTACCACCACCACACTCTAAGGAGTGACTCATCAATCATTCCTTATTAATTGTGATTCCACCGGAAATAATTTACTAACTTCAAGACATTTATCTACGCACATTAGCCATAACTATAATGTGCTACCTACAAAATTACAAGAAAGCCCATAAAAAACACTTACTTTCCCCAGTTACTAAAGTCCTATTTTTGAAGAAATTCCAGAAGAATACCAGGAAAGCAAAGATTAGTAAACTTCACACCACATAAGGAATATTAATGTAAGCTACTTTTAAGAGTACATTTAGTATTTTATATACTGGAAAACTGAAAAAAAAGAGTGCAGTTTTGGTACAGAAATGTTACGTCTCAATAATCTCCTGGAGTTCTTTGAAGGAATCAGCAGTAGATACACATCAGGAATCAGACTGATACAATCTACCTGGACTTTCAATTGGTACTTAGTGTTCCTTATGAAAGAATTACATTGCTACTGGACAAGAGGAAAAGTCCTCTGATGAGCTAACAAGATAAAAGCAGGAAACAAACGAGTTTCACAGAAAGCTGTGCCAGCACATGGGGAGTCTAACATTAGAACAGCCTAGAAAAGGGTGAACAGTAAACTGTCAAAGTTTGCTAGGTGGTATTAAATTATTCAGGATACCCAAGAATACTGGAGAATTTCTCAAGGACATCACAACAGTAAGTAATTTCACAATAAATGACAGGTGAAGATCAGCATAAACAAATGCAAAGTGATGCAGAGGGGAAAAGTAAGATACTGTGAGTTGACTATTAACATTCAGAAAGAGGATGATATGGTTATAGTTTTACAGCCGATTAAACATTACACACCTCCTCTGCACTAAGCGCTGGTCAGAAAACGAGTCGATGTTAGGACTTATGAAAAAAAAGATCAGAAATGATCTAGTGATGCTATCATAAATTCACAAGCACTCCCATCTTTAGTACGGTATGCAGCTCTAAAAGTTCAAAACAAATAAAAGGAAAAAAGATTTATCCACACAACATGTAGCGATGGTAAGACAGACACAGCTGTAACAGAAGCTGATAGTTTACACTGCTTCAAAAAGCAACTGCACAAATTCAAACATGGTAGTAGAGAGACTACAAAGACAGTCATACTACTGCTGGGAGGGTATTCTGGGGAAGTATCAGTGTTTACTGCCCTGCATTTTACTCTAAACATGGATGATCGATTGCTGTTGGAAACTTGGCTGACTCAGTCCATCTGGTTGTAAATTATGTTATGTTTATTTGATATTAGCAATACTGCCCAATCATACGTGTTGATGATCATATACATGCAGCAGAATGGCATCTGTCTAATGTTTAACCATCATAATGATTCATATTTCATAACTATTTAATAAGCTAAGTAGACACCTGGCAAATACTAATGTTTTATTTACCTAAGAGAAAACTGAACAGAGTGTAAGCGATCTTTTCCTAAAGGAAAGCCACCCTGCTTCCACCCCCACCCTCCCAACACTCCGCTTCACCACAGGATATCCAGTACTTCTGACTCTCAGGCACTATGATTTGAAAAAAGTCACAATATTATCCCAAGTAAACACTGTGATATATATTATATCCTATCTCCTAGTTCAAGGAGTATTCCAGAACATCTGCAATGCACTCTGCATGTTCCCCTTTCACTTCTGATACCAGTGTAATCGATGATTTATTATTCTTTTTAGTTGCCCTGTCTCAGCCACTTCTTTCTGGCTGCCGTACAAACTTTCTTCCTTCTTATACAGTATTAGCAAAAAGGGTTTGGGAAGGAGAACAACATCACAAGATCCGTGTGAGTTAGCAGATTAATAGTAATACGGAAACCACACGTAAAGGCAAGCCTCCAGTTCTCGTTCCAGCTTACTCAGGATCACCTTGGTCAGGAAAATCCTGACTACAGTCTGGCTGGAGGATGGCAGGACACAAAAAGCAGTGTGCATCCAACCCCTTTATATATTTTCCTGAACACTCATTCTTTATCATAGTCAAGGATAGGATACTGGGCTAGATGAAGCATTTAACCAATCCACTACAACTGTTCTGATAGTACATTAAAGTAGTATATTAAAATATCAAACTACACAAAAAATAATTTATTTTCATATATAAAATGGAAAAGGAAAATTAGTCTAAAACTACTGTTTGTTGATAGTTGGACATTCTAAATATTAGTTTCGTCATAACATTCAAAGCTCAACTCTTCTGAACACATAACTACACAAATTGAACAGCAGTTAAACCGATTTCTGGATACAGAATGCATAAATTCACATTATCTGAGAATAACATGTCTAAAGTATTTACCTCCTTCTGATCAAGCTGCAGAGAAGATTTTATCAAGTCACGAAGAGCAGTAAGTTGTTTCTTTTCTTCATCCTGTGTCTGCTTTATCTATGGAAAGAGATTGCCATTATATGCTTTCTGGATGCAACTTTAATTTTTTTATGCATTCCAATATACCATTTCAGTTGTCCTGAGCAACCAGCTCAACAGTTATGCGTGTCTGTAATGTTTGAGTTTATTTTCATGGACTAGTCCATTCTTATGTATTCAGCTTCTCTACACGTATTACTTGAAAAGCAAGCTAAAGTGTACTTACAACTCCACATGCCCTGTTCTGTTACGCTTTAATGGTTCACTACAGCTAATGCAACTGAATTAATCTCTGAAATATTAAATAACTCCAATAAGCTTGACAGATGACTTAAGGAATGAAAATACAGTTTAATTTAGCCACAAACTGCAGCAGCAAATGGGATTACTGTAATTCTTATTATAGAGTACAAAAGCACTTGGGTGACACACGAGCTTTGATTCCACATTATTACTTGCCTTCCACGAACATCACAAGTTAATTAATTCACGAACTGTGGTGTTATCACCAAGCACTTTGTTCTGGAAAAATGCTAGTGGTAGCTAAAATTGGTACTAATAATGTAATCTGATTCAAAGATTCCCACTTTAAATTAGTTTTATTTGAATGCAGCATTAAATTAGTAGTAGAATGAAAGCTACTCTTCCTAATAGCTGCAAAAACAGAATACAAAGTTTAAGATAGTCATGATGTTTTTCCTCAGGCTAGTTTTCAAAGAACACACCTTTCATTTATAAGATACAAATGAAATATACACCTTTGTAGTCATATCTAAAATGTATTCGTATAAAGAAAATATTTCAATTTTGAGACATTAAACTACTTATAAGTAAACTTACATTATATAAGTCAGCAGCCAACTTTTCAATATATTGTTTAAGTTTATCAGCTGTTTTCAAGCCATCTTGGAAGAAACTATAATAAAAAAATACCTGTGATTTATCGGGAATACATGTAATTCGTAACAGAAAGCAGACTGTCTTGCAGAGAAAAACAGTAAAGCCGATAAAACTTATCCAGCTCCCCCCATGTTCAGAAACAAAACAAAAAAAAAATATCACAAGCCCCAAAACCCCACTCTATCCCAGTGTGAACTATTTTACAATCGATCTACCCACACGATGGCACAGCTTCCACATTCCTCTAATGTAATACAGTTCAGAAAGGTCCGACAGTTGCATTTCAGTCCAAAAATGTTTGATTTACTTTGTTGATTTAATCTCACTGTATAAAAATATACTAACTTGTGAAGTGTTTATTTGGCTCATTATATGAAGTAGCAACATACGAAGGGTTAGGTTATAGATAAACAGAAGTTTAACCTCTACCCTCAGGTATTTATACTAAATTAGAAATCTGAATGAAAACAATTAACATTCATCACTATGAAGCTTCCTTTTTATTTCCTATTGGATTTTTGCAGGTGGGGGTGGCTTTTTTTGTTTTAAAGTATGATATCCTTCAGCTGTGGAGATATACCATTGTGGCTTTAACAAATACCACATTAGAGAGAACATAGCTTAGCTTATTTTTATGACCATTAGTCAACATGTTCCCTTTTTGTAATTTCTAAAAATCTCTTTCCTGTATTTGATTTAATTAAAAGTTCCTGTATGTTTGCCTCCGTGGTTCTACTGATGACAAGGAAATATCTTACCAGTTTCACCTCAAGGAATTTCAAAGAAATGACTGGCTTTCACAACGGTTTTAAAATTTACAGAAAAAACGCCCAGAACTTACTAAATAGAATAAACAAGCTAGTTCTAAAATTACATTCTAGATCTATGCCTCAGGAACTGAAAAAATTAATTTTGTACACAGCATGCAGGGTTTTCCCTTGGCCTCTTTCTCCATTGCTCCCCTGCCTCACTCACTTTCATACTCTCTACTGAAAGACTGCAGCCTAATAAGATGAAGTTGCAGGCATATGGCAGATTATGTTATGATAAAAATTCCTGATGTAACCAAATGAAATTGAAAACAAAGGAGAGCAAACACTTGTGTAAAAAAAGAAAATAACTACAGCTGAAAAGCATCGCACTTACTTGCATTGTGCATGGTAATACTTAATAAGGTTCTGCAGAAGGTCCACACCTTTTTTTGTCTTGATTTCATTAACCTTAATAAGATACTGTTGGGACAGTGAAAAACACATTGATAATCATGCCTCACCACCTTCAACAGTTTTCAATCAATAAAACATCATTTGGTCAATGAATTAATTAACTCTGTTTAACCTGGATGCTGACTCATAAACCACCAGTCCACCACAGTCAAGCAAAAGAGAAAACCATTTATTTGGCCATCCCTAAAATTCAAACACCCCAAAACATAAAACAAGTTCAGGACAAAGTTTCATCTTTTACAATTGCCTGAAGATGTTCCCTTTTTTAATGCTACTGCAGTAATTACTAAAATATTCTAAAAATATAAATAGTATGCAATTTAAAGTAAACGTCCCTAAAAAACTAATAAAGAGAACTAGTAATATAAAAAGCAGTTTTATGGAAGTAACATATCACTAGCATTTTTAGAAATTTTTATTAGAAGTTTTAAAAGGCTTCAGAAAGTATGTTGGAAGAAAGGTATCAAAAAATACTTCTTCAACTGCTCAGCCATAAACCTGAAAAAATAAGAAATATTTCAACAGTATATTTTCAGCCCAAGAGCCTTTGCATAATAATCTAAAAACAAAGAAAAGGAATAAAACAAAAGGAAGCCAAGTTTTGTACAGAGTTGCTAAAATAATTATTTTCATATTGCTGTACTATGTGACATGGAAATAATTTCCTCCCTCCACCCCATTAAATGACAAAGTAGATTTTACCACCTTTAAGTAAGGCCCACAAGGTACTTTTAAGTTATGGTGTCATAATTAAAAGCTGAAACTTGTTTCTTACTTCACACATCTGTAGCTGAAATAGCCGCCTTTCCTTCTCCATTTCCTCTGCTATCTCAGCGCCTGTTATTTCAGTTCTTATCATCCCATGCTGTTTTGCATGTTCTCTTTTTTCCTTTTCAATCTTTGTACTGAAATTTTAATTAGAAAACATTTTACAGAATTTCTTCTACTATCATGTGATCTAGTATTACGTAGGAAAAAATATTAAACAAGAAATATTAAAGAAGCCATTCTGAAGATGAGTTCCTCTATGATACCAAGTCCTATATATACTTTTTAAGTGTCCAGAAGTAACGGAGTCATGAAGCTGCCTTCCTTCCTTTCATACTTGAACTTTTTTCTCTAGTTTGTGTGCTACTTCAAGGCGGGGCGTGAGGGATCTCATTCTTTCTATATGACGTGCTCCATAGCCTCCACCTCTGCACACTGCAGTTAAAGCATACGTATAAGCAGCTACTGACTTGGCAGGAAAATTGCAGAATGACTTAATGAAGTGTCACGCTCGTAAGGTAGGAATCAAGAAAAACAATAAGGCAGCATATGAAGTTTACCACCTATGCTAAATTACATGACTGCCAGTCATTACATTTTCAGAAAAAGCCAACAGTGAAATTCTGAAACAGTGAAATGCAAATATGGAACTAAGAGGCCATCCTGAGACTTCAGAGTTTTACAGTGTGGAGGTCCTTATATATCCACTGGACACTCCATCATAAGCAGACTTAGTTTTCCAACACAGACTAGAAAAATCTAAACAATTTTCTGATTTCTTTAAAAAGTCTGTTGTCTCACAGACCTTTTTGAGAAAAATAAACACTGAAGCTCTACCTGTGTAAAACAGGTGACAAAGTACTGTCTGTTTATTGGAGTGGCACTCCTTGCCAGGGGAAAACACAAAAGATTAAAAAGGATTAATTTATTTGCTTCTGAACTCCGCTTTTCTCCAACTAAGAGGGCATAATGTTTGCATACAGAACAAAGCACTTCTCAGCACTGTGCCTCTGAACTTCATATTGTATCTCTGACTTGATATTTGGTCATGAACAAATCCTGGGAAATGGGGCTCTCAGAAATGTAAGGGACATCTTCTTGGTCTTAATAATCCCAAGTGAAACTTGTTCACAAGAGAAAAAAAAAAAACTATTAACAAAACATGAGCATCTTTCCGCAAACTCTCCAAATTCAGAACAGAATCGCACAGATGATTCAGTGCACTGAGTCTGTATAAGATACATCTGTCTCTTAAGTTCTGTTTAATGGCATTTGGCTGGCAAAGATATCCCTGATTTTACATATAGCAACTTGAGAGGCAGAAAGAATTTTTTTAAAACCAATTTGCTGGCTATAGAAGACTATTCAATATTTTGCAAAAACATGCAGTATCTGTAAGAACTAAATAACTAAAAAGGGAAAAAAAAACAATTCTGCATGTAGATCTGAATGCTCAACTGAGTATGATTGGGCAGTTTTGGGATGAGAATCTCCTTTTGCCTTAGATAGGTAATAACCTCATTTCCAGTTCAGTGGTTCACAAAGATTTAATATTGTAACAATTTTTAAAGGCAAAAGTTAGTATGTAGGTCAGAAAATCATGCAGATAAGTTTTCAGCAGTTCCTAGGGCCCTGAATTTTTCTTTCATTGCTTTTTTCTCCTCCTGGTAAGCCAGAAGTGAAACAAAGCTAAAAATAGGGTTAAAAACGGGAATAAACAAAAGGATACAAAACCTGAATTCACTCCTGAGAGCTCCTGGATTCTGATAAAGCAACTGCCCATCACTTCCTGAACCATTCCACTAACATTTCTACAACTACGATACAACTTGTTTCCAAACTTCTGTTTTCATTAACCATTCTTTACCCAAAGAAGAGAGGTATTATAGCAATAAAAGATTTTTAAAACTGAAGATATCTTAGACTTCACACCATATGCACTAAAATTCTTGTCTCTCAAAAACATAGTTCTGCAATAGAGGACAACATATAAATATCAATTTTTACTATCAATACATTTTATGTAAAGGGCATAAGAATGTGTAAATGCCATCTGAAATCTCCACAATTCACTTTATAATGTTCAGTATCTAAGCATTAAGAAGACTGAAGAAAGAAGAAGAAAAATACTTACAATTTGGTTTCATAATCCTTCCAAGCTTTGTCAAAGGGCTTTTTGAGGTCCTTAGGAAACAGAAACTTGGCTTAGAACACTTCTAAAACTTTGTCTTTCTAGTTATCAAGTTGTAAATACCAACAAAAGATTTTTTTCTTTTAAAACTTTTCAGACAGCACTTAATAAAAAACACTGGTTTCAAATTTTGTAAAGTATCGCTTTCTTCTGGAACTTAAGACAGGATTTACAATTAAATTCTAAAGAAGCATCACAGTCATGCCATTTTTGAATTTGTTCTTTGGACTACATACAGAATATTACTAGATGCCAACATAAGAAATAATCTTATGGGTGAATGGAAAACAGTTACAAGACAGACGAACCTGAAAACATTTCCCTATATCAAAAGTTAGTTTTCAACACTTACCCCTTTAACACCTTTTAAGTCTCCTTTTAAGAGTGAATCCAAAGTGAAAATAACATTGTGGCTTAAACCCTGCAGCTAAAAAGAAAAACATTATAATGTTATAATTCAAAAAGGTTTATAACGATTATAGAATCATAGAATCATTTAGGTTGGAAACAACCTTTGAGATCATCAAGTCCAACCGTCAACCTAACTCTGTCAAGCCCACCACTAAACCATGTCCCTAAGTGGCACATCTACACGCCTTTTAAATACCTCCAGGGATGGTGACTCCACAACTTCCCCCGGCAGCCTGTTCCAATGCTTGGCAATCCTTTCAGTGAAGACATTTTTCCTAAGATCCAATCTAAACCTCCCCTGGCACAACCTGAGGCCATTTCTTCTCATCCTATCACTTGTTACTTGGGAGAAGAGATCAACACCCACCCCGCTACAACTTCCTTTCAGGTAGTTGTAGAGAACGATAAGGTCTCCCCCCAGCCTCCCCTTCTCCAGGCTAAACAACCCCAGTTCCGTCAGCCTCTCCTCATAAGACCTGCTCTCCAGACCCTGCCCCAGCTCCGTTGCCCTTCTCTGGACATGCTCCAGCACCTCAATGTTCTTCTTGTACTGAGGGGCCCAAAACTGAACACAGTACTCGAGTGCGGCCTCACCAGTGCCGAGCACCGGGGCACGATCACTGCCCTGCTCCTGCTGGCCACACTATTCCTGATACAAGCCAGGATGCTGTTGGCCTTCTTGGCCACCTGGGCACACGTCTGGCTCGTGTTCAGCTGACCGTCAACCAACACCCCCAGGTCCTTCTCTGCCAGGCAGCTCTCCAGCCACTCTGCCCCAAGCCTGTAGCGTTGCATGGGGTTGTTGTGACCCAAGTGTAGGACCCGGCACTTGGTCTTTTTGAACCTCATACAGTTAGCCTCAGTTGGCCTGATCTTAATAAACTACTGCCAACAAGTCTTTGAATTTCACTAATGAAGTTGCAATCACCTCAGAATTGCTAAATTAATAGTAAATTCAAGTCTCAGAAGAATTAATAAGCACTCACTTGCATCAGACATAGAACCATTACAATTAATCTTTACTTATTTAGGGTGATATAAAACCAGAATTTTAAAAATAGTATATAAGCAAAGTTCTGAGAGCACCTCAAGGTAATCTTCAGTCTCTCAAAGCAAACATTTGAGTACTCTATAATTATTCACGAAGCAAATTAGGTTTTGGAACAAATGTTTCTTACAGCCTCTTGAGCAAGAAGCAAGGACCTGTTGAACTACAGGCAGATAACATGCAAGACACACATTAATTCAACCACAAACAAAATGAGCAATGAGCAAAGAGGCTCGCCAGCTCTTTGACTATTCCCAACTATTTGGGAAGACTGTTCCTTTCCTTTTCCAGTGTGAAAATTTGAGATCTGCTTAAATTCTCAAGAGTTTAAATTCCGCCCCGTTAAGTCCATGCCTGTTTGATCAAATATCTGTGGAAATGTTCTGTTTGTCTTTGCCAGCCTGAAGATAGAGAAAACTTCTGCTGTGCTCCTATTTGAATACAGATGGTGTGTATGGATCCTGAAGATTCACGATCACATGAGAGAGATGTGAAAAGTCTGTTGCTTCTCCTACTCCCTTTGTTTCTCCCCCAAAACTTTCCATGAATTCTTCAGTTCCTTGTTAAGGAAGGATAGCGAGAATGATGGGAAGGCTGAAAGACAGCACATCCTCTGCTTGTAAACTGAAGGAGTAGGGAAGTGTTATATTAGTGGTTTTAATCTGCCATATATTTTGTTCTGTAAATATCCTGGGTGGAAAGGATTTCTGTGAGGTTCCCCAGAGATTACTGCCAAACCAGGCTGCCAGAGCTTGAGCACAGTTCAGGCACCTGTTGTTCTAACAAAGATACAAAGCAGTCCAAAGCACGGTTCTCAGCTCAGTACGTATTATCCTCTGGGAAGCACTAGGGTCTCAGCATGACAGAGGGGAAGGTGGATCTTTTGAACACAGGTTATTATACAACTAGTTAATTATCACCTGATAACTTGTAAGCCACCTGTCAAGTTTTGTTCTTTTTGGACAGCTTGTAGATATCATAACTGATAATTACTCTTAGCATGAGATGGATTCAAATTCAGAAAACATGACACACACTTGTATCTTCATCTTCAAGATATTTAGACAACTATTTCATGTGTCAATATTTTGTATTTTTTAAATTCACAAAATCTTATATTGAAAATGCATTCAAAGCAAGATGAAGGACATCTGCCAGAATACCTTGAGCAAAGGTTTTTCATGGCTTAAAACATCAAGATCTGAGAAATTTTTTCCTTAATTGCAACAACATAATTAGTGCTCAAATATTAATTGTATGAAATAAAAAAAGCAATCTCATCACTTTTGGTGATGAAAACCCCAAAAGATGTTTTTTTTCTTTACCTGGCTTCACTAAAGGAGTTTGTAACAGATAGTCTCAGCTTTGATTCCGTTTAAAGAGCTAGGTTCTGGTCGTCTTTCTTCTTAGCTTAAACATCTGCACACTCCCCCCACAATGTTATTTCCTAACAGAAATAAAAGGAGCCAGGGAACTTATAGAGGATCATGCCTATTCGCAATTTGTCCTCTGTTGGCTTTTTATCTCAATACATCACAACTAAAAAATCCCCGTCAATGTCCATTTTGTTGGAGGAGGAAAAGAATTATGAATATTAAGCCACCAGGGACTAAGGTAATAAACCCTACTATATATATATATACACACTATATAGATATATACACACAGATTAAAGAAAAGGTATTGTTGTTTTCATTCTCAACCATCTCAATCAGTTTCTATTTAACAACCTTAACTGAAGCTTGTATCTCAAATGTTAATTCTGAGAAAGAATATTCAAAAGATTTTAATCCCATCTTAACTCAAAAAAGAGCGAGAACACATATTTTTTACAACATCGGTGGACATGGCAGACTTAAAGCAGTTATCAGGACAGACGTGAACAACAGTATTAGCACTGTAGCTTTTTTTCATTTTTCCAAGTATATTCATTAGGGACAACCAACTCAAGCCATTAATGCTTGGCTTGAAATTACTGAACAGTAGCCAGCTAGTACGTCAGCTAGGAAAAACCCCCTAAATTACAGCGTATTACTCCAATATGGTAAGATTTTGGAATCACTTATTACATAGTTCAAGACTTGATAAAACAGTAGCCCAAATGAATTGGAAACACATCTGATAAAGCAGAACAGTCCCTTATCTAGAGCAAAATAAAGAAAAAAAACAGATGGAAATACATATGATAATTTGGGGAAGAGGGATATGAACAGAAGATAATTTGCCTGCAAAGATTAGCCAAACACATTTATAGGAAAGGGAGGTGGGGAAAAAACAAACAAAAAAAACCAAACAACCAAAAAAAGGCTTTAAACATTCGGAAAAAGCCAAGCACTGTGCAAAATTTAAAAAGAAAAAAAAACACAAAACCCAACAAAACAACAACAAAAAAACAACCCAACCACCCCAAACCACCAAGTAATCTGCAAGTGACCCAAGCATTCTTCCAAAACCTCACCTAGATCAATTTAAAGATACTGACACACTCAGTTTCACATACGCAGATCTTCATACAGCTTTTTAATGAACTACTATAATGAATTATCTCATGAAGAATGAAACCTGGAACAGGAAAGGGTGTAGAAGTAGTAAAAAGCAGAGGAACAGACTCTGGTGAGACATTCACAGATTGCTGAAAACCTAGGCTGATGTTGACAATGGCCAATCACAACATAATTACCTTTACAAAATGTTACAGAAGTGGTCATTGTGTGTCATTCTTATAATACAATCTTTAAAAACCCCAAACCACTCATAAATAGAACATGATATTTATACATTTTAAGTTTCAGATGTTATGCTTAGTGATAACATCAACAGTTTACACTAGAATTTGCATAACGATTTACTTGTTTTTGTTAAGATGATTAATGGATATGCTTTTATTCTTGACCTCGTGTGCAGAACAATCATTTCAAAATGATAGTTTTCAAGAGTTGTATATATAATAAAAGTTGCTGGCTTTTCTTCATAGTAAGTGATTATAGCAATTAAGTGATCACTCTGGAATTCCTTCATACAGAAGGAAATAAATTATTCTGTAACCTCCTCACAAAGTATGCATAATATCAGAATTCATAGGAAACTATTTAATGAATCATAATTAAAATTAAAAAGATTTAATAAAAATAG
Source organism: Phalacrocorax carbo (assembly GCF_963921805.1). Classification (NCBI taxonomy): domain Eukaryota; kingdom Metazoa; phylum Chordata; class Aves; order Suliformes; family Phalacrocoracidae; genus Phalacrocorax; species Phalacrocorax carbo. The sequence continues at coordinate 10,661,685 of NC_087514.1, read as the reverse complement.
ATGCAAATTTTTCAAGTTTTTTGTTGCCTATTGTGTAGCTCTATTCCTTATTTGTCTTCCTGTCTTTAAAGACTATTCACTATTTTATTGCACATTTTTTAAATAAGGCAGTAGCAATCTGCTCTATGTAAAAAAGCCTACTAACTTGCCATTCATGTCTTAATACCCTACTGCCATTTTTTCCAATTAGTTTTATTAACATAAGCCTCAATACCTACTGTGGGTCTTCACCCGTGACATTATACAGTCCTCTTCTCAGTCGTTTTTTAACTGGACCTCAACTTCTATTTCAATATTATAAAAAATTTGTATTAATTCAATCTAATTGTACTAATCAGATGATGCTTAAGAACTACAGTGGGTCAACAAAGCAGAATTATCCTGGAGAGAATAAAGGTGAAAAATAAGTGGTTTTAAAAAACTGAGACATTGGTTAAAATAAGCTCCTTGTCTATTTGAGACTGTTGAATGAAGCAAATTAGGGAATAGCATATCTTATATGCTGTCAACAAGAATTTAGATGGAAAATGCTTCATAGTCTAGCTGAAATAGTATAATGTTGTTTTGAATGACTGTGGCTTCTTAAGTTAAAAGAGCTTTTTCCTCTCCATCAGCACTGCCTTAAATAAAGCCCCACTTGTTTGCCAATTGAAAGAAGTTAAACGCTTCTGTGGAAGCCCTGCTAGGAACGATGAGGTCCAGAGAGCTTCCAACAAACTTGGGTTCTAGTCCCAAACTGCCCTCAAACTGCACTTTAACACACATTTCAAAATGCTTATTTTTAATTGTGTGCTCAATTAAGGTTAAAGGAGGGCAAAAAAACCCAGAATGACAGAAGTCTTCACAGAGGAAAGCAGGTCCCTCACATACCTACTGGTCTTTAAAAACTGCCAACACTAAACCAAAGGATGATCCAGGTAATAGGCTGGAGCAAAGCTCTTCAATAAAGCAAGCTTCATTAGGATAAGTGTGATCATCCTTAGATGAGTAAGTAGGTGATGAAGAAGAGGCAAGACTTGGAAGGCAGCATAAGCACACGCAGGAGAAGTCAGAAGTGATGGCCCATTCTGAGCATTGTTAGGGCCCGTGATACAGAGGGCAGATATTTATATGTGAATGTCAGAGGTGTGCAGGAGTCAGGTGAGAACGTCTGCTGATACTAAGCTAGTCTGGGTTGTAAAGCAAAAGCCAGGTATGAACAGTTGCATAAGAACCTTTACATCACTGAAAGAATGAAATTAAAGATTGAAGTCTACGCTGAAAAGCGTGAAGTGATGCGTAAGGAGAAAAAACTCTGTACAGAATCATGCTTATGAAATAACTATCGTCAAGAAAAATGCCTCAAGGGAAAAATACCTTGAAGTTACAACACAGAATCCCATGAAAACATCAAGCTCAATGTTCAGTAATCATAAAGCTATCAGCCTTCAGAAAAAGGAATAAGAAACAGAACCATCTTCACGTTTGGTCTCATTTCAGGAAAGGGTATAATTGTATTAAGGGAGGATGCACAAAGGACCAACAAGGACAATCCAAGTTATGCAATAACTAAGGCTCAGCTACAAAAGTAGATACAGGAAGGGAAAGGAAGAATGATAGCTATCTGTAAATTCCTTGGAAAAATACAGAAATTCTTACATTTCTTGTAAGATATAAGGATCAGGGAACAAAAAATTAAAGGATCAGGTTCAAAAGAAATAGAACTGACATTACAGAGAGCAGTTCATTTTAGCACTCCGGATAAATCCACTATATTCTGTGCCAAGCACAGCATACATTCAAGAAGTCCTTAGACAAATTCATGGAAGTAATGGCTAATAAGGACTACAAAACAAAAGATATTGCCTCGGCTCCAATGTCTCTGAGCTGAAGACTGTTTTCATGACCACAGTACAGGTGTTATCCCTATATGTTTGCTCTCTTCCTACCTTCTTCCCTAAAGATTCACCCTTGGGCAACTGTCAAAGCCAGGGTACTGGCTGCATGGACCTTCGATGGGACCTAGAGCAGTTGTGCTTGTGCTGGGGATTCTAGGAATGAAAGCCTGTAACATTGTTTATACTTTACATACCAAAAAGCTTGGAGATAAGCCCAACTATAAGAAAAACATAAAATGAAGCTACCACTTTCTGAATACAACAGCTATCAAACCCACAAATCATAATTTCAAGAGAAATGTGTCTTTGTTACTTACAGGATTCAAAGATACTTGCTACAACTACAGTTTTATGATCCAGCTCTCAGACATAAAAGGTCTAAGACAAACTTTAGATAAGACAAACCTTTAAACCACCTTCATAAGCCTAATATTTTAGCAGTGGACGCTTTGTATACCACAGGGAGAATGGACTATTAACACCATTCAAGCACATTCCCCAAATTGTTATTTTTCTTCAAAGAAGTGAAAGGATTTTTTTGAGGTAATACAAAAGCGCCATAACTAATGGTACTAGACTTTTAACTGGAAAGACTTCAAGTCACAGAATTATTAAAATTAAGGTCCATAAGAAGAGATATATAACACCGTCAATCACTTGAGAATGATGCCTCAAGTGATGTCTCAACATTTATCTTCTTCTTCTTAACTGCCAATTAACAGTCAAACACAGCAAGTGTTTAATAACACCCTTTGGAGATAAACTCTGCAGCAATTATTGGGTTGGGTTTTGAAATAAAACTGAAAGCATCCTTAAAACCAGTCATCTGGATCATGAAGTTATATTGTACTTTATTTTTGGAAAAATTAAAAAACTAAGAAAGCTTGAAACTCCTCACCAGGTTCTTCAGCAGCGTTGATAATTCTTTAGTAAGCGTGGAAAATTTTACAAAAGCTGTGCCAAGATCTGGATTATCCCGACTTAAAAAATTACTTCCAAATTTATCTAGTACTTGTGCATAGTTTTCTTCGTTTTGAACATGATCTGCAAAGAAAAATTAAGAATCAGGGAGTTTTTCTTGTAGACAGTCAATTATTTATTTTAAGCTTACATACTGCAATGTAGTGACAAACCAACTGAAACAGTACTTTCAAAAAAGCCACAAGTTAACGTATTTACTGAAAATTACAATAATTTTTAATATTAAAAACAACTATTTAGCAATAGACATATATATGCTTCCTTTAAATCGGCGACTTGAATTTTTAATACATCTATGAAAAAAGCTCTGGAGTTGTTAATAAAGTAATAAGATCAATAAAGGTCAAACAATATAAGTACATTTGCTCATTTCATAAACAACATAGGAATTTATAATTGTCTACTGCAATGCAAACTTTTTTAAAATTGTAATCTAGGACACTTTTGCAGAGCAAATAAAGTTAATAGTATCAGATATAAAACTCAGGAGACCAAGTCTGAATCTGATTGCAAGTTTAGAAGCAGAAACATGTCTTACAAAGATTTCCTTTTCACCTGCTTTGCAAGCTGAGTTACCACACAGAATGGAAGGTATGTTGGTATATACCCAAAGACTTGTTTCAACATAGTTAATAGAAAATGGGACATACAGAGAGGTCAGAACCAAGAAGATGAAACTGAAGCCAGTGAAAGGGAGCAAAATCCTTAACTCATGGATGAAGGAAATTCTGAATTACAGACCATTGTGCCTGAAATGTTTTTCCTGTTTCTATTACTCTCCTTTCTGGCATCTGTTTGCACAGTTTTCGTTACCGCCGTTTCAGCATCTTTAAATAGAAAAGTTGCTACTACAGCCCTTTGGGACACACTTTATTCCCTCCATCTCTCTTGGAGGAATGTTGTTGGTATTAATTAAATCAACATTTCACTTTAATGGGTTTCCTAGTCTTACTATGGTCTTTTCTGTAAGCCACAAACACAAAACCACAGAGCTATTCCAACCAGAACAAATTCTATGCAATCAAAGAGGGGAAGAAAAAGAGAGAACAGTTGCCAACAGGTACCATGTTTTTCCCCGCAAAGACCTGCAAGTTTTTATATTTTTCAAGTTGTCATATTGCCTGAGAGCATTTGAATTACACGGCAGGGGGGAGGGAGAAAACTGAAAAGGGGTGGGGGATGGGAAGACATAAGTTTCAAACAAGGCTTATGAATAATGTCCTACAATGTATGAATCTGCTTTAACAGTAACAAAGAGCTGATGAAGAGTTAAACAGTAACACTTCTAAGGTATTACGGGCACTCAAAACAAAAATGCACTAAAGCTCAAACAAAAAAAGTGAAAATCTATCAGAAGACAAAGAAAGTCACAATGCTTATTTACCAAACCCAAAACCCACACATCAGACAAGTTACATCCTAAAAAAATCAAACATTAACACTGAGGTTTTCAAAAGGCCAAATATTTAATCGTATGTTAATATGGGTTGTAACTCAAACAGCATGTCTTTAATAAAACTGTTCCAAAAGCATACGGTTTTAATCAAATAGCTTAGCATTAAAACCAAGGAAACCACTATATAGTAATAAAATTCGCATTCTGTTTTGATGTAAAAGCTGTTGCATAAATATACACAGAAGACTTTATCTAAGAAGGAGCTTTGGCTTATGCAGCCCTGAGCTAATAAAGCTCAAATGTACCCTACTGTGCTGAAGGAAAAGGAAGGATAATGGAACAAGGTCAGAAAGAAATCTGCTGGATCATGGAACCCCTGTCCTTGCCTGTGAAGTACTTTAACCCCACCATACTTTCTAGCGTTTTGATTTTAAGCACTGTGTTGTTTCATACAGCATTTTCAAGAATAATTTTATAAAGAAAGTGAAAAAGAGCTGAAGACAACCGTTTCCTTTATCTGTGGAAAGTCAAAAGAAACTCCCAGTCAGGAAGAGGAAGCAGGAAGCAGGTCATTGTCCTAGAACAATATATAGGAAATTCTCAAGAATCTCAGATCTCCAATCACCTAAATCTAGAAACGAAGCTTTGATTATGATGTAAATGGAATACTTCTGTAACTACCGCACATAGACACACAAAATTCAACTACAGTGAAAGAAATGTAAAAATTGAAAGTTTAATAAAGTATCAAGGTAAGTCTTGTAAAAGGAGAAGAAATATTTTCTGTTGAAGAGGTTAGTTCCCTACCTGACCTTAAAGGCACATAGATGAAAAATTAAATCTGCAACGTAGCCTATGCTGAAATGCAACATATGAAAACCAACATGCTTAGAGCAAAGTACATGCTTTAGTCTCCCTGTAGGTGCCACATGCCAACACAGAAATTACTTCCTGGTATCCTAATAGAACTTCCTTTGCATAAAGAAAGCTATAACGTGCACAACTTGATGTTTACTTCCTTAGCTACAAGTACTGTAGGAACGACTTTAATAACCCTAGAGAGGGAGACACGAACACTGACAGCAGCACATACAAAGGATAACGTTTGCCTTCTAGAACTGGCTCGTGTCTTCTCAATATCATAAACAAAGCTCAGTACTGTGACAAAAATAGAACAGCTTCCCCAGACAGACATCCTCCTCCTTCAGCAGCTCTCCGAGAGATGCCAGAATCACAGGCCCTGCTCCCATTGACAAAGGCAGCTCCCTTCAAAGGGGCTACGAGCAGGGAAAAGGGCCTTACTAACCATTCCCCACCCTGATGGGATCTGGCAAAGCAGCCAGTACCTGAGCCTATGTTGAGGACCTCTCTACAGAACGGCAGATGTAGTATGAAGTACCAGACTGGACACAGCGGTGTTATTTTCTGAGCTGAAAAATGCATCTTCTCCACAATTCACACCTTCAACTGGAGGCAGTTGGACTAGACGATCATTGTACGTCCCTTCCAACTTAATTATTCTAACTTTGAGAAACACTCGTCACAGAATTTGCCTTTGTTTTTCAGAAAACCCTGGTAGGACACATTGCACAGCAATGTTGTGGCAACCCTTCACTTCTGTGCTGTAACGCATATATCGAGGATTACATGTTAAGAGGAGGAATTAATACAAATGCATCTGAAGACACAAATCCCAGCAACCGAGGAAGAAACGACAGCCACAGCAGCTTACAGCAGCCTTTTGCTACACAGCAGAACTCGCCAGAAGCAGGGAACACTCATGCTCTGGGCCCAGAGCACTGCAGAGCCTCAGGCTTAAGGACTCCCAGGGCTGAATCCACCTTGTTCTGCTGCCCCATGCCATCACCTGAGTTTGCCTATGCCTAAAGTCACCCTGTGGTAAACTTTTCCCAGGACAAAGAGAGAAGACAGATCTAATTCCCAAGGCATACAAAGAACGTGTACTCTTTCACTGAACCCACAACAGTCATTAAGTTCTATGTTTATTTCCCATTCAACTGTTACCAACATTTTAGCATGTGCTTCTGAACCCAGCTAAATTCATGTCTACTTGTGCATATTAAGTAAGGAAACTGAAGAACAAATACTGTGAAGAGAGGTTAAAGAACAGCCTTTACATACTGGAGCTAGAAGACATGTCACTAGAATTAAAGCCTTAGATTTACTTTACCTAAACAGTTTTGTTCAGATACATTATCCTGCAAACAATGAAGAACAAAAAAAAGTTAAATAGTTTATAGAATAAAAACACACAAACACAACTTTTCCAGTCACTAATTATACTTAAATTACACCCAAAGAAACCTGAAGAACATCTAAATTACTGAGAATTATCTCTGCATATCTGGTTAAGCCCCGCAAAAAAAAAAGTAATGATTCAGAATCCTGATCAACTTGAAGCTATTTTTATGTTGCGCTTATAGAACAGCTTTGTTCCATGGGTAGCCAGAGGAAAAATAACCAAGGTCAGAGCCAAACTGCATTTATGAATGGAAAAACATACACATGAAAAAAAAGACTCAGAAAGCCTTTAGAAAAAGCAAGAAAGCTGGCAAGGTTAAAAAGGATGGCAAAAGAAGTTATTTGAAATAAGAAATAATCCTTTCATTTCATCCTTCACAAAGCTGAAATCTAATGAAAAAATAATAGAGAAGAAAAAATACTTGACCACCATATTCTTATCTGGACTTGATAACAATAATGCCTTCTGGACTGAGATTGCTATAGGGAAAAGTAATAAAAGCCTCTTTTTCAAAGATTTCCAGAGCCAGGAGCATCTCAGCAAGTCTGCTGTGTTCTCTAGACCATCACGGTGTAAAGAGCACCAAGAGATAAGCCAGCCCAGAAAGGTAAATGACTTCTTTTTGCATCTGTGTTCATCACTGACGTGCTTGAAGATGTTCTCATGGAAGAGTTTTCTTTCCACTCTGCTTCAGAGGTTTTATACCAAACCTAAGTGCTAACAGTGGAATTCATAAAAGCTGACAAAATGAGCAATGGCAAGGCACTTAGACCCAGGTACAGAAGAATAAAATGAGCGGTAAAGAAAAGCCTCTTATTTCTAACAGCCTCAATACTACAGGAAGAATGAGAAGCAAATATAGCTATTTTTAATACGAGCTCCAGAGAGAACTGAGAATTCAAGTACGCACCAACAGAGCAGTAATGCTGATATATTCCTCAGGTAAATTTGTAGAAACTACTGTGCAGAACAGAACTGGTGGAGGTGCGGATAAATACAAAATGCTGAACAAGAAACAGAGGTTTTATAGAAAAAAATTTTTACTTCACAAAACTCCCCCCCAGGGGACCAATATGCATGAGGGGAGAAGAAATCCACATTAAATTATCTGTTTGGATTTCTAAAAAGGTCTGTCCCTCACCAAAACACTAAAGGGAACTAAGCAAACAAAGGATAACAGGGATGAGCCTCACACAGAGGGAAACATGTCAAAAAGATGAGGTGGGGGAAGGAAGGAAGGAATAGAGTTAATTTTCTCAACAGAGGGAGGTCACCAATGAAGTCCTGTATGGAACAGTGATAAGGCCCACATCGTTTAACAACATATAAACCAGTTAGGAAATAAGATTCATAGTGATAAACTCTTGTTCTTCTTTTCCATACAATACTATAAATTATTCAGGGCAATAGAAGCAAAAGCTGACTCCGAAGGTCAGATTAATCAGCCCAAACACAGCCTCCAACAACAGAAGATATCCATGTTGGAGCCTGGGGTCTACCCTTCCCCTTACGTTCAGCGTAGGAGAAGTTACAGTTCAGCTCATCCTATTCTAACTGCCCTGAAAATCAGATGTGTCTCACCCTAGAAGTCTCTACATGCACCCATTAACTGTGCAGTCTATGGCAACCGGCTCGCATCTGGGTAGCTCCCCATCAGATGGGGAATCCAGAGGTTCTGGAGTTACATGGCCTCAACATTCAGTACCAAGCAAAACAAAGCTGAACATCAGAAATTATGAAGAAAGAAACAGAGCATGCAATAGAACAACATAAAAAAAATTGCCATAAAATTATTAAACCCTTAATACCGTGTCACTGTTGCCCCAATTCACTCCTCCTGTTCCCTGTTTTGAACAAAGAAAGTCTATACTGCCATTTGGGAGAAAGAGAGCAAGGATGATTAAAGGTGTGTGACAGTTTCTATAAAAACAAACAAACAAACAAAACCACCCCCAGAAACCCCCAGGGCTGCTGAGTTCAGAAGAGGGATATTGTGGACTGAGTTGTTTCTGCAATCACCCAGAAACCTACTTCAACAGGCAGAATGGATAACACCAAATCAAGTTTGGATCCATCCACCAAAAATTCCTCCAACGCTACTCTAACAAGCTTTGGGACTTCAAAGCCCCCTACAAATTCCCAGAACATGCTTAAGTCCCTCAATTTCATGTCAAATGTGTCATTCTGGTGGGCTTAAGGCCAATGCTTTGAAACATGGGCAGGGCCAGTCTGCTCCTCAGAGGACTTGAGGCCTGAAGAATGGCACAACTTCACAAGGGAACAAGGGTACATTTAACTAGACTGATGCAAGTCTTTGAATGATAAAAGATTTACATGAATTTAAATTCCTTAGACAAAACAATTTGTAGAAGTCCATTAGGAAGTATCAAGCATCACAATATCAGTTCTGACTCAGGTAGTTCCTGGCCTTTGTATCCTTGCGAGCTGAGAAAGTGTTAAAAAAAAAAAAAAAGAAAGTTTAAAAAAACCCCAAACATTCTACCTTTGCACCATGTTTCTACTTCCTCAAGCATCTGCTGTTGATCATCGCGGGAGAGCCCAGGCACTGCTCCTCTGACTCAGTACCTTTGGTCTTGCATGGATTTTATGTTTTTATTTCTCCATTGTGTAAATTCTTTTGACTATAGTTGGGAGTTATACCAGGGAACTAATGAAAAAGAGCTATTGAAAAATCTACAACAAAACTAATTGTGTAATCTACTGCTGTTACAATTGAATCCAAATGTTATGGGAAAGCTAGTCAGAACAGATTCTCCATTAAGTTCAAGCACCATTCACATAAGATGAGTTCTTAGTTACAGATGCAATCTATTATGCCAGAAATAAACAGCAAGCCAGATAAGGAGGAAGTGGTGAGAAAGAGGTATCAATTTGTATGTCTCACTGGATTTCATAAACAGTACTTTCCCAAACTGTACTTTCCGACAGGGAAAAAGGGAGGGGATTTTCCTAAGCCATTGCCACATTTCTGCGCTGGTACTGTTTCACTTCCACAGCAGTAGATCTAACTCTAAATACGACCTATGGGTGAGGGACGTGCACAAAAAGCAAAAAGTATTTGGGTGACATTTAAGCTCTCTTCCTAACAGAAGAGAGTCCCTTGCATTTCATGATTCAGCAACAAAGAGGAACAAACCACCACATCAGAGGGCTAGGTTCTTCTGAAAAATTGTGTGAGACATCGCATTGTGTGAATGTCACTGTTCAAATGTTACTTCAGGCAAAAAACAAAACCAAAACAAAACCCCCAATACAACCCAAAAAAATCCTAGCTATGACTTTTGGTAGAGTATGAATTAGATTACTGAACTGAAGAGAAAAGATTTTCTTTTGCCCTGAATAACCATTTCCCACCAGCCCAGCTAGAGTTCTCAAAGGCAGTTATGAGGCAGGGAAGTTTTTAAAAACATTTCCTACTCCAGTAGTTTAAATATGGTCTCACCATCTAGCAAACAATTACATTTGTAAAACAAAACCCGAATTTTGATCTCTCAAAATGTAGTTACGGGCTTTCTTTTGAAATACAAAAATAGTCCCCTAACTCTTGTTTGAATTGATCAACAACAATGCATTCCACAGCTGGTTTTAGTATGTTTTAACTTCACCTAAACATCAACAAAATCCCTTTATCACTGAAGCATAAGAAAATAGCTGGCTAGCAATTCTCTTTGTACAAGCAAGAAAAATGAGTCTGTGTTTTAATTCAGTCACATTATTTTTATTTCTACAAGGTTTCACACGTATAACATACTTTCCGTCTTGCTCTTACTAACCTTAGTTTATCAATCACGGCATGAATTGCCTCCTGTATAGGTATTACCTATTGCTCTTTCTTTATCCAAAAGAATTCATACTAACTTGCACCTTTGAAACAAGGCGTATTCAAAAAAAAGAAAAAAAAAAAAGAAGAAAAACAGCTACCTAACTATCCCTGGTCCTTCTTAAGTGCAGAAGCAGCCGGTTAAAACCATTAACCAACCTTCTATTGCTTTTACTCAGTGCAACTAGTTTATGAGATAGCATGGCCTACTTACAGGCATTGAAAACAATATTACTTTTATTACAAGACTCAAAACAAATGATAGTTAAAATCTCTAGTATAATTTATATACTTCAAAACAGGCAGAACGCATTTTACATGTTCTACACTTTTCATCAGTTTTGAAATTCAGTAAGTAGGTACTTTCAAATGGAAAAGGTGCTTGGAGTATCTGAATACTTTTAAAAGCTTAAAACTAAATACACATATACCAAATTCGATTCTCACTTTGTATCAGGCTTCAGAGCCTATTGGGAAAACATTCATCATCAACTGAAGGTACAGAAAAGCTAATTAAACCATGGTGTTAGTAGAGCAACAATACTAGTCTTGGCAGAAGAGGAAAGTTAAGAATCTACAACATATTAAAAGCCCACCCCAAAAAACACAAGGTAATGGGGCAACACACAACAACACAGAAAGTAAGACCACTCAGAAGTGGCTCTGCATTAGGAAAATATTTGCTGAATTGATTATTATTGTTAGGGAATAGGAACTGGGATTTTCTAAAATGCAGGCTTTACACAGAGGTGGTTGTTGGAAGGCGTACAGCTCTGCTACCCTATCTGCTTTTGGCACAGTTTTTAGACCTTAAGTGAAAGAGGTAGAAGCCAGGTATGCTTTATGACATTTTTAAAACCTAATTTCTACGTTGACCTGTGTTTGAACATCATTTGTTACTGAATGCAAACTGTTTATCAATTCATATTCCAGCCACTATCCTCTCAAAGTCATTACTATAGCTCCAACAGAACATCAACAGTGTCTTCAAACAAGCAAAATAATGACAAATCTCCAGTGTTTTATCTAAGAAGGGAGATATGTCAATTTTATCATACATGTTATGAGGGGAGAGCCAAGTGTTGAAGGGACAAACACAGCTACCTGTAGATATTTCTTTATATTTATTTTTGAAACTTTTTAACAAGTTCTCATTCTTATTCCACTTAGAAGTGCACTGCATAAATTCAATCTAGGGCATTGCCTAGACTGAACAGTTGATGGTAACCGCTTGAGATGTTGTGACAGAAGGAAAATTTACCCATGGGAATTCTTCTAGAGGCCTCTGAGAAAGAAAATGAGGGTGAAAGAGTTGGAGATACATTAATCTGATGTACAATCAGAAGCAAAGAAAGAAAATTCTTAAATCCAAACACTCCTAAACAGATAAGCATCTCTTATAGTATACAATTCAACAGGACAGATTGCAAGGCACGTCTCAAACTTGAAATCAAGTGCTTACGTTCTCATGTAAAACTGAAGACAATGCCTTACCTTGCCCCGAATTATATATTGCTTTCACAGATTTTTTCACCTTCTGTAGTGCAGTTCTGTCTTGATCCAATGCCTACAACAACAACAAATAAATAAACTTTAAATATTTACTTCATTGATCAACAAAATACACTGAAATACTTAAAAAGAAACTCACAAAGTAAGTAGTTTACTGGCTGGAAAAAACTGAAGATACAACTTATTCAGCCTGCAGGAAGGTCTGAGATCATTCAACCCACTTGAGACAAATTAAAAAACTGAACAGAAAATGCTTGGAAGGCAGACTAGAGCTGCAGTGACAGTGCTAAAAGAAAACCAATATTTTAGTTTTGCAAGGGACAAACTATTTATTCAAATTATAATATAGTTGAAAAAAAAACAACCAAGAAATAGCAGATGCTTCTACTCTAGCCCTATAGTTTCTACTACAACTAAATTGCTTGTTAACTTCTATGGTTTTCTCACAGTAGCAGTCTTCCAACTATAGACACAAATTATCACACCAACCTCTTGCCCCAGACTCCACAACAGAATTTTGTAAATACAGAAGACGAAAAGCAGCAAATCAAAAGAAAAAGGACTAAGATCTGATTTTGTGCAACATAACATGACTGAAAGGAAATATTTATAATAATAGTAATAATCAAGTACGCATTTTCAGGATTCCATCATTCTGAATTGCACATTTTCTGCAATAGTTTCAAAATCCAAAAGAAAACCTTATTAAGTAATGATGACTTTAGGATTGTATTTCTAGGTACTACTTTTTTTAAAGCCACATAACTTCTCCCAACTCACTAACAATCTGATGTAAGAAATCAAACTGACATGAGAAATAACTCTTATGATACAGCAAAAAATAAAATCAAAGTAAACATTAGTCTAGACTTGTGGAATTAAGAACCTGAAAAGCCACATACTGGTACTGTGTGCAGTGATCCAGTCAATTTCACTGAATCGTGAGTTTTGGATGTTCTGCATACTTAACATGTTGTACCCAGTTCCCTGCTATCCATGGAGAACACAGAGAAACATTTAACTCATTTCCTATGTTTTCCCCCATTTAGATCATAGGCAATTTCCCATCACATAAGTGAAGTTAGATCAATAATATCACATTTTAACAAAGGTGGCAGTGTTTGCCATACTATATCCACATTCAAATCAGTGAAGACTGGAGAACTTGTACTCAGAAGTACTGCCAGGACAGCAGCCCAGCTGAGCCTGTTAGCTGCTGTAGACCACAGAATTCACATCACAGAGACCCTTGGGTAGCCATATTATCTAAAGAGCTTAAAGCTTGGAGCTCCTGCGGGTCTGATATCTGAAGACTGGCAGACGAAAGCAGAATGGCAGCTACTCCTGTATACCGAGGTGTACTGCACCAGAGAGGGTCATCACCAGCAATACTAAGTGAAAACTTAACCAATAAGAAGAGGTTTTGCCATCATACATGATGATTAAAGTATATTGCACTGGGCATTTAGAAGCTCCAAAAAACCACAGCAGAAGCTCCAGGTCAACTAGTGTTAAGCACTGGAGATGGTCATACGTGAGGGTACCACTCCTAGGTAAGCTCAAAACAGTGAGTGTTTCGGTGTATGCACTTACAGTAGGAACCCATACAGAGACAAACCAACTAATATGCAATAGTTCTGTTTTGGAGTCACTCAATTTTAACCAAGCAAAATGTTATAGTTGAACAATACATGAAAGGCTGTAACAAAAGAAAATGTCATGTTCCTGTTCTTAACTGGAAAACACCATATTCTCGAACCATACAACCACTTCTGTGGTAGCTAAAACTAGGAAGTTTGGAACCACAGAATTTATATAAGCGTTTTAGTTTTTCACTTGCAGCAGAACAATGGATTCAAACATTCAGAACTGCAAATACCTTTCTTTTTTTTTGCTCCCCAATAAAACAGTGGATTTTACTTGACTTTCATCTCAACAGAAAGAGATAAAACTTTTAAATTTAATAAAACATTAAGAACTCTGTGTTCAAGACAGCACTCAGCAGGTGATTCTCCTTAGATTCCTTTGCAAATGCTGTCAAAAGCTTTTGCTTATGCTTGCATGCTACGCAAGGCAGTTGTTAATACATTTCTACAGAAGTTCTCTCCATCTTCAATGACCAGAAAAAAATAATGACTCACTTGTCTATTGAGAGTTTGAACACAGGATAGTATAAGAATTTAAAACCACTATTTTGGAAAAAAGACAACAGTTAGCGTTCATGAGATTCAGAGACAAAAGTTCGCATTATGTTCTAATATTGAAGCAAACTGGATGCTCAGGAGGAGAAAACAAACACAAAAACTCCAAGAAAGACGGTACTTGTTCCTAACGATGTCAAACTAGAAGACTAGGAAAAATAGACTAGAAAAATCTTCCAAATTGGACTTGACATAGAATTAAATTTAATCACTGATATGGGAGCAGGAGGGAAGGGAACATTCATTATTTTAAGAGAGCAATCACTTGGCAAAGCAATATACGGAGATGGCATCCACCGCCTGAAGGAGCCAGTGATCTAAGTCAGAATGACATCACACAGGTCAATTTTGTATTTTTATATTTGCAAATATGATCTTTACGTGAACTAGCTCTTCCTAGTCCAAAACTCTCTAAATAAAACAAATCCACGCACACTGCATACTAGGGCAGAGAGTAAAATGCCTACTGCAGCAGGAACACCCAATCCTACATAGGATTCTAGGTATACAAAAACTGGTATCTGCGGGATTTTTGGGTGGTTTTGGGTATGGGGGTTTTTTGGTTGCTTGTTTCATATAACTGTAGGTTGTTTGTTTCCAAATATATTACATTCCTCTTGAATGTCTTTCACTAATAAATTTTAGCTGCACTCTGCTGCAAAGGAAGTATGCTGCACTCAATGCTCAATTGAATTATTGCAGACTAATGTTTTAACTATGTTAAACTAGAAAGGAATGGCCTTGCTTTCCCTAGTTAGGTGAAAGCATGCTTTTCAGTATCTGATAATTTTATTTTCCAGTAATTGGAATATTAAATATGTTTACTCCTCCTCTTACAAAACACAAAATCTTATCTTCCAGTAAAAGTGACATACATTTATATTCTTGAAAACTACAATGCCTTAGATACCCAAGGAGTCTCTGTGGCAATCTGTAGGTATTCAGATGCCCTCCTTCCTACAGACTGAAGTCTTCCTCATCAGCACCCATTACTGGAAAACGCTTCTTTTTTTCACTTCTGTGATAGCACCTCCCAGGAAGCCTTTTTAACTTCCCTGGGAGAATATTTTCTTACCTTCTTATGCATTCTGAGAAGGCAGATAATTTACTAAAGGTACCTGCAACACAAATTTGCTACCTCTTTGGCTGAGCAAAGCTTTATTCTTGGAAACAATCACCTTGGAGACAAGCACCATCATTATTCAAAATAATGCAAAATTACTGTTCACAAAACACCAAGACATATTAGTGAAAAAATGAAGGAAAAAAAAAACCACAAAAACCAAAACACAATTACCCACCATATTTAATCTGCTTATATAAAATTAAACAAGGAAAGCTCCTTGCTCCTCATACTCAGCAGATTTGCTATGCATGATCTCTGACATACACCCTGTCAAGGTTTCATTTTCCTGCATTCCCTTATATTGAAGCTTATGCTCAAGAAGAAAACCTCCTGATCAACAAGATCAGCTCTTTTAACTAATCAGTTTGGAATCCCCTAGACAGTCTCCCAGATTTCATTTCTCTTTTCTGCTAAAATTCAGCTACTCTGAACCTAGCCTGCAATTTCAATCCACCAACCTAGTTCAAATCTGTACTACTGAAGAAAGCAGCGTCCCTACTTCCTCATACCAGAGCACTTGTGTTGGCTACACTGTGATCCAGTAGAGAAGCTGCTGTGGTGACCTCAGCTGCACGAAAACTGGGGGCTCCTTTAGAACACTGCAGATTTAGCTCACCTTCCATCAGTGCATAGCACATTGACAGAAGCTTGTACTTCCAGCTACCATTTCACATTCAGAGGCAAGACTTCTCACAGGACCATCCCTCTTAAGATGTACATTTACTGATAGTTATTCATACCAATATAAAAAATCGGAAAACTTGTCTACCTGAGGAAACAAAAATCAAATTCATTTTGGGGTGGAGGGAAGGCGAGTCCTCCCAATGGGTCATTTCACTGACGTAGTTCACCAGGTACACTTTTACCGGCATGACACAGCACATGCATCAGTACCAGGTCAGAAAAGGTTGACATCCCATAACCCACACCGCAGTCCTCTCTGCTAGACGAGGCAGAGCCATGCACTGCTGGTCACACAGACAGACACTGGTTTTGCCTCTCTTCATCCCTCTAGAACCTGATCTCTTCTCAGTAACAGGTATTTCTATTTTTGGGCCATGCTCTCTTTTAATAGCTACTAAATTTTAAATCAGAAATTATACTATTGTGCAGTGCATAAAGTGCTAGATTCTGGATTGCTATCTATCTTTATGTACTAAAAACTGCCAAGCTCACATTTAGGTAGAACCTTGTGTCTTTTTATTCTGTATGGATATGTATAAATTTGTGTGCGTGTGTGTAGATACTAATATGTATATATGTGTATGCATGTGTGCCTATGTAGAAGTCTATATACTGGAGATCATACTTAAGAATATTTTATGTACTTATTCCTAATGAACATGAGAAGGATGGTTTGAGAAAAATCAAAATCTTCCTTTCGTAACTGATGTGAAACTACTGTTACAGAAACTGATGGTACAAGTATTTTGTATACGTATTAAATTTAGCTCTTCTAGAAATCGGCAGCACCTTGGAGGCACACATTTGCACAGAGGACACTACGGCCCTTCAGCCCACTAGATCTACTTAAACATCAAACATGTTTTGTGTACCTTGCACACATTTATAATTTGAAGAGGAAAAAAACCCCACTGATTTCTGTCTCCGCTTTACAATAATAAAAAGACAAGAGAGGCTCAAGACACTGACAATCACTTTAATATGTCAGCACGCATTATTAACCCCTTCAGGTAGATTATTATCCAAAGGAGATGCATTTTCCAATTGGAACAAACTGCTCATCCTCATATCAGAGGAGATCTAGAATTTCACGCCATTTGTAGGAGGTTTGCCCTAAAAAATTCCATATCCTACCAGCACCAAAACCCACCCACAAAAATAATATACCGACACAGAAGTGTTTTAAAAAATTACTGTATTTTGCAAAAGACAAACCCCTGACAGAAGCTTGAAGGCTATTAGAGCATGAGCAATCTGTGCACTCATGACAAAAACCCCTCCATGTTTTTTTAGAAATTATTTTCAGTATTTAAAGAAAACCATCCATGTGAGGTATAAAACGTTTGAGATGATACACACAAATGGGTGTATGAATGCTTGGTGGTCATATGCATGTATTGTCAGATGCAAGATTAACTATTTCACGGGAAACACATGGATGATGTATTGGGACTAAAAGTAGTAGGTCTTTCACTTACCAATTTACAGACTAATCTAACCCCAGCACAGACGTGACTGACAGTTACTGTTGCCTGTACGAGAAAATATGGAGGCTGTCTGCTCAAGTCCCAGTTACAATCTCCATGTAACGGAGCACAGCAATGGCTCCTTACCAAGTTACAGCTGCTCAGCACCAGTATCAGGTTTCTTCACAATAAAATACACACTTCATCAGATGGATAATAAACACAGACTAGACAGGTTGGTAAGTTACTATGTGCTACTGAAACTCCAACAAGACAAAACTCCATAACATCCCCAGTGAAATATAACCAAAAGAGAAGGTAAGAGTCAGTTGTTGGTCTCCTGTAGCTTACTCACTCAGAAACGAGTAGACCGCCAAACACAATTCTGTAAATGGAGGAGTGATTCAAACCACCCTTTCTGCCCTTCCCTCTCCACTCAGTTTGTATTGGCCCTGTCAATCACCGGTTTGAAGTCTGTTTCCAACTGCTGGCCTTGGCACATGACTACATAATAAAAACAGAGGAGCAGTTACGAATTTTCTAGAGACACTATCCATCTTTGACACAAAGGGATTAAGAGACCGGCACAGTTTGTACTTGTCCTGAATTACTTAAAAACCCAAAGGGTCCAAATGAGAGAAAGCAAACCAAAAAACCCCACATCAACAAGCACTTATCACTGTAATAAGTCCGCCAACACCACTTAGTACACCACCATTAGCCAGCTATGCCCAAAATAAGGCCAATCAAAAGATAAATTCTTCTAAAAATATTGTCATTTCCCTGAAAATTGGAAACTTCAAGTGTTTAACCATAAACTAATGAAAAGAACATCAGTAATCAAATTTAGGAAATACTTTTTTTTTTCCCCCCAGAAAATAATTCTTTTAGGTAATGCCAAAGCTTAACAGTGATTCTATCAGCTGAACTTCCCTCACCTCTCCTTCTTTAGTTACATGGCCTGATGCAACTCAACAGCCCCTCTCCAAACCAGTGTACGTGAGGAAAATCATCAGCCCTTCAGTGCTGTAAAGGTCAAATTAGATGAGCAAGCTCATTTCTGTGGTCTCTAAAGAGTTGCAAAAACAATAGTCACTAAATTTTTCTTCAATGATTACACAAATGGCAGCAGAGTAGATATTACTTGTAAAATCTCTGAAGTGTTCAGTATTGCTAAATTATAATTTGTTTTGACAACTGATCTTTAGATCCCTCTTTGCAACCACACTCCTACCCAGAAGCCTTTTCTGCAAGAGCATGGATGCAGATAATTGCCATCTATGTATGATTACTTCTAGATAAAATTATAAAAATCACGCTTTTCCTAATGAGCATGGAGCGGATAGTTGACCTTGGGCATGCTCTGACACATTTGGGAAGATCTAACGATATTTTGGGCAGTTCCTTCCATTCAGTTCTAAGCTGAATTACATTAGTATTTCTGAGTTTAGTTCATTTTGTGCACAAGGTACATTTAGAGATAATTGATAACCGATGATGACACAGATCAGATTTGTTTTCTAAATTCTGTTGTGTAGATGCTAAAAAGCCCACTAGTGACAACACTTGAAAATATCCAGTGACAGATACAAAATTTTCCCCACTGGCACTGGTTTTAAACCAGCTTCTGCTGGGTAGAAACTAACCTTGGTGATAAATATCACAGAATCAGAGAATGGCTTGGTTTAGAAGGGACCTTAAATATCATCCAGTCTAACCCTGCTGCCATGAGGTGGGACACCTTCAACTAGGTCAGGTTGCTCAAAGCCCCGTCCAGCCTGGCCTCAAACACTGCCAATGACGGGGTATCCACAACTCCCCTGTGCCAACAGTCTTACCTTTACACTGGCAACAACATACCTTGAACTAACGACAACTGGCTGAACAGCCCTACTCTCATTCACTATAACCAAACTCATTTCATTGTACCAGTCAGTTTTGCTACTGCTAATGAGAAACCCAGGAGAACAAAACCAGTGAAGAAAACTTAATGGTTTTCATGTCACTGAAGCACAATCTTACCTATTTCTTACTCCAGCAGCAGATAAACACACTAGCACAATTAACAGGGTAAAATACGGTTAAAGCTCAGAAACTAGCAAACCCACAGCCAGGCCACAGCTCCTGAAGATACCCCTGCACAAGATTCCCAAGTTGCACACACAACTTGCGCTAGCGTTAAAGCTGTGGAGCACTAGCAAGCAGGTGCGCAGAACACAAACCAAAGAGCCTTCCTATATCATAAATACTTCTGTGTTTAAAAATAAGAATTGCTGTTGCAGTCTACTTTTTAGCAAGTCGTGGCATATTGTCAATCATTCTCCTGAGTTGATCCTTCTTGTCTATGCCAGCAATCTGCTAAGTACTGCTTTAAAAACACAAAGGGAACAATCTTAACCTAAGAAATAGAAGCCTATTCTCTACCTGTGCTCTTGCAAACTTCTCCTCACACTTTTTTCAAAGTCCACTGGAAATTCATTACTTTGAGTGTGAGTATCGGCTACAGAATACTACCCTACAAAATATTTTTTTTCCCAGCATAGTAATATACAGTTCCATAGAAATAGTATATAAATGAAATTTTAAATTAATTTATTGAAGATACTTGTAAATTGAAAACCCCAATACACTACAAATTGCCATTTTCATTTACCAATATCTAACCTAAAAAGGTTATATGCAAAAGACATCACTAAATACAATTCAAAACAGCCCCAAACTGAACAAGATTATTTATCTTCTAGATCAAAAAATAAATACATGAGAAGACAGCCAATAGGTGAGGTAAGGTCTTTCAAAAGGAAGCAAACTGAAGAGGAGATGGCATGCGAACAGCATAAACACGAATGTGCTAAATAGACATGCTCATAGACAGAAATGTATTAGAAAGAAAAGTGATTCTTAGCAACTTGAATTCGGGAAGAAAAAAGGCACAAAAGTCTCTGGAGAATTGCTCCTCCCCACCATATCTGACTGTAAATTTCAGTAACAGGAGAGCCCTTCAGTTGCCACACCAAAGCTAAATACCACAAAATATTTTCCTCCCATGTTAACTCTTTCTTCTTCTTTTGAAACCACAAAATATTTTGCAGCATGGTCTCTATTTAAGCTGTCATCCCAGTAACTCACAGGTATTATTTAGTCAGGGAAGCACTAGGAGAGGTATTAGATCAGGACTTGTGAGTTATGATTATTACCACCTTCTCAGGCAGCAAAATTCTTCAAATATCATACACAGATTCTATGAATGTTACAGAAGCTCAAAAGTGACGCTGAGGGATGAGTAAAGTACTCCCTGCCTCAGCCACTGCCAGCCTCACAGTGGTATTGCAATTACACAGCACTTACACCTTCGAGCTCTATAAATTCCAACCAGTATTGTTTGTTGACATCTGGTATCAGCCAGCAGCAGAGGTACAGAGGACATCAGAAACATATTCACGGTAGTCCAAGCCACTTCAAATTGTTATTACTAGTATTACAAATCCCTTTTTTCTTTTAAAAAAATGGCATCATTGCAGTAGGAAGGTGGGGTGGGGTGGGTGTTCCCTTACTTGAGAAGAGAAACAACCCATGCTCCTTCTCCTCCTAACCCCTGCAAAAATACTTAAATGCATACATTGATGCATGACTGCAATATTCCGTTTCAGAATTATTCTGTTCATAGAGAAAAAGCAGTTATATTAATGCATTGAAACTGTTTTATGTAAAAAAAGGAATTGTGTCTGTTGCAAGCTGCAGATTTCAAGAGTTTCCTTAGGTTTTAAAAAAAAAAATTAACAGGATTTCCATTACAACATAGACCTTGAAGACTACTACAGCATTCTAGGACACTGCTTACAGCTCAGTTTCATTCTGTTATTGGAGAGTGCTTTGACGACACAGTCAATGAGACTTCATCTTACGTCATGTTAGACCACCACATACTATGAAATTCAGAGCTACACTAGGGTGACCAGCTCGGAAGACTCTACCATCTAATTCTTCTTATAGCGTACTGTGTAGACCGACACTACAGGGTAACAACAGGAGGGAGAACAACAACAAATCCAGAAACATTCCAGAAAATAAGCACACATTCAATTTTTTTGTTTTGTTTTTAAGGTAAAAGTTAAAAATGGAAATGAGAAGTTTTACAATATACAACAGGAGTTGTATTTCTAATCATTCTGATTAGACTTTGGCAAGGGATTATTTACAAAATGCACGAGGAGTTTTGAGTCTCCCCCTATAAAAAGAAGAAAAAAAATAAAATCACAAGAGCATAATTTAGATGTGATGCATTAGAATTAATTTTTAATTTCAATGTTATGTTCTTTGATGCAAACGTATTCTCTAACTAAATTTATGGGGTTAACAATCCATAAATATGTGGTGTAATATATATTATGTAGTGATACATATGCTTTAATTAACAGAATAATTCTATATAGAACGTAAAACCAGACTGCTTTCTCAATATACAAGTGAAATACACTGAAATGAGAAGGAATATCCAACCTAAAGCAAAGATCTATAATCTAATTAGAGTCCCTAGGGTTTATTCTGAAGACGCCGGCACGCATTAGGACCATTGGCAAACTCGTTACATCTAGAAAGGAATTTGACTTGGGTATAAATGCATAAGCTATAGCAATCAATAAAGGGTGAAAGAAAAGGATATACTAACAAGACTGAAATCCTACAGTGTAAAGGTAACCTTACTTTGCCCAAACTGTGCATATGACCTGAGAACATCATTGGGACAACACAGAACCTGCCACCTTCCCTTCCATAGGAAGGACAATTCAAATACAGTGCTGATTTTAAAGGTATTGTTTTAAAACCACAATGACACTTAAAAGAATTTAGCAGTAATTTCAAGTATTTAGGAAACAGTCTGAGTGCTTTGCAAGTAAACGGTTACTTACTTCTCCGCATTTTTTAACAAAGTATGTTCGATAAAAATAGTTCTACACTACTTCTCTTTTAAGAATGTATTAGAGAATAGATGCCCTTAGAGAATATTCTATAAATTTTCTGAACAATACTAAGCTTCAGACATAATTTACAGCCAAAAACCTAACCATAATGAAATTACACTAGCAACAACTTTCTTTACAGTACTGTCAGATATGAAAATAGCTGCACTCTGTTCCATGTAGAAAATGCAACTGATTTGTCTGATCACAGACTTAAGTGAATATTGTTAATATAAATAATGCCACGTTTGTAACATGAGTATACAGTTGTGATACTAGCTGAACAAATAACTGTTTTGTTAGGGAGTATTTGACTGCCAAAAAAATATCCCAACTTCATTACACTTTTCAATTACATTGTTTAATCATTTTGGGAGACACTGTGAAAAGCTCGTGCAGATTAGTAAAAAACAGGAGAGTTTTCAGGAAGGGAGAAGTCTTAGGAGTAAGCTGAGAGAGAGGTGACTGTCTGAGGACCTGGGACTTCTAAAGCATTCAAATTTCATAGACCCAAAAGCAAAAATTAATCAAAGATAACTTCCCCATACATGCAGCACCTCAGTAGAAGGTTCAAAAGTTCAGTGGAGGTAGAGAAGACCACACACAATCATTCTCCTCTTCCTCAAGCCAGGCCTTAAAACACTTCTGCTAACACTTGTGCCAGACTCCCAGGCATACACCCACACTGAATATCAAATAACTATGCAACAAACTCTGCTCTATAAAATATTATTTCAGTGCATTTTTGTCAGATAAAACATAGGCTTTGTACATAACTCACGTATAGTGAATTACAGACATGAGGGACCTTAAACACAGCAACAAGTATTAACTTCTTGGAAATCAATATTCTTGCTCTACCAATGGCAAGAGCAGTTTATTCAATAACAGTCAGGTTCTTCCAGCAGTTATCGACTTTTACTTTATTTTGCTTGGAGGAAAAAACAAAACAAAACCCCTACATCCAAACAACCTTCAAAATGCTCGCAGTTTCTCACTTCCTTCTGGTATTAGATACTGTACAGAAAACAGGTTCTCAGTCTGCTCCCCCTTTGGAAGAGCCATTCCTATGTCTATTCTTCAGGTAACTACTACTTATTTAAGGGGATTTAAAACACACGGATCCCTAGACCTTGTCATCTGCAAGAAGCAGCAAGGAAGGTGAAAGCAGAATCAGCTTCAGTAAATCATCAAATAGCACTCCCTGCAGGATTAGCTAGAATATAAGCACTCAGGGCAAAACAAAGTCTGGAAATAGCACTTTTGTGTACAGGAAGAACCTGAAAACACCAGTGAGGAGAAAAATAGTTAGGTTTTGGGGTTTATTTTGTTTTGGGTTGGTTTTGGTTGGGGTTTTTTGGTGGTTTTTGGTTGTTGCTTTGGGTTTGTTTTTGTTTTTAAACATCAGTCTTACAGCTGAAGAGGATCTATATCACTCCTAAAGAGTACAGGGTGGCAACAGTCTTCTCCGAAATAAGGAATATAATTTATGATTCAGGATCATGAAAGGAATTTGGGAAAGCCAATGAAAACCAAGACTGCTACCACAGGGTAACAAGAGCGCACAGACAAAGCTGATCATTACCGTGTAGCTTTCATTCTTGTATAATATCTAACTAGAAAATATAGGTTACACTTAAACATAGGTCAAAGCAATGACATAGTTTAACACACACCCTAAAGAGCTGTAATTACATAATAAACCATATTTAATGAGAAGCCAAGTTATTCCTATTTTAGTCCAATGATTTTTTTCTTTTAACTGCACAATCCTCCCCACCAAGCACAAAATTAAGACTAGTACTAAAAACGTTAAAGTTACCTTGGTTCTCAAAAACGAACTAGACAGACTGAGGTAGTAGAACAATAGTAGATTAATAGGCTGCAGTATCTGAAAATTAAATAACTGCACAGTAGCTCTCAAAGCTGCAAAGAGGCTATGAATGGAACATAAATATCTAAACTTACGTAACCGTGTACTCTCTTGACAAACACCCTTAGACTTAGATGATATGGGACATGACACAGTGTTATCGCCAAAAAATGTAGTACCTTTTCATGAATAATTACTTAACCAGAAAGGTATTTTTCTTAATTTTTAGTTTTCTGCAGCTTCTTCATTGTATTTTTTAATAAAAATTTTAAACCCCCAAATGCATTTTATTCAGCAGAAGCATATGAACGAAGATGGATTTTTCTCCTTTTCCTTAGAAAATAACCACCATTTCACTGTTTCAGATGTCTACAAAATACAACAGAAGTCTTACAATATGCACTAAATGTATTCATATGGTTAAAAGATTCTCTTCAGAATGCAGAAAGAATGTATAGAAAAAATTGATAATATGAAAATTTGGACAGGCAAAATGAAACGGTTAAACAAAGGAAGGTTAAAATCAATAGCATACCACATTCCAGCTGGTATATTACGACCAGAGGTCAGCAGGGGCCCCTGCAGGTTTCTGTGGAAGGCTGGAGTGCTCAAGTTGCTCCACAGGACCTGAAAAAGATGGTTTTCCCATTCCCCTCTGCCAGCCACTCGTTCCCACTACCTCCTCTGTACCAGAACACTAGTGCTCAGAAAACCATAAAGACAAGAAATTAGATGAGATGAAAATTGCCCTTTTCGTGGCATTATGGCCACCACAAAGAAGGACGGCTACACACATGGTGGCTCTACCCCGTCAACGGATGCACAAACTTATAACCAGATTAAAATTGCCGTGTGACCTTAACCTGAGAAGACAGACGATATTTAATATTTCAGATCTGTTCCATCCCAGTTGCATCCCTTGCAATCCACCTGCTTTTAAACTGTGAAGATACACTTTGAGACTAAAAACTGGATCCCTAGAAACCAGCTCTGTGAAAAAACAGCAATATTCATGCATGTAGGAGTTAAATCCCATTTTCTCCTTCGCCAGAAGGGGTGACTCAGGCTACAGGTTTCCTTTTTCAATCTCACATTCTTTTTCTTGAGTTTTAAAATGGTTATATCCTTCAGAAACTCAGTCAACTTTTTAAACTACAGTAACTGGAGTTCCTCATGCCTTGTCTCATGATTCTCACAGGTGCACAAGCCATTGCTTAAGTAAGGACTGAAGTTTTACATTTGCAGCCATAGAGAATTACTGCACTTGACGATACCAATCAAGCAAAATCTGAAAAGCATTTTATGCAACTTTCACTGTGCTGCATTATTAACTCACTAATAACCTAGTTTAAATACCTCCTGCTACTTCTACAGGACCATTTATCCCCTACACCACGTATCACTCCAAGCAAGCAGCACTTCCTCTCAGCATGCTTCTCGCTCAGAGGCATTATTTAGTAACGGCGAATTTAGTTCTAAAGGCCAGGAGCTGGCCTTGATGAAGAACTATACAGAAAGAAAACACTAAGTGGTGCAACAGAAGTTGTAGGAATTTGACAATAACTTTTCCAGAAATACTTTACCTTGAATTTCCTTTCACAGAGGAGCCCATTCAAAAGTCCCACCTACTCCTCCTTATTACCTGAGACAGTAAGTGCAACCCTTCAGATCTCTGCAGAGCAGCTACAGAGGGCACGAGCTGCATCTACAGACAGAGGCACGTGGCAAGAGAGACGCCAAGCACCCTGCCTGACCTCAGAGGCCTATAAAAATCCAAAATGGCAAAGAGGGGTGGATATCCAATCGCTGAACACAGTCTATTCGACACAAAGGGCAGAGGACTTTAAACAAAGCAGCAGGTTATTCAGGAAACTCAATTTAAAAAAAATATAGAAAAGCATAGTGCTTTGAACCACATATGGTAATCTGTGGAACTCCTTCTGGACCATAAAATTGTATATACTTTAAAAAAGAAAAAGAAAAAGGGATAAAGTCATGGAAGAAAAATTCAATACGGCTATTAAATAGAAATTTAACACCTTTGTTCTGCCACACCCGGAGCTGCAAGTTACTGGAGACTGGGTGATCATACTGGAGAAGTACTGGAGAAGTGTCCTTTTCCTACACTCTTCTCTTGCATCTGCTGTTGGCAATGTCAGAAAAGATCCTAGGCCTTTATCAACTTCTGGACTACCCCAGCACAGCTGTTCTTCCACTCGCTAATGGTATTTCTGTTATGTAAGCTGCAATGAGAAGGAATTCACCAGTAGATAACCATATATGCACAACACCAAGCAACAGACAAGCTTCAGTAAAAAAAAATGGAAAAAAAAAAAACCCCAAAAGTCCTGTAGCAAACTAGGACAACTGTTCCTCTTCCTTCACATAGCTTTTGTCTTCTTCAGACCTGAATATCAGCTATCATTGCAAAACCCAAAAATCTATTTACATATAGAATGGGGAAGATTTTCTAAAAGGTTTAGCAATAATTCGTAAGAAGGTATTAACTGAATAATTATGTTCATGGGACCAATGAAATATTTTATTCATTTTGGTTTTTAAATATATGTAGCCCTTAGAGAGTAGTGCACATTTCACAAGTTACATTGATGTCCTCTAGCAAGATCAAATTATTAAACTTAAAACAAAATAAGCAATTTGTTCAAATTTCCAGTGTATATTTTACAGTGTGTCTTAAACTCAAAATAGAACGAAAGCCAATTCTTTCATGTAGGTTGGAGAACATATGTTTTTACAGTTAAAGAAAAAGAAAAGCTGCAATTTACTGCCAGTCTTAACAAGGACAGCTGTTTGATATTGTATCTTTTGCCCTATACCCACCAAGAGTGAAAGTCAATTAACTTGTTTATATTATTCCAGAACATCCAGTCTTCATGCAGTAAATGGAAACTTACTGAACTAATGCATCTAATCAAAATACTAAAGGTATAAAGTCTTTACAGAAAGCCATTTTGTTTTAATAAAATCCATAATCCTTTACAGAAAAATGAGCTGTTATTAAGCTAGCTTGTAGCCTTTTAAAAGTAATATTTTTAATACAGATTTTCTTTATACATATACTGTTTTGGAAAGAATCTTGGTGTATCAGACACTGAAGAAACCCACCATGCTGAGTTCAGCCCTTTACTGATCTCGTTACCAATGAGGATAACAAGGTACACTGCATTTGAGAAGTATATACCTTGAAGCAGACTATTTTGACAAAAGGAAATTATATTTATTGGTGAATATACCAGGCGAACCACAACAGAATTCCAGTTTACATCATCACAGGTTTGGATTGAGGGTAGGGGAAATAGAAATGGTAAAAAGACATGTCAGTGATGCTGCTTTCAAGTCATAAAGTCTTGGTTCTATCACAGCAGCTTTTATGGAACTCCAGCTCAAACCCACCCTGTTCATAAACCGGTGGAGAAGAATACCAAGACAAATATCACTGCGTACTGTTCCTACACGCTTGACATAAGCATCCATTTCTCACCTTGGTTAGAGACAGCTATGGGCCAAGCAAGCAAAGGCACTTACATTCCCTTAACGATAAATCTTTCCTTGTGAATTCACAAGAGAATACTGTAGGATTCTATTTTTGTCTTGGCTTATTGCAAGTTACCAGTAGGCAGCTAGAAAAGAGTAAATCCTACACCTGGCAACTGCAGTCTTTCAAAGCTTTCATGAACGTTGCATTGTTTGGCTCTCTGGAAGCTAGTGCTGCACAGAATGCTAAAGGCTGTATTCGAGCAGGGCTGAAGGCAGGACACAAATAGAACGGAGCAGTGGAAAAGGAAGCTGTGTGCAATGATGCAAAAAATTCTATTGCTGATTTGTATTCTGCCTGAATACAGGGAAGAAAGTAAGAAAACCTCCAGTTCATTCACATGAGGATTTTAAATAGAAAATTCAGTAAATAACTATTTTTCTAAGTGTTCGCATTTGGAGCATATTAAAACTCTAGTTATACACTGAATAATCGTAAAAGGCAACACTTGTTAATCACAAAATTGGACAGTTCCAAAATTCGGAGACACTGATTTAATGCCAATGTTTCATATAGTTTATGTAATGTACACAAAGAGAAATCATAAAGACACATAATACAGTAGGCGACAGCGACTGCAGATAACTATCTCCCATGGTGGATGTGGTTGTACGGACATTTCACAATAGTTACGTAAAGATGAAAGACAGAGCTTGAAGACCATAAACAAGGGATTATTTTACAGACATTCAACCAACAAAGTCATAGGCACTGAGGAAAAAAATTGCTGTTAAGGAAATAATGCAAGCAGTGAAGCAAAATAAGCAGCACAGTGGAGAAGCATTTAAATACACACCACAGTAAGGAAAAGATGAAGCTGATTTGCAATCCAGAATCTTTTCAAGCGATATTTATTACTTGCAGCTCCCTCTTCAGAAGGGTACACAAAAACAAAGCCACCTTAGGGAGAAGGGAACTTCTCCTAGGTGAAGCTTTGCTGTTGTTTAAAGGAGGAAAAGCAAACAAACAAACAAACCACACTAGACATATTTGTGTTGCTCTATAAAATAAAGACCATATCTATAGCCACAAGTAAGGCACAATATTCAGATAAGATCTGTAAAACAAGATGTACGTTATGCACATAAAGTGGATTTCAGACAGGTTTATTCCAGACCAGATCTAAACTGCTCTGTGCACTGAATGGTCAGGAGCAGCTGGGAGTGCATCTTCCAGTTTATTTTCATCCAAGAGTAAGCCAGATTTGCCTGCTATAAAACTGCTCCATGACATGAGATACGGCACAATATCTGGGATAACTAGGAAATTAACTTTGAAACAACACTCACACTCCAAACCGGAACACAGAAAACAGTGCTGAAAATTGAGACCACTATCGAAGGCTTCTTGTTGTCAGATAAGTCTGATTTTAAGACGGCAATAGTTAGACTATCATATGCTTACTCATCCTCCAGTTATTTAAATTTTGTGCTCATTTCTATACCCTATTGTATCCATTCATTGTTCCTTGGAAGTGGGAACTGTGGGTTATAGGTTGTGCCTAGCTATCACTAGGCCACCACAGGAAGGAGCAAGGAGCTCTCTTGGTATTACGCATGATCTTCAGAGGGCTCCACCAAAAATTATCCAAAGCCAAAAGTGACACTTGTCACATCCCAGTAAAGATTTGCTATCTTTAAGCATGTAATTTGGTAAATGAACCTCTTTTGACTTGAAATCTACAAAAAGTCTCATTGTCATGTTGGATATATCCCAAGAGTCTACCTTGTACTATTTTTAGCCACACCCAAAAGAAAGCAGCGGAAAAAGACAACCATACACACAAACTCCATCCAAATGGGTTATGGGTTGCTGATTCCGGTAGCTCGACAAAGGTGAGATTCCCAGTTCCAGCCACTGCCAAAGTTGAGCATGTATTTCCAGCAGAGATACACAGCACAAAGGGTTCCTCATGCTGGTCTCCACCATGGCTGACCAGGACAAAGGTATGTTACTACAGCATAATGTGCCTCATGCAGAGATAAATGCATGCAAACGGTTCTCTCAACCAGCCCTGAGACCTTACCATGTCTCTGGTAATTGGCTTGGGCCTGCTGGTCCCTCTAGCAGCTAGTTCAATAAGAGGGAAGACACTCTTCTCTTGGTCTCTCTCAGATCTATGGCTGGCTCAGCACCTGGCTCTCAAGTATCTTACCTACTCACCAGCCTAATAATAGTCCTGCTTAATATCTATTAGCTTAATATTGCACACTGACACACATATCCACACCGCGTGCGTGCACTCCAGTTGGGGACACCCAAGGCACATGGGCCCCTATGACCCAATGGCCCAAGTCCAGTCTGGACCATGGCCTGACGCTGGCACTTAAGAGCTACATGCGCATAGGTGAGAGCCCCCTCACCCAGGAAAACAGATATTAAGTTTAATAAGGTGACAGGACAAACTGTGCTAATGAGATGCACATCACAGAAAAGGATACTAACGAGCAATCTGTTCACATGTGACCAGCCCCCTTATCTCCCTATCCTTCTACTTTCCTATGTTTGCTTTTCCCCAAGCCACCTCAGGTCCTCCCTTTCCCTGCCTTTGGTCCTTCCCCTAAACCTTCCACACTAAGTCCTGAACAATTCCTTGATGCTCTTCCCCTCCAACCCATCAGTCTCACAGAGCTGACCACCCTTCATGTGGCAGACTGAGTAAAAGCCAGGTCAGGATGCTCCACTTCTCAGTTTATTAGGGTCTCCCCACCTGTCACTGTCTGCTGGGATCCTCTGCGTTTGCAAGGATGAGCCTTTTATCACACAACCTAACATCCCCCCCACTTATAAGTAAAGCCAAAAGATAACTGCACCATTGTACATTTTGTACCTCAAATATTCAGGAGTTAAGGTGCTATGATATGATTAAAAAATATTTTTTTTAGTTTTATTTTAAAGCCTGAAAATCAAATAAGCTTACTAGGATGCACATGCCATTCCCTATCCCCTTAATAAAAATTAAGACAAGAAATTAATTTATAATGGCAATAAGGACTTGCCTTGACCAATTAATGACAGTTTCCCCACAGATAGTAGAGTCTGACAATTTAAAAAAAAATAATTAAATTAAGTCAAATTGCCAGCTTCAGTAAAGGCTGAAGTATTCATACTATACAAACAGAGTGCCCAGGCATAAGCCAAACTCCTCTGGGATAAGAACTCTGCAGGTGCTGAGCAAAGCCTCTGATCTGACAGAGGCTAGACATGAAAGAAAATGAATAGGCTTTCTTACGCAAAGGAGGAGTACAACAAGACAGCACTTGATAGCATGGCAGACAGCACTTTTCTCAAGTTTCTACTGACATAATGGAAGAGTAATATGTAACATTTGAGCATGCTTGTAGGGAGTCCTTCGCAAGCAGAAGAGGTATCACAGAAATCAAAGAAGCTCCCGTTAAATCTACAAGAAAATGAGAACAGAAGGCCAGAGTCAAGGATGGGCATACGTGGAAGACAGCAAGAAAGAGGCAACAGGTTAAGAAGTAGAAAGCTGTAAGGTTACTCCTCCACCCAAGAAAAACCAGACAGCTGGAGGCGTATACACAACCAACCACAGCTATTTTAGAGGAATCACAAGACACCCATTTCCCACAAGAATATCCTTCAAGATAACACACCTTATATTCTTTATCCATATCCCAGAGATCAATGAATTTGTCAAGGATTGGATTTTAAAAAAAAATACACTTCATAAAAACCTCTGCAAAAGCAGAGAATCTCACCCTCACCAAGTTCAGACCTTGGCGAGATCCACAAGCTCCAAGATGCTGCTTTTAATGCACCTCTGAAAGTGCCATGGTCTCCCTGTTGCACGCTGTTAAAAAATATACCACCTTTGGTAATATTTGTTTTAACTTACTGACCTGAAAGATCTACAGCCCACTCATGTAACACTTTTGTGTCCTTTTCTCTGCCTGCTGTAAAGGTTTTCTGGGCTCCTTTTTCTGAGTCCTTATCGTGTAAGTCTAACCTCACCCAGCGTGCCTAGCCTTTCTGCCATCTAGTCTCTTCCTCCTCCCACTTTCACTTTGAGCATTTTATGGGTTTCTTCCCCAAGTCTCCATTATTCCCATTCTATCCTTCTGTTTGTCAATCGATCAGTGCCTTGCAGATAGCTTACAAAATGGATTTAGCTGCAATTGTTCTGGTTGAGAGCTCAGTAAAAGTTCACATCCTTCAAAAAGAAAAAAAATATTAATTCCAGTACCTACCCAAACAGCTAACAGACAAGTCACACATTTTAATGCACTTTCAAGATAACTGCAAAATAGCCAAAGAACATGTCTCATACTCAGAGTAATCAAACAGTTGAGCTAATTAATAGATTAACCGACCACAAATTTAGAACAAATGAGTATGATAATACAAACCTAAAAACAGTGCAGTTAAAAAAAGTCACTGTTCCCAAGATGCTATTATAGGCACTAACTAAAAAAAAGGGGACAATGCAGAAATTAAATTTTTCAAATTTTATCCAAGAAATGGTTTCCCAGTTAGACAAACCAAACCCAAACTGCTGCTGTGCCTTCCACATGCACCCCTCCACGTGGCACAACAGAACGTGCAGCCCAGGGCTGGAAGGCAGACAGGAACGCCCCACTCGGGCCACAAACCACTCGGCCTCGAGAACAGAGAGCACCTTCAGCTCCTCCTGGTGCCCGACCCTGCGAGAACAGATGCTATAGAAACGTCCTCTGTGAAACTCTGAAAGGCAACGATTTGGATTTTGGCCTGTAATTATGAGTTCCAAAATAATTAGTTCAAACTTACATGTTTCATACTGCCAATATTTACAGTAAGACTTCTTTTAATAACTAAGAAATTTAAAATCCAGGGGTTATTTCAGATTGTTTATTACACTAAACTACCCTGAATTACCTTCACATGACAACAGGGGAAGACTACATGGCCACTCAGGTAACAACACGTGTTCACCTGGCACAACTACAGGGTGCATGCTCTTACAGGAATGCTAAAATGAAAAAATAACTTCACTGCAACATCACTATTTCACGACAATCAGTAGCAGCTTTGCTCTTCTTAATTGTCCTCTGAGGTTAGGAGCTAAAACTTCCGGAACAATTTGTAAGGTGTATAACTTTATTTCAGTAAGGATACTTGATTTATAAAGTGTTATTCCTATGACAAAGCATCACCGACTTCAGCTGAGCTCAAGCAATTCAGAGAATCCTGTGTCTTATAAGAAAGCAAGCCTTTCTGTGATACAGCAGTATCTTCTGATCCCTACACACGTCATGTAAAGTGAAGTAAGCTAACCTAACACCAGGAGTCTGTGACAAGTATGGCATTATAAGGCGTATATTGGATGTTGTGGGAATCTTGGAAAAAAAATTACTGCAAGTTATATTCTAAACTTTGTGAAACTGAAAGAAAAAACGTACCAAAACATTAGCTGGAGGCTATTTTCAACTATAAGAAGGGATTTCCAAAGACACACGCATGAAGCTACCATACAATACTCTTCTAAGTATACATTTCCGAAATTCATAGCTAAAAACCAGATACCTTGTGCACCTCTTAGTTTCACAGCTGAGTAGTACAACAGCTAATCTAAAACCCCAAAAGTAAAGATTTTCTCCACAGTTCTCACAAAGCAAAACTCAATGCTGGTTCTATTGTTGCAATGAATCCAACGTACCTTCTTGCTTAGTAAGAGAACAGCTGATATCAAATTGACACTCCAAATTAAAACAGACTCTTATTAAAACACTTTGCATTTTAGAAAGACTGCAGTGCAAGGGAGAGTCATGTGGCATCCTGTTTTTTTGACTATGGGACAAAACTTGTACAGACCCCTTATTCAAAAGAAGGTTGTCAAAAAACCCCACTATTTGCTATACAGAAACAATGCTATTTGAAATCAACTTCTCCCCTTAATGCCTTATAGAACACAGATGTCTTGGCAAGGTTGGCACTAAAAAAAACCCCAAGCTATTCAACCAGCTGCTTTGCTTTTGTTATGCCTGAACAGTCACATGCTCTGTTGAGACCTCTATTCTGTTTATGCCTTGAGTCAGGATAAAGCTTTTTGTTGTTTATTACTATGAGCAGCAGTTTTAAAATTATTTTTTGTGATACAAAGAAACAAAACAACTCCTGTAGAAGTAATTCACACAAATTAATAAAAATTAATTTAAATTAATAAACTTCTAAAAAATTATTTATTGTTTATTAATAATGTATGAATGTCCATAGACCATAAAATATAGGTTGGGTTCTTCTTTTCCAAACTTTAGATATATAACCCAGCATACAGCATCTTAACAAGTAAAATGCAGTTGAACCGTTAATAACTACCCCTGTGCACGCTGCTAAGCCTGGAGCAAATGCACAGTAGCTTAGCCCACATTTTTACAGGTTACCTTCCATTAACAGCACTGTACATTGCAAATACCTAACTCACAGGCCTTAACTGCATCTGCACCATAGACTATAAAGCAGTATTATGACCAGAAGCGATGCTTTCCAAACTGCCTAGCAGCTTCCATGCAACTCTTTTGTTAGGAGAAGCATTATTTTCAAAAAGTACCAAGAGAGACACTAAACCACATGTACCTTAAAGATATTTTAGGCACTCCAAAGATGAAACATAATTGTCAGCTTGAAGCCCACTCGATTCAAACTGCTGGTAGAAGGGAATGAAAAACTAGCTCTCCACTATGTTGCTTTGCTTATAAATACTATCAGCTGAGCCATCTTAAGTGTTCTCAAGAAGAAAAACACATCTGTGTGATCTTAACATCAGGTAAGTCATCACTGGTGCAGTTACTGTACTACTAAAAGCAGAAATTTTCCACTTAACACTGGCATCAGTAAACATAAAGGAGTAATTTTTTAACAGGTTGTGCTACAACTTATTCATCATAAATCACATCAAATAGGGAATATTTGCAACAAAATGTTTATTAGCATAAAATATGTCTTCTGAATTGTGTATCTTATTATACATTAAAAATGCCCTTAAAGTATGTGAGAGAATTCTTGAATGACTTCTTTTCCAAAATCATGCCTTTATTATAGTTGTGTTAAAAAGAATTGAATACACCTGATCCTGAGAGAAGAAAAGCAATTATGGATAGAAGGAATGGGGGTTTTTGTTCTGTTTTGCTTAAATATTCATTCCACAGCCCCCTTCATACTTGGCAAGCAGGTATGGGTTTCTGTCTGCTGTCATCATAAGCTTAGGAAAAAATCTGGAGGTCAGTTACCCCAAAATCTGTAGACCTCATTGTGGCTAGACTTAACTCAATGCCTGTAATGATAAATATGTATCTCATTCAGTACCCTGCATAAAACGTGATTGTTGGTGTACAGTGACAGAGTCTGTACCACCAAAAATAATTAAATCTGAAAGACTTTGCGGTGTGACATACTTAGCAAGTCACAAAAAGGGACATGAAAATTTTATCACGCTCTCTGGCAAACATTTGTTAATCAGCCTGTCAAATATTAACAGGCTAGTTTGAAGATACCTTGACCTATATTTCCATCTCCAAGAAGGAAAGAAAGAACTGGAGAAAGATTAGAAGTCTAGAGCCTTCCCTCTTTTCCACCCACGACTTCAAGGGTAAGATTACTCATACACACAAACACTCTGCATCAAGGCTGGTTGTGCTTCCTACCAGGTGCAGGAGAAGTACAATGAAAGAAAGATTCCAAGACAGGCACCTCTCCAGCTGACGC
This sequence comes from Phalacrocorax carbo, assembly GCF_963921805.1. NCBI lineage: Eukaryota > Metazoa > Chordata > Aves > Suliformes > Phalacrocoracidae > Phalacrocorax > Phalacrocorax carbo. The sequence continues at coordinate 10,626,244 of NC_087514.1, read as the reverse complement.
AGTGTGCTGACTTGAGAGAGAGGAAGAGGGGGGGAAAAGCTCTGCGTGAAGTCAGATGCAACTCCACTATTATTCTCCCATTTTTCTCCTACATCATTTAGAAACATTTGCAATTCTGTTGTCAATTTTCAAAGTCATAATGAATGTTTTAAATTTGCCCTCTATTTCACTCTGGTTTGAGTTGACTGTGATTATAAGGTAAAGAAATAGTAACATATTTTTCATTCTACCATGTAGCAAATCACCGAAGAGGGACATGCTACCAAACACCCCATCTGCCTATTATATCCTTTAGATTATTCAGGGGGTTATCAGAAGCACAAGTTCCATTTCGACTGAATGGTTCAAGCAGTGAAGTGGTACAACAGGCTAAGAAACACAGAAATCGTGCCCACACAAACAAATTGAGGATTTCCTGCAGCTGTCTGGCTTTCCAAAGGTTTTATGACCCAACATAAGTACTGGCTCACAACATGTGCAGCAAAGCTCCTACTGGACTATATTACCCCCCTACATACTCAGGAATCTGGACAACAGCACCCACTCATATCCATTCTGCAAAATCTACAAGGCATGCGCAGTGACCCCTAAAAGCACTGCATTTGTTACATGCTCCCACACCACCTCTACCGAAAGCCTATTTCACCCAAAATTGTCAAATTTGCTACACATGCAATAATCCTGGTGAACTGATTTAAACGTCCTTTAAGCGCACTTACCAGTCAAACTAGTTTCTGGCAAATACTTCTAGACAATTTCATGTTAGAGTAAGAAAAAGCACTGCATTATCAATGTGCAATGTGTGCCCATGTCAGGCATGTTTTGATTGGTCTTTCACTACTCTGCTCTCTAATCCACAGCCACATTTGATAGTTGTTACCACCATTCGACTAAGGCCATTTCCAAATTCAGCATTAAATAACTTTACTGCTAGGCAGATGTCCTGCTCGGTGCCTTGAGTTACACGGCAAGGTTTTGGCAGCAGGGCAGGGGGAGGCGTTGCAAGGGTGGCTTCTGTGAGGAGACACCTGAAGCCACCTCCATGTCAGAACAAGCCAGCTCCAATTCCACAAAGGACCCAATACACTTGGCAATATTTTTTTAGTTATAAGTGACTGTTGAATTTGTCTTTGATCTTGGGAGCATCTTTTTAACAAGATTTTACCATTTCATTTATAATTTATCATTCAAATTTATCATTAAAATTATCACTTTTATGAACTGGGTAAAGCTCTTCAGGTATGTTCCTTACAATCCCCTTTAAGGAAACACCATCACAACCAGTAAATGCTATTCATTAAGAAAAGTTACACATGTGAAAGGCTGGTGAGACTCCTTTAGAAGACGTTACTTCTCTTAGACAACCTGCAATGTCTCAGTGGTATCACTGCTTCGAAACAACAACTGCTCTCAGCTGCGGCAGCGATGCCCTGTGACCTGTTAAGGCCAGCCTGGGTCATAACATGATCACAGACATAGGAATAATCTCATTTATTTATCAGCCTTCAAACAGCAATCCTCCTCTCAGTCACACACAGTAACCTTGGTACAGATGTCCCATCTGCTTCTGGTGTTAAGCTGAAATGTGGTAGCTTCCTAGACATACGACGTAGATGTTTCATTAATATTATCGCAATAGTCTGACCGTCTGTGCAAGTTCCTTTCTCTATTTCAGGTTTTTTTTTTAAATCTGGTTAGTAAGCATGCTTGACACCTGGCTGTAGTGCCAGCTAACTCACATTATTTGCTATGGAAGTTTACAATGTGAGGACTAGAGAGGTTTAAATATATTGCGATTGGGGAACACAGCAAAAAGCAAGTACCAGAAAAATCTTTGCACGCTAAAAATAAAGTAACAGTTTCTATTTGCTAGAAGTGATGGCTTGCAGGGAATATCTACTCTTTTCCTTCCTAAACAGTAATTCAATTTAAATACACCAAATGCAAAGATCTGCTAATTTTATTAAGAGTCATCTCTTAAAAATGAAGTGATCCCACTAGACTTAAAAAACAAACATTTAAAATTATCTGAAAACCAAAGGCTGAAATACTCAAAATATAACCAGGAAATAAAATTAACTTACAATTTACTGTCTATCATAAGAAAAATAAAAAAGCAAACAGAGCATGACATCAAGACTGTAATATTTTAAGTACTGGCTTTAATGACCATATGGGGATAACCTATCCATTCACACACAACGTAAACTAACATGCTGTTAAAAAAAAATATAGTCCTTTGTATAGGACAAAAAGAACACTAATATTGAAAAAATAACACTCCATTCTCCCTTGCATTAAACATAATCCCACAGAAGTCAGATAACCAAATTTTTTAAAGCCTAGGAGCTTGTCTGGGAAAGAAAAGCTAAGTAAGAAACATTAACAGTTACAGAAGAACATAAGAAACAATAAGACTGCAGTTTGCAAAGGAAAAAAAAAACCTGGATAAAGTAAACATTGCCTGGCACAGGAACAGAACTACTCCCTAATGAACAAAGGTCCCTAAAACCCATATACTCTCAATACCTTCAGGCCTCAGACAAACTGCTAGTCAAATCCAATGATACATTTTGCTATCTCTGTAAAGAAACGAAGAAACAAGACGAGGAAATTCACATGCTGAAGATAACATGGAAACAAATTCCACCACCAGATCATAGTATCATTAAGGTTGGAAAAGACCCTTAAGATCACCATGTCCAACTGCCAACCCAACACCACCACGCCTCCTAAACCATGCCCCGAAGTGCCACGTCTGAATGTTTTTTGAACACTGCAAGGGATGGCAACTCCACCACGTCTCTGGGCAGCCTGTTCCAATGCCAGACCACTCTTTCAGTGAAGACATTTTTCCTAAGATCCAATCTATGATGCAGCCTGAGGCCGTTTCCTCTTGTTCTATCACTTGTTACTTGGGAGAAGACACCAACACCCACCTCACTACAACTTCCTTTCAGGTAGTTGTAGAGAGCGATAAGGTCTCCCTTCGGCCTCTTCTTCTCCAGGCTAAACAACCCCAGTTCCCTCAGCCGCTCCTCACCAGACCTGCTCTCCAGACCCTTCACCAGTTTCATTGACCTTCTCTGGACACGCTCCAGCAACTCAATGTCCTTCTTGTACTGAGGGGCCCAAAACTGAACACAGTATTTAAGGTATGGCCTCACCAGTGCCGAGCACAGGGGCACTATCACCTCCCTGCTCCTGCTGGCCACGCTATTCCTGACACAAGCCAGGATGCTGTTGGCCTTCTTGGCCACCTGGGCACACTGCTGGCTCATGTTCAGCTGACCGTCAACCAACACCCCCAGGGCCTTCTCCGCCAGGCAGCTCTCCAGCCACTCCTCCCCAAGCCTGTAGCGTTGCATGGGGTTGTTGTGACCCAAGTGCAGGACCCAGCACTTGGCCTTGTTAAACCTCATAAAATTGACCTCAGCCCATCAATCCAGCCTGTCCAGGTCCATCTGCAGAGCCTTCTTACCCTTGAGCAGATGAATGATCCTGCCCAACTTGGTGTCATCTGCAAACTTACTGAGGGTGCACTGATGAAAAATTTCCATCTCCCTTTTCATCCCTTTTCATCTTTTCTTCTCCCAGAACTGCACCTTTTTGCATTTCAAGGACGATGCCACTTGAGGGGCAGATGGCTTTTTGGTGTTTTTTTCACAGTTGAAAACTGGCAGCCAAAATATCAACTCAGAAAACAAATATTCTACTAGAAAAGAACCACAAATGTCCAGTCAACAAGAATAAGAGCAAGGAGAGGCAAGCAATCTCATTCTTCAGGAGCAAGAGCCAAGGAACTGGCCCTTGCTACAGTACTGTTTAGTGCTGCCCACTCCCTGCCATAGGCATACAAGCAAGTCAAGAAAAGCAGGCTGGGGAAGAAGGGCAGTAGCAAATGCCACTCCTGCTCTACACACAAGAAGAGAATTGTGTAACACCAGCATAGTTGTTCACCTACCCTTTGATACAAGGATGTGTACTGAAACAAAGAAACGCTTTGGTTAACAAGTTAAGCTTAGAGAACTACACCCGTTACTTCTTCCATGTCTACTGCACAAGTGATCAAATGAAAGAGATAAGAAAAACAACCCCAAGGCAATATGAAAAAACAAAAGTTACCCTTTTTTCTGACTAACAGTGTAACTCACAGCAGTCAGCTATGTATTTTTAAATCCAGAACAGATTATCTCCATTTGAAGTTAGGTAAACTGACCTCTCCCCATGATCAACCTCATTCAGGAGGGGAGCAGAGAAGGTACGTTCTTCCTGCAGAGAGGCAGAACTTCACGCCAGCAACGCCACCTACACAAACCATGTCACAACTTCTCTTGCAGAAAGTTTCCATTTCCTGTGCAGGCATTCAGGCGGTTAATGCAAGCTCCAGCAGTGCCGGAGCAAAGACTCTGCCTGACAGCAATATACTGAGCTAAGGAGAGGAGAGAAAAAAGTGCCCAAAACCTTCTCAGTAAAGACACAAGGATTACATCATAAAAATAAAGGGTTTTGTTTTATTTTTAATTTAACTCATCCAAGTAAGTAAGAGAAAAAGCAGTAACACTGTGAATCCTACCCCTCATTTTACTAAATGGATTACCCCATTTTTAAATACTATTCATTTTTTTGAAGGAGCATCTGCCCCATTCTCAGATGACATAAGCAAGCACATGAGACCATTTTCTCTGTAGCAGGATTTTCTAATATTAGCATCCCCACAGAAGTGCTGTCTCATTTTCCACAGGGAAAGAGGAAAGTTTCCTCATATTTTGAGTATCAGCTCAACAGATGGGGACCATGCATGGAAAGCATGTTTACCGATCCCATTTGTTAGTGAGTGTCAGAACCTCTTCAAATAAATAATAAAAGGAAATTTAGATGCTGATGTTTTCAGCATACTTCTGAGCTAAAATTCTTCCATAAGAGTTGCTGCCTTTTGCTTTTAGCAGAGGCCAGCTGGTTAAAAAGGTCTTTTTTTCATGAAAATGTACTAGCATGGGCATTATTAAGCCATTTGTAACAGTTTATGTGGAAACACACAAACTGCTTGAAAGTACATTAAAGTTAAGTGTAATGCGAGATGGTCTGCTGAAACGCTATAAATATTTAGTTGTGCCAGATTAATACTCACATATAAATTTCAAGATTACAGTGTTTCAGCAAGATATGTTGAAAATTATCATCTCCCTTTCTCCCGGATATACAACTTCAAATCTTGGACAATATTTTAAGTGATTGTATGTAAGTAAATGAATGGCTGTCATTTCAGAAGAAAGACCACAATGACAGAAGAGCCAGTAAAGGAGATCACTAAAGGAAAACATCCTCCAACAAGTTGAAGTCATGGGCAAAGGAAGAAATCACACAAGCACTCTGCAAATTAAATTGGAAAAAAAATTAAATCACAAAACAGGAGATTTATAGTAACAATTTTTCTAGATGCATAAAAACTAGTAAATTTTTCAAACATATTCAAAGCAAAAAGCTTGTCTTAATTCTGCTGCGCACCTCCTCTCTCATTTATACACCTCAAACTGACAAAGAACGGGCAAGCCGTGGGGAGAGGAGGAACAAAAATAACCCAAACCATGAGTTTTGTAAAGAGATCTCTCAAGATCCAAGTCATTTAATACACTATGTCCACTTTTTGGTGGACGAATAGGTTGGTTGTCAGCCTGTTTGACACAGTCTATCTGAATTTCCAAAAAGATCTAACAATGTTCAATACCAAAGGTTCTTGAAAAGAAAAAAAACAAACTGACATGAGATGAGGGGAAACCATTGCTCTGGAGCAGCAACTGTTTAAAAAGAAAGGAAATAGGAAAGGAAATATAGGCAATAAATTATTTAAAAAGAAAGACAGTTTTGTCATTCAAGAGAAGCCATCATGAAGCAGTTCTATCATCTGTGCAGCTCCATGCATTCATACATTATCTAGAAAAGGATATGAACGGTGAGGTGACAAAGTTTGCTGATGATGTAAGTTAAGTTCTTCAAGTAAGAAAAATGAAAACTAGGTGTGGAGAGTACAGGTAACTTCACAAATACTAACTGCCCATTAAGAAAGCAGGTGAAAAAAATAAATATATATTAACATAAGCATAAAGCAACACACACAGCAAAACACACTTTTTAAAATTTATAATGCGAGTCCCTGAATCCCCCATTACCTGGGTAGGCACACACATGCTGCAGTTTTAAGAGAAGCTTTCCTGAGCTATTCCTTGAATATTCAGGAGCTACCAGGATATCAAAACATAATGCTGCAAGTCATCAGGGATGAGTAAGAGCAGCTCCGAGGCATCATTATACCAAGATGCATGTTCATAGTACATCTGCATTTTTTCATTTGTATCTCAAAAACGTAAAAGAGAGATAAAGGAAAGCAAGTAGGTTGACCTCAACTAGGGAAACATTTCTTAAGCGAGGTGGGGTTAAACATACACGTGCCAAGATTCTTCAACATCAAGAAGAAATGACTGATGTAGACCAAGAGAGGTCTACAATCTGTAATGAATGGAAGAAATAAACAGGGAATGGTTACTTATTTTCTCATACTATTAAAACTAGGGACATCAAATCAAATCATCAGGATGCAGGCTTCATTTAGAAGTCTGCTTTTTCCCCTAAACACCACCTAGGTAAGCTATGGAAACCTGAATTTCATGGACGCTAACAAATTCCTCCTGAACTCACATAATTAATGAGGGTTATCCAAGACATCTGTGTGTTTAATAGTTCATTACCTTCAGCTCAGAAAATTTCTGAGCAGCAAATTGTTGAAACAGTATCACAGCAAGTTTCCCTGTTCTTAATGTTCTCCCCAAGGCAGCTGCTATTGATCATTGACTGCTAAAAGGCAGGATACGGGGTTACATGAACTTGTTTGACTCAATGTGGTGGTAGTGTCTGGTGAAAAAAAAACCTGACAATCTAGAAAACTTGAGAACATCTTGTGTAAATACACTTACTGTTTCAATCATAGCACGCAATTCAACTACGTTTCTCAACCCACACAATGTGTTTCAAATCCTACCACTTCACCTTTCTCTTTTCTTAATACAGATGGCCATATTTGCATAAGCCAGAGAGTTTGAGCAGCTTTAAGTTAAAGCAGCTACAAAAATGGATAACAGAATAAAAGTTGTAACTATTACAGTTTAGAGGGACATACACCGTCTTTCAGAACAAACTACCCAGCAAAACAGAATCTACTAAGTTGTGAATAACTTCACTTCTGCAAAATAAAAGCACTTTTTATAGAAAGAGTTGTTAGGCAAGTCTTTTGGTGATCTTGCTACAAGCACTGAAGCATTTAAAAGCCTTTCACACATATTTGGTATCAGTCAACATCAGGCCCCTCAAGAAGGGACCAGATACAAGGCACAACAGAAGGACAGAACGCATGAACACCACTGTAAAATTGAGTCAGCAAAAGCAAGGATTCTTCTGCTTGTAAGAATTTAACTTTTATACTCGGTAGCAAATATATCTTGCAAGTAAATCTTGTAAGGAGATTGTTTACTATGGGCTATGAATTAATACCATCCAAATGTCGGAGCAGAAATTCACATAACTCCATAAGAAAGTACAGCTCAACTTTAATACTGCTCAAGTTTTTTAAAAAAATCACTTCCTCCTTCCTCAGTTGCAATAGTAAGTTTTCTGCTTCCAACATTCTGGAACAACGAGCTGAAGCATCATGCTATTAAGTACTAAACTATATCTGGTCCCCAGCAGTTCCTGGAACATGTTCAGAATCTTCTGTCATCTAACTTTTGCTTTGTGTGTCATCATATGGTTCATGTAATGTTTTGGAAAGCCATGTCCAAGACAGCACAACCCATTACACCAATATAACACATACGTGCTTTAGGAGCACATTGGCTTGTCTGCCTTTGACCTGTCATCACTTTTGTTTTTCTAGACAAACTATCTTTTCAACCAACATATTCTTCTATTCCATTTTGTCAATTCTATTAAAAGAAAAAGAAAGAAAAAATGCTTCAAGGCTGCAAACTTAATGGGGAAGAACAGCAGACTCAAAACAGGCTGTAGAGGCTATCTAAAACATACAAACAACACATTTGACCACATTTATTTTTAACAACAAAGTAGAAAGTAGGGCTTCTTCAAACTCAACCGAAAGCTTCCTAGTAAGGCTAAAAATGGATCTGAACATTAATACACAAAATCAAAGCCGAACACAAATAAAACCATTGATTACTGGAAGCCTGTTTGAGTCTACAATGTAGTCCAATACACTAAAGCACTTGTGCCACCCTAAACTGATCAGCTGTCATCAAGTTTCAGGAGAGAAGCGACATGCTTGGAGCAATGCTTATTCTTCATGCATCAGCTTGATCCAAATGAAATGCCTGCATTGCTGAAGAAAGAGCACTACTGCCCTACAGCTATATTTGCCTTGCTTAGTGGGCCAGAAACCAGAGCACAGAAAGATAAAAGAAGCAGCTCCATTCACTCAACAGTTTTGTTCTGAGGTGCGTGTATATTTTTTGTACTGATGTATGTGTATATACCCTCACACAAAGGGCAACACCATAAGGTTCATACAGAATACAGAAGCCCAACTGCAGGCTCCATTCACACCTCAGTCATTACTGTGTGTAAGACACACACCCCTACACTCTGTCACTAAATGACCATGTCTCTATAACCTTTTATTATAACTTACCCTGGCCCATCTTACATAAAGGCTGGGTGATGTTCAATCAACAAACTACTCTTTAAAGCATTTGCAGTCTTCTATGATCCTACATCTCCAGGCTTGCATTCTTTTTCCTTCCTGTTAAAACTACATGGTATTCAAACCCTGCTCCGGAAACAAAAATAATAGATTTCCTCTTGCAGTTTTATGAGACTACTATAACCTCAGAGCTTTACAATATGAATAAATTTGCCTGGACCCCTGTCAAAAAGAGTAAGAGGACAGATTAGGGTTAAAATCTTCCATTAACATGCCCAACACACAAGCATTTTATAAAATTTTACACATTTAGCAAATACATTCAATTGCCTTCAGATGGAGACCTCAATATTCTTTCTCTTCCTTCAGCTAGACTACTCAACTTCAAGGCAAACTTTCAGAAGTTATGAAATCCCAATAAAAGCTCACCTGGAAAATGTGTTGTTTGCATGACTCTTCTAGTATTTCAGGCAAATTCATCAACTGGACAGGGACAAAGCCCACTTCTCTAGCATTCAGCTGACAAAGAGATCTTCATTTCTTTTCCCCTCCAACTGCTCACTTCATATACAGATCTTGAAAATAACACTACAAAGTCTTATAGCTTGTACAGCAATAGCTAAAAAAATCGCACTACCAAAACCTAGTGTTTTATACATTTAGTCCGTCTAGAGTTGTTTCAAGAGCAATGTAATCTTTAGTTAAAAATTCTCAATTATGGTAAACTCTAACTTCCTTTGTAAAGTCTTCCCACAGAAGCACCAGACCCCTCCACGTGCTGGAGTTCCTCAGCAGGTTCGCAGCACAGTGCATGTCTGGGACGTCCTTCAAGCACTATGTGTCACTCTCTGATGCTCAGGAATCACAAACAGATACCATATCTCTTGCACCTAATATGTCTCCACAGGTGCATCTTCTTACTTTTAAAACCTCAAGCAAAGCTCCAGCTCTACTTCACACTGCTTTACGACAAAGAAAGTTCAGGTTTTCTTCCTCTTCCACAGATTGTTTCAGAATTAGAGATTCACATAGCAACTTTATGAAAGATATTCCAAAATGCCCCATGGAGCAAGTCATAAGTCACAGCCTTCTGATTTAACTTTGGCAAACGGACAAAGGTCCAGCCTGCATGTTTACAATGGGCAAAACCATTCTATCAGAGACGAGACATCTATCCAAATATCTTTGTACACATTGTAGGCGTGTTTTCAGCACACTACAGCTACCAGCAGAATATCATCACTCCATCCAGTAGTTCACCCTTACAGTTTGACTCATGAATCAGTGATTTCATACTAATCCCCAAGTCAGTCATTGTTTCCTGGGTTTATAGTATGAACTATGCTCTGCACCTAGCTAGATTGACTGAATTTCCTCTCCTCATTTCCTTTTGCTTTTCAAGGCAAACACACACACTGTATGTGTCAGAGAAATAGTTGTATTGCTATAAAAATAACCACACTATGCAACGTTCATTGCAAAACAAATGAGACAGTTTTAATAAACACTTCTACATATCAATTTTATTGTATAATTATCTTAGGGTAGCAGCACACATATCTGAACCCAATGAAGTAGCACCGTTACTTGTAGGAACAAGTTACATGACATGAAGCAATAGAAATAACAGAAAAAATAAAGGTAGGACAGCTCTTTACTGTTACCATCAAAAGACAGCAATAGAAATTAAAAAAAAAAAACCAACCAAGCAAATAAAATTGAAAAGGAATACAAAGGCAGATAATTGCTTTATTTGCAAGCAGGTTTGGCCTTCCACACAAATATTAAAGCTATAGAAAAATGTCCAAGAATTTTGTAAGATTTAAAGAGACATTAGTTGCTTCCCTATTTAGAATATGCGCAACATTCACTGATTCAACTTAAAGGAAGCTGCTTTGCTGCAACTTGTTGCCCAATTAAATAAGATGAGAAAAACAGGAAGCTATACTAAACTACAAATGAGTTCAGCAAATCGACTAGGCTTTGCTGAAGTAAAGCAATACTGTTACAGATATTTTAATCAGAAAGTATCACACCCATGGACAAAAATAATTTTGAAGAACCTATCCTAGACGCAGTAGAACAAATTAAGCAAGGAAGCATTCAAAGCACTTCAAATAAAGTGGGGAGACAAGGAAGGGCAGGCAGTAAATTTGAGGGTTTAAGTCAGTAGCAACTATGACAAAGAGCTTCATTAACCTGCAAAGTGTCAGAAAAGATAAAAGTTGCATTTCTTCTCATGTTTTCTCTGTCAGTTTAAACAAGGTCTCCTTCCAAGCACTTCCTGTGAAAGAAACTAGTTTGGCAACAAACCTGTCACCAGAGCACTAGAAACATTTTTAAAAGGGAGGTTTTAGAGAGAACTAGCATCCCTTTCCCTATAACCGTACTAGTGAGCAGACATCTTGGGCACTCAAGCTTCTGCAGGTGACCTCACCCCAAAAGATGTTACTTCTCTTGTACGCTTAAATCACATCAGCTAAATAACTCTGCCATTTTTTCCAAATCTGTGTACAGACAGCCCTGGTAATGTAACACTGCAAACTAATTTAAGTAGGTCTTCACAAAGAGCCTCTGCAGGCTTCTTTCATCCCTCCCAGAAGAGGATACAATGTCAGGGGGGCAGGGGGGAAGGCAACCCAAAACTAAAGCAAAACACCCCCACACCCCCCAAGAGAAAAACAAAAAAAAAAAAAAAAGGACACCACTGCAGGTCCTACAGACACAACAATACTAAAAACTGTAATATATATCCCCTGCCCTGCAAAATTCAGTATTATTTTGCCCAAGTAATTTTTCCCAAATTAAATAATAAAAAGCTTAATTTCAGCAAGGCCTCGTAAGAAGAACGATTTGCAAAAGAAATCAAAGCATCATTTATTAGGTTATGAAAGCAGCGTGCAATACCAGTTTTACAGTAAAAACAACTTTGTTAAAACATTCAAGGCAACTTCATTCAACCTTCTCTTTGAAGTCAGTTATACTCATTGTCTGTTATACTGAGCTCCATCTTACTGACTAACACAGATAGTATAAACACTCTTCCAGGATAAGAGACTAGATTAGACAATACACATAGGATATCCCACTTGCACTGTCATGGCATTATTATTCTTAGTTTTACACTAGATGACCCCTGAGGTCCCTTCCAACCTGGGATTCTGTGATTCTGTAATTTTCCTCATAATTCTGACACTTAGTGAGGGAAGAAAGATGCAAAACAACCAACAAGAATGTCAGTATATCTTACCTTTAAGCTACCTCCTTAAAAATTCTTAGTTAAGAGTCACCCATTCCTGCTGATTTGAAAACCGCTTACCATCACTGCTGTACACTACATTATTAAGAATGCAAGAATCATGGTCCCGCATGCTCACAATGTGGCTCAGGCTGGCACAGAGTTTGCACATTCCATTACAATTTACAGACCACTTTCCTTGAGTTCCCAGACAACATCCTCAGCCCAGAAGGGATTGCTCAACATGTCAGGGGACTTTAATTTCCCAGACCCATCCCAGCATTATTCAACTTTAAAATTCAACAGTTTCATAAACTGATAACTAACAAATAGTTTTTGAAGGTCATGAACAGGCATTCTGCCATCACTGAACAAAAGTGTTCAAGTTTGTTTAATATCACTGTTACACTTTTCTAACAGTTATCTTCCCTTTCTTGATACACATGGGACAAAACAGCTCAGCTACTTCCACTGTATTGTACTTATTAAAAAGGTCTTGTTTGTTTTGCGGCAAGCATTGCATTCATGTACTTTCATGTTCTTTCATGTTATCTACCTTGACTTCCTTAAGGCCTTCGACATGGTCCCACACAACATCCTTCTCTCTAAATAGGAAAGAGATGGGTTTGGTAGATGGACTATTCAGTGAATAAGGAATTCGCTGGATGACCACATCCAGAGTTTGAATCACAGAATCATAGAATCATTAAGGTTGGAAAAGACCTCTCGGATCATCAAGTCCAATCAATGGCTCAATGTCCAAATGGAGATCAGTAATGAGTGGTGTTCCTCAGGGGCCCATGCTGGGACCAGTACTGTTCACTGTCTTTATTAATGACATAGACGGTGGATTCAGTGCACCCTCAGCAACTGTGCAGATGACATCAAGCCAAGTGGTACAGTTCATTTGCGTAAGGGAAGGGATGACATCCAGAGGCACCTTGACAGGCTTGAGGAGTGAGCCTATATGAACCTCATGAAGGTCAACAACACCAAGTGCAAGGTCCTGCACCTGGGTCAGTGCAATCTCCAGTATCAGTACAGATAGGGGGATGAATGGACTGAGAGCAGCCCTGTGGAGAAGGACTTGGGGGTACTGGGGGACAAAAAAGAAAAAAAAAATCCAGACATAGGCCAGCAATGTGTGCTTGCAGCCCAAAAACCCAATTGTATCCTAGGCTGTATCAAAAGAAGCAGAGCCAGCAAGTTGAGGGAGGTGACTCTGCCCCTCTACCTCGCTCTCATAAGTACTCACCTGGAGTACTGTGTCCAGCTCTGAGGTCCTAGTACAAGACACACATGAACCTGTTGGAGCAGATCCAGAGAAGGGCCACGAAAATGATGAGAGGGCTGGAGAACCTCTCCTGTGAAAAAAGGCTGAGAGAGTTGAGGTTGCTCAGTCTGGAGAAGAGAAGGCTCCCAGGGAGACCTTATAGCAGCCATCCAGTACCTGAAGGGAGCCTACAAGAAGGCTGGAGAGGGACTTTTTACAAGGCCATGTAGTGATAGGACAAGGGCTAATAGCTTTAAACTGAAAGAGGGTAGATTTTTATTGGAGATAAGGAAGAAATTTCTTTATGATGAGGGTGGTGTGGCACTAGAACAGGTTGCCCAGAAAGGTTGTAGATGCCTCATCATTGGAAGTATTCAAAGTCACGTTGATGTGGCCTTGAGAAACACCATCTAGTGAAAGATGCCCCTACTCATGGCGGGAGGGATTGTACTAGATGATCCTTAAAAGATCCCTTCCACCTCAAACCATTCTACTATTACTAGCAAGCAGTGCTACTGAATGCTATATAGTGTTACATGCCACCTTCATGACTAAGGACTACCAAAAACAGCTCTACAAAAACACTGTGCAATCCAAACTTGAGTACAGCAAAAGTATCACTTTTCTAGAAGATGTGTAATAACCTAAATATTGCTTGGGCAAAAATAGTCTTCATTAACTGAAACATGAAGTATCTCAGAAATTCAAGTTTCTACACCCAGCAGTAACACGACAGTTTCATTCTAAGAAGACCTGAATACAACAAAACCAGATTCCATCAACAGACTCAAATGCAAACACACTGAGATTTAAATACTGAAACACTTTCTCAGTGAAATGTTCAACATGAAAATTTTTGAGTTCTAAAATAGTTGTAAATAATGAAAATAAAATGTGGAACTTAGATATATATCTATCAGGGGCAGAGCATAACAAAAACGTTAAATTTCATGTAATTGTTAGTGGGTTTCTGTCCTGTTTTAAAGAAACAAACTGACCCTGAACTTGTTTGAGACTTGCTGCCTCAGCTAGATGCACACAAATCTATGGGGTCCAATGGGATTCATCCCAGGGTACGGAAAGAGCTGCCCAATGTCATCACAAGACTTCTCCATTATTTTTCAGTAGTCTTGGAAGTCTGGAGAGGTCCCAGTTGACTGGAAGCTGGCAAATGCTGTCCTGATTTTCAAGAAGGGTAAGCCAGGCCCTGGTAATTACAGGCCTGTCAGTCTCACTTCAGTGACTGGTAAAACTGTAGAGAGGGTTATTCTGGGAGTTATTGAAAAAACTCTTGAGAGACGATGCAGTCACTGGTCACAGCCAACACAGGTTCACAAAGGGAAAGTCCTGCTTAACCAACTTAATTTCTTTTTATGACAAGGTCACCCATCTAGTTGACCAACGGATGCCGGCAGATGTGGTGGTTTGGGATTTTAGCAAAGCTTTTGATACCGCCCCTCACAGTATCCTTCTGGACAAAGTATCCAGCACACAGCTAGACAAGTCCATAATACGTTGGGTGAGCATCTGGCTGATAGGTTGGGCTCAAAGAGTTATAGCAACAGGGTTACATCAGGCTGGCGGCCAGTCACCAGGGCGGCCCCCCATGGCTCGATTTTAGGCCCAGTGCTCTTCAACATTTTTATAAGTGATTTGAACATGGGAATCTCATGTACATTAAGTCTGCCAATGATACTAAACTAGGCAGAGCTGTGGACTCCCTCAAGGGCAGAGAGGCCTTATAGAGAGATATGGATAGACTAGAGAGCTGGGCAATTACCAACTGTATGAAACTTAACAAGTAGCGGATCCTCCACCTGGGATGGGGTAATCCTGGTTACACACACAAACTGGGGGACTAGCGGCTGGAGAGCAGCCCCGTGGAAAGAGATCTGGGGGTTTGGGTTGATGGCAAATTGACTATGAGTCAACAGTGTGCCCTGGAACCAAAAGGGCCAACCTGGTCCTGGGGCGCATTAAGCACTGTATTACTAGCCAGCCGAGGGAGGCGATCGTCCCACTCTGCAGCGCTCTGGTGCAGCCTCACCTTGAGCCCTGTGTGCAGTTTTGGGTGCCTCAATATAAGAAGGAAATCAAACTATCAGAGTGTGTCCAGAGGAGGGCGACCAAGATGGTGAAAGGCCTCGAGGGCAAGGCTTAGGAGGAGCAGCTGAGGTCACTTGGTTTGTTCAGCTTGGAGGAGAGAGGCTGAAGGATGACCTCATGGCAGCCTACAACTTCCTCAAGGCGGACAGCGGAGGGGGAGGTGCTGATCTCCTCTCTCTGGTGACCAGTGATAGGACACAAGAAGATGTAACAAAGCTGGTCAGGGGAAGTTCAGACTGGACATTAGGAAAAAATTCTGGATGACGTTCTTAGTTATATGGTTTCATTTTAGGTAGTCCTGCGAGGAGCAGGGAGTTGGGCTCGATGATCTTGATGGGTCCCTTCCAAACTGAGATTTTCTATGATTCTGTGAAATGAAGTCTTAAGAATTTAACCAAAATAGGATATCTAAATCCTAGTGGTTTCATAACAAGCCACAACCCTCCTGGCAAACAAAACCTGCTACATTTCATTAAATGAATCACCAATTAAAGTCTGGCTAAGTACTAAAGCATTTGAAAATTATCTTGTGATAAATGCTTTGTTTCTTACACGAAGCCAGATCTCTCTGCTTTTTGGTGGGTTAAGGAAATACTCTTAGAAGAACTACTGCTACAATTGACAACATGCTTGAAAGAACAGAACACCAGGTTTACAAAGTGACAAAGGGCAACTCCAGAATACGTCTGCTTTAGAAGCGATGCCTGTATATGAAGACTGAGTTATGCTGGAAAAAAATAGTTCCTGTTCATAGAGCTTTAAAATAAACTTAATAAAAAGTAGTGAATTTTATAAACATCATATACAGATTTGTACAAACTTACATAGAGTAAATAAAAATATTTTTGTAAAATATATAGGAGATTTTAATAATGGGCAAAATCCTTAAATACTTTTGCATTTCAATTACATGTCAACGTTTCATGTAACTATTGAGAAAGTCAGTCTTATGTTTCATCCAAACTTTGGGATTAAAAAAAGCTACTGATTTGTACCCACAATCATTTCTCAAGATTTGAAGATTCTTCTTGCTGGGAGGTGGGCAAGAACCTCTTCTAAAGCCACATTCACCCTAAAGCTAATGAAATCATTCAGTTACCACCACGTTACAGATAAAGCTGCTGTTGCATAAGCATCACAGAACTGGGCTCTGTAGTTCTGAAACTTTTTGGATTACAGCTAGAAACTCAGATTAATTTTGCCACTGTTGTATGAGTACTGGTTTCTTCTACCTTTTAGACTAGTTGGGTTACTAACTACTACAGTGTTTTCTGTCTTTTTAAACCACATTCACTGGAACAGGCTGCCCAGAGAGGTTATGGAGTCTCCTTCTCTGGAGACATGCAAAACCCGCCTGGACGTGTTCCTGTACCCCCTGCTCTGGGCGTGCCTGCTCAAGTGGGGTGGCTGGACAATATGATCTCCAGAGGTCCCTTCCAACCCCTACTGTTCTGTAATTTCTTCTCACCCTTCAACACTAAGAAGTTTTTCTGAAGTGCCATGGAAAAGATTACGTTTCATATCAAGAAAACTTCAAATATGTTTCCCTTGTCAATCCCAAATTCTTGCTTTGTGAACCCAAAAATCATGACATGCTTTCCCTGAAAAGTAAACTATAATATAAGAGGGAAGGAAATTAGTGTACTAAATTCAAGGTGGGAGCTCTAGAATTCAAAATTCAGATCATCTTCCTTATGGAAGTAAAGATAATCCCACAGAGAGATATTTAAGCTGAAATACAGTCACCACTTTGTAGAGGTGCAGGTTGATAATTTAAAAATAATTATATCTTTATCAAACACTCAGTAACTATTCAAACCATTCTTAAAACTCATACAGAACCCCAAATTTGAAAAACTTTCTGAAATACAGATTTGTAAGAATGTGAATAGTATCCCATTTCCTCTATTAAAGAGGTCTTTCACTGAAGGGAAAAAATTATCAATTTTGCTTACATCAGTTTTATTAAGTCTAAACATGCTGTTTTTCCAAGAAAAAGCTCAGTGTAAACTTTTACCCCAAAACACAAAAAACACATTCATGAAACTAAATAACCACTTTACTCTGCCTGCATGTCTTTGATTAAAGATTAAATTATGCAGTCCAAGCAATTTTAAAGACTACTTCTACCATCAAGCAGAGTTTTGAATGTCTCTGTGGCCAGAGGTTCCACGGTCTCTCTGGGCACCTGTTCATCAGACTCGTAGTTCAGAACAAACCACCCCCAAAGCTAATAACAACAAAAAAAACCCTCCAAACACTACCACCCCCCAAAAAAAGCGCCAAATCAATCAGAATTTCTGCCTTCTCAGTTTCCTCCCATTGCATACTTGAAAAAAGCAATATGACCTTCCCTTAGCCTCTCTAATGTTAAAGAAATCCAGTTCCCCCTCCTGAAGTGATATACTCTAGGCCCCTAATCATCTCGGCGATCCTCTCCTGGACTTGTGGCAGTATGTCATTTTTCTCATGTACTTGTGAACCCCAAATGGAGTAGTTCAGATGTGGCCTCACAACTGCTGAGCAGAGGGGAGGAACCACTATTCTCTGGCTGCGCTCTTGCTAAGACTGCTCAGTACGTGGCTGGCCTTTACCACTGCCAACCCACACACAACTTGTCATCTACCCAAGTCCAAGGTCCTTTCCTGGAAAGCTGTCTTCTAGCCAGCCTGTACTGCTGCACAGGGCTACTCCAAGCCTGGCACAGGATCTCCTGTCAGACCATTTCTCCAGGTCGCACCAAATGGTGACTCTGCCTGTTAGCATATGGAAGGACTTGGTATCACCCAAATATACTTGTTGAGATCACACTCCGGCCCATCATCCAGACAACTGAAAGACACTAAACAGTACTGGCCCCAAAACTGACCCTGGAGGGATGGCGCTTGCCATCTGCTACCAGCTGCACTTTGCGCCACTGGTCACCACCCTCTGGGCTTGGCAACCCAGTCAATGTCCCACGCACCCGACAGGTCACTTATCTGGTCCATCTCTCACCAAGCTGGACAGAAGGCTGCCAGAGCAGACCATGTCAACGTAATCCTACAGACTTTTATTTTGCAGAAAGTCTTCTTCAGTGTTATACTAGATTTTTAGTTCTTCAGCAAGGAAAAACAAAAAAAAGAAAATACTCTACTGGTATCGTAAGTATCTATTTCTGCAGGAGAACGACTTCAGTATTTCTCCTGATAACAAGTGTAACATGACAGATAAAACAAGTAAGGTCAAGATAGAGGTGGCTGTTAAAAAGAAAAGGCATACATCCTCTGGCTTAACCATACTAACAACACAACTTCAAGGAGGCCATGTGCGCGCCCACGTGCGCATCTACATGTATGAAGGGGGAAATGGGATCCCAACAGTGTTTTCTTGCTTTTTCACAGGAGCATTAAAGTTTCCTATCATCACCACAATCAAACCCATTGTCCTCAAAAATCTGACTTGTCACAATGCTTATACAAAACCTCAGCATTAGCCCACTAGTACTTGAAACCTGATATATAAAACACAGATCAATACTGTCTCTTTAGAAATCTAAATAACTGTTTGCTGCACTTTTCAGCAGTGAGTTTACTTCCAGGTGTACTCCCTCAAGAAAAGAAACTCATACTATTATCTCAGGAGTTTTCCTTCACACTCACCATTAAACTTTAGGCCTCTTGGCCAGTATCAAACCTTGTAGAACAGCCTCTAAAAGTACCATGGCACATGCTATTAACCAGATTCTGAAAAGTTTCCCACGAAATATAGAAATACGCTATTCATTTAGGGCACTTTTTTTAGAACACACTTATATTGCCTACCTCTGCACCTGAAACAATACTAATAATTAGCATTCTTGGCTTGATTCTGCCTAATGATTTTATTGCAAGGAACTAATTCCATTCAAATTAAGAACTTATGATCTTTCTTTCAGTTCCCCTCCATAAATTTGTTTCACATTTGTTTTTAAAAATTAATAACATATACCCTCATTCACATTGTTACAAATCACAGTAGTTATGAAAATTGAGTTTTACTCATTGGAGTGAGAAAAATACTGGAAATTAAATCAACCAATCTAATTCTCTTCCATATCATTCATCTGCTGTCTTCCAATGACGTCACGTTGGATTATAAACATGGTTTTGTGGGTTGTTTCTCCCCTGCTTTCTTTTTCTTCAAAAAACTTTTTCTCTTTTACTGCTTTTTAACAACAGAGGCTATCTCCACAGGACTCCAATCTAAACACTAAAACCAACTTTAAGTCATGTCACTTTAAGCAACTCCCTCTTCTCCATCAGGGCCCAAGTTCCCATGACTACGTGGTACACACTCTGTCAGGATTTATCTGAACGGCATACTGAGCAGAGTGCACCAAAGAGCACTTTCACAGTTTCCTAACTGATGAGCAAACATGAAGAAGCCTGTTGGGAGTTCAAAACAAGAAGCAGCACTTCTCTAAAAAACATACGATCTACCAAAAAGCAATAAGGACTTTCAAAAATATCTCTAAAATGAATACAAATTCTCAAAAGGCAAAGCTAATTAATCTGCCATGACTGAAACTTTGAGCTACCAGTGAACACTTCTTTGTTTTTCCTCCCATCAGTCACATTTAGGGAGGAGATTGGCTGCTTATTACAACCAAAGTTTCGATTGCTATCAAATGAAGGGTAAAACTGGTTACATACTCCATGAATAAGTACTGTAGCATGTAAATGTAAAAAAAAACATCCTCAAATGCATTTTTGTGAAACACACTATTGCAAATATAGGATGTTGCTGTCAAGTCTCCATCACATTTTCAGTATCACAATCAGGCGTCACCCATGAGCTGTCACTGTGGCATCTATATTTTAGAACACTCATGTATCCATTTTTGTGTCTTTGGTGCAATTTGCCATTCAGCGTAAAAACAGTAATAATTATCCTGAGTTTTATTTACTAGACAAAGAAACTTTTCTTGTCTGGTTCTTTTAGGATGGTCTGCTACCAGAAGCATATTTCTTCAAAAACTGAAGATCATTTGTGGTCTGTTATGTAAGAACCAGGTCTTAAGTACAAAGATCTCTATAATGCAGACTGTTTCTGACCACCATAAGCAATAGGTTACGAGGTTAGGAAAAGCTGGTTTTAAGTCTAGTGCTGCTGGAGTCTCCTGGATTTCCACCACACACACACCCAAAAAAATCTATTTTCATTAAAAAAATTAAAAGGATAAAAAATAGGATCTTACTATTTACCTGTTGTAGTTACATAGAGGTGACACTTCCATGGAAATGAAGTGATAGAAACAATAGAAAAAAATATTTTTCTTCAGACACACATACAAAATAGATCTTACCAGTTTTCACAGTTCAGGCTAATGAACAAAGTCTGTACCTATTGCCAGCTGAAACAAAAATGTTGATTTAGAATGGAAGCGCTCCTGTTCTCTTGCATGGTTTCACCTGCCTCCCTTGATAGAATACTTGGTCACTGGAAAAGGATCTTGTGGGACAAAAGTGTATGAAATCACTGTAGATGAACTGACTGTAGACCGGTTTCAGTGCTACACTAGTTTCTACAAAATCGTAAGGAGGAAAAAAAACCCTGTCCCCATACCCTTGTCCCGAGAGTCTTTCCCCCAGTAGAATAAGAAAAATTTACAGAATCTGAAGCATGAAGGAAAGCTACAAACAGAAAACTGAAAATTATTCATAAGCAACAGACTTGAAAGAAAATTTTTAAAAGGCAAAACAAACAAGCAAAAAAGCCCCATACTTTCCCCTTTCCCATCTCTAATCCTAGACGGGTATCCTTGACACAATGAAGAACACTGAAAAATCTTCCCCCTTTAAATTGTGTTAGATTATACCAGACTTGGATTGAGAGCAATAAAATTTATGTTGGGATGAGCAGGAGCCAAACAGTCATTCTTTCACTGATGCAGCATGCATGCATCTGTTACAGGACCAGTCTAGACCAACAGACCTCTGAGCTCAGGCAAATCAGCACAGTGAGAAGCAAAATGAGCAACAGTCATTGCTGAAATGGTGGTTTAGGGGATTTTTTAATTAAAAAAACCAAAACACAAAACCCACAAACTAAAAAAAACAACACCAAACATATCTGCAGCCATATTTCATCATACTAATCAGCTAAACATTTATTAGAAAAAGGACACGTATGACAAGATCTAATGGTCAGAAAGCACATTCTGAGTTTTCGACTTCGCACTGAAAAGTAAAAGAAAGAAATAACAGTAATCATTAAAGATGCTAAAGTTTTACACAAGTGTAACAGTAAAGCAGGCATCAGAAACAACTGTAGCAATTCGTTATTGTATCATCAGCTTCTAACCGTCCCTTCTTATCTACCAGCCTGCCTAAAGGGAATTTAAACGTTTAAGCTTAACCTCTGTGTCTCAAGACAGCCCTGCAAAACATCTGCTGCTTTAGGAGAAAGACTCATAACTGCCTGGTCATGATAACCAAGTTATCCCTTGAGTGCAAAGATGTCCTTTCAGCTGGAGCTGGGACACAGCAGAATGGTAATCAAGCCAGTCTTGTGGTGATCCCACATGTGCGCTTCTTACTCTCAGACAGATGTCATCATTCCCTAAAAATTCCAGCTAGCTCACACAGTAATATCAACTCAAGGATTAAAATAAACTCTTCAAAAATCTATTTGAATAACAGAAATCATGGAGCTACTGTAGATATAAAAGCATGTCTGGTAAGAACAAAGCAGAGGCTATATTTTAAGCTACTGTATCAGTAATCTGACTATATTCTCCTGGAACATCTTTTTTTTTCTTTTTTTTAAAGTAATTAACCACCCATCTACATGCGCAAAAATACACCTCTTTTTATAAATATTATAAAAAACTTCTCCCAGTTTCATGCAGAAATATGAAGTTCAAAATGTCTTCTTTGCATGAACATAACATGACATTGAAGAAATCAACACGGAAAGGAGTACAGACTGCAAATCCTCTTAAACTAGAGCTAGCCTATGATATAACGGTTTAGTTCCTTCCTCTGAGTTCAGGAAAAAAATTACTTTAGCAATAGAATGAATGTTAAAATTTGTGTCTACTGATGGCCATCAGATAACACTCATGCTTTCAAAAAAATTTTTATTAAAAAAAAATTTATCTTGCAGCTCTTTGGTAACTACTATAAAAGATGCCTAAGCTTGGCTACAAAGATGACAGGGTCTTTTTTTTGGTCTACTGTGACTGGATGACAAAAAAAATCAGTACGTTTTGCCTCTTAAGAGAGGGAAAAAAAAAGAGCTTGCAAATTTTCACAAGTTTTGGTGGTTTAAATGATGTAGCATGGAGCCTTTTGAGTCAACAAACTGCTACATAGCAGGACGTACTTACTACTTTATCCTTTGATAATATTACAAAGATTTAAATAAAGTTTAGTTTGGGATTGTTTTTGGGGGGGGAGAGCTGGGGGGGGGGGAGGGTGGTTTTGCCTTTTTTTGAAAAAAAAAAAAAAAGGGTCACCCACAAACACATAGAAGTCCTTTGGAGAATCTTTCCCAGGGTTCTGATTGTTTGAGGTATGCCTTAGTATCTTGCTGGGCTTTCCACTAAAAACTTATAAAATGCGAAGTCAAGTCATCAGAATCAGTAAAAATGCCTGCCCTTATTTTTCATCTGAAACTTGTCTCAAAATTGCATCTAAGTGGATCCAAAGTCTCCTCTGAGAAGTATTTTAGTTATAACAGGAAAAGAGTCACAACTAGGAGAGAATATATATCAATCCACCCAGCTGAACTAACTTCACTTCTACTAGAGGACAACCAAGTGAAAAACCAGCAATGGAGTCCACCACCTATTTCACTATTTCAGAAAATTTGTTAATGGTGATTAAGGAACAGTAGATTCACAGCTCTGTAATGCCTTCATTGAACTAGGCACACAGACACACACAAAACTTTCTTTTTTGTCACATTCTTTATGAAAAGGTGGTTCTGATCCAACCTCTGACCTGAGCTATGGTAGGAATTACATCAGCATGAGAGGCTACAAAATGGATCTTTTTGTTAAATCTGTTTAATTTCCCTACCCTTTCCATTCAGAAATAGTTCTAGTTCACAATCTTATTTAAAATAACAAAAATAATTAGTTTATCCACAAACCAGCTTATAGTCACTGAGGGAGGTGCAGGTTATGTTGAATTAAGGTAGCTTTAAAATAATGACCCAAGATACTTCAGGCTGCAGCACCATAACAGCAGAGAGCTTGACACTGCCTGCAAAAGCCCAGTGAGGGCTCCAACCTACATCCAACACTAAGCTGAAAAAATCAAACAGCTGCAAGGATGGGATCATCTCCTTTGCCTTAATGGAGTAGGCTCAAAACTGAGGTTCAGGAGCTGCTTGAAGAGCTCTTCAGTCATCCATGGTGCACAGACAATAGCAGCGGTAATAACAGTCACACCAACCATTCCATTTCATTCCCTGCTCCTCCGTATGAATGATAGCCTTCAATAAGCAGATGCACCAAAACCAACCTAACTTTAGAGCAGAAGCAGCAGAACTGCGTATGCCAGCTATTACTACAATAAAGACACATGATCAGGCTCTAACGGAGCACTTCGCCACATTCCAACCATCTGCATTTCCTCATGCAAATTAATAAAAACAAATTTGGGGGAGTTGCTGATTTTTTGCAGTATGTGATAGTTGAGCATATTTATGTCTTGCTTCCCATCAAATAATGCTTTTTTTAATATATCTACAGATAAATGAAAAAATAACACAAAACAAGTCCAGAATCAATTTAAAATGCAGAGTTTAAATAGAGCACATAGTTATACAAACAAAAGAAATTCAAGAAACAGCAATGCAAGCATTAGAAGCACCCACTATTCTCTATTCCTCTGATTTATTGCTGTCAAATCAGACATGAAAACTTTGAAAATATGCACAATCCACACAAATGGTGCAGAACGCTGTGTATTTACCTTCTTATATTTTGGTTTTCTTTGGATGGGCATCACCACACTCAAAACTGTACTGATTATCTTCCCAGTCATGAAAGCATTATACTGTATTCTTACCCTAGAAGTCACCAGTGATGGCACATACATATTTTTACTTAACTCTATGAATGCTGTCAACTGTACTAAGAAGTATACCAATGGTTCTATCTATTCCACATAGTCAAGACCAGGGGGCAGCAATACTGTCAAACACACACCAAAACAGGTTGATATCTGACAAATCTGTAAGTAACTAGGGCTTAATTACACGAGAAAAAAAGCAGTTACAGTTATGGAAAAGTTACAGAAGTTAGCCTAGGTTACATAATAAAAATAAAATATATAATTTTAGATGTAATCTTACTATCGCTCAGATACCTAGCCAGTTACTGTAAACAACAGCACTGTTGAAATTTTGAACTTAGATGGTTTTTCTAATAAGTCAACACTAACTGATTTTAATTCCATGGAATTAGATTTTCCATACCCGAACCTATCAGGAGAACGCCATGATTAACACTCTTTCCTTGCATACCAAATGCTTTGCTCATGCCAACACATTCAGCAAAACTAAAAAGAATCTATTAAATCAATCTCCTAGATACTCACTGGCTCCTGAAGAGCTAACAAAGACTTGATGAACCAAGTGTATAATCCAAAAGAACAACTAACTACCATGCATGAAACAACAGCAAAAACCTGTCTTCTCTCAGTGTTGTTATGCTAGTACCTTCAACCAAGTGCAGGACAAGAGAAGCGCTACACACTGTCTTGTGTTAAAGTCATTCGGAAGACATTTCCTTCTAAGTGCTGACCTAGTCCTTAGGAAATCAGCACCGAAACCTCAAATAAGAAGCAGTGGACTGACATCCCATAGCAACCAGCTCTGTAAGTTTACCTGTTCTCACACTCTTCCTTGAGAGTGAAGCAGTATAAACATTTAAATGGCGCTCATAATAAGCATTAAGAAAAACCCAACACTGAGGCTTCAAGGTTGAGATGCTGAGACTGTATAATCACTTCTGCTGCATTATTTTGCTCCTCTCCTTCCACCACCTATTTTGTTTTCATATTATTATCCTCACTCCACATTCACCCCTTCTTCTTTACCTCATTTCTTAAATGAGGTCTCCCTTGGCAGGTTTCTGCAGAGTTCTGCGCTGACTTGATCTAATGAATGGCCGGGGAAAACCTCTGCTAACACTCCCAAACAAAACTCAGCCTTCATCTTCCTCTAAAAATCCCAACATCCACACTTTCTTCTACTGCAACAGCCGCCAACAGGAAAAACACCAAGAAGTACAACAGTAATATTTAAGTTCAGGCAACTGCTTTACGCTCTAATCTTTAAGACGCCAGGGCAGGAAAGCTTTCTGTAACTAGATCAATATAAGAGCGAAGTCCCACAATTAAAAGACCAGATTACAGGCATACCAGTGCCTCTAGCTCCCGTGGATTTGGGCGGGTGGTACTGCCCCGTCCTTGATGCTCTTTCTCAAAGACAAAAAAAAAAAAAGAAAAAAAAAAGAAAGGGTGTGTGATTTACCTCCTCCAGCAGCGTGACCGTATTTCTGCAGTTCTGCAACCGGGTGGTGAAGCTGGAGGTGGTCGGGGAGTTGTAATCCTCTGTGGTCTCGGCGATGAACTCCGACACGGTGATCTGGTCCGGCATGATCCTACGGCGCCGGTAAAGCCCAGAAGGAGCCGAGCACACGGGTCCGGGGGGGAGGGGGGGGGGGAGGGGGAAGCCAAGTTTTGGGGGGAGGAGAGGAAGGTGGTGGGGAAAAAAGGAAAAGGGGGGAGAAAAAAAAAAAAAAGCAGAGGGAAGATGTTAACAGCCAGCAGAGACCCGCAGCATCAAAGCAACGGAGCCGCAGAGAAAGGCTGAGGCTTCGCCCGCCGCAGCCAGCCTCCCCCCCGGCCGCCCCCTCCTCCTCCCGGGCAGGGGGTGAAGGGGGAGAGGCCCCCGCACAGCACCCCGCGCCGCTCGGCCCCGCCGGCGGGGAGAGCTGCCTCGGCTGCCTGCGGCCCCCCGACGGCTGCGGGGACGGGGCCGCCTCTGAGGAGCCCGGCCCCGCCGCCGCGCTGAGGGGAGCGAGGGCGGGATGGCGGGCGGGGAGCGGCGCCCGCCAGGCTCGGCCCCTTTCCCCTCGCGCCCGCCCGCCGACCCCCCCTCACGCCCCCGCCGCCGCCGAGTTGGGCACTAACTTGTGCGGGCTGCGGCTGCGCCCCCCGGCCGGGGGAGGAGGGGAGGGCCGGGGGAGGCGGCGGCGGGCCGGGCCGGGGCTGGCGGGGGCTCCCGCCGCCGCTGACAGTCACCCGGTGACTGACAGGCGCTGCCCAGCGCCCGCCCGCAGCCCCTACGTGGGGCCAACGAGGAAGTGCTCTGCGCATGCGCCGCCGCCCTCCTCCCCTCCCCCCTCCCGCGGCGGCACCGCCCCCTCCCCGGCTTCGCGCACCGTGCCCCCCCCCCCCGGCCGACCCGCGGGGGCGCCTCGCGCCGGGGTCCCTCAGCCTCCTTTTTCTTTTTCCTTTATTTATTATAAAAAAGGTGTTTCCAGTGGCAGCGCGGGTGGGCGGGGGCCGCCGGGCTCCGGCTCCCTGCCCCGGCTCCCTGCCCCGCCGGCGGAGCGGGCCCCGCCGCCCCCCGGCCCGCCGCCCCAGCCCCGGCGGCGGGGTGCTGCCTGTCTTCCCTTCTCTAAGTCTGCCTCACAGCCGGTCGAAGCCCTTTCGCTTCGAGCCCTTGTGCTACAAGCTTTGATGTAAAGCGTGAAGATCGCGAATTCCTCACAGCCGCTGCTCATAAAGTCATCGCTTCAAGCAGCCTGACTGCATAGGTTCCTACCCTCCTGAGGCAATTTTTAAGAAGTCCTGCTGTGCCTCAGTGACCCCCCTGACGGTGCCCTCCCTGACAGGCATTGCGAGCTCTGCTCCCGAGCCCTTGCGAAGAGCGCGGGGAGCGAGGCGTTGCCGCTGGCGCGGCCGTTCCGCGCCGGCCCCCGCCGGGCCCTCGCGCAGCCGGGGCAGCAGCGGCCGCCCTGGCATCACGTCGCACCCCCGGTATCCTCCCTTTGCGCTGCTTATCAGCCCCGCATCCGCTCACAACTAGTACTTCTGGATAAGATAAAATATCCTTTATCTGTTATTGCGTCTTGTAACTCTGAGAAATGACAGACAGCACTAATGAGATCCTCCCCCCCCCCCCCCCTTTTTTTTCTTTTTTAGGCTTAGATTTTGGGGCCCATATGTGCTTTTCTAAAGAAGGCTAGGTCTCAGGAGGGTCAAGTAATTATGGTCATCTGCTGTTTCAGTCTGATCTATTTGGTCACGTTATGTGTTTTCCTTCTCTTTGTATTAAGGATTCTTTCCACACAAGCTGGGAAACTCAGGACTGGTAAATATTCTTAAATCTGAACAATTGAAAATGAGCAATATTATACAGCTATATCCATTTCAAAGGCTTTAATGTTCTGTACACAAGGACCTACTCCTGTATTTATTACAATGCGCTTAGGCTTTTACATGGTTTCTTATGTAATTCTAATGAAATGCCTGTACAACTCAAAAAGAGTTGAAAACTCCAAGAAAAGGCTGCAATGCCTGAGTAAGCATAAAAAGGAGATACTTGATTTGTGTATACCCATAAAAAATGATTTGCATGCAGTTCTGCCAGCAAAATATGACCAATACTCCTGAGAAATGGTCCTGCCTGAACATGTTTCTTTGATTTCATCGCCTTAGCAGAAGCCCTCCATATGGCCATGTGATTGCTGCTGCTGCTGCTGCTGCTTCACGTGATCCAGCTTTCCGGCACAAAGCTCTGGGCTCATACAGATGATTGTTAAACGTCATGAGACTCTGAAAGGTAGAGTAGGCAAGAGGAGGAGGAGGAAGCCAAGAAAAGAACCGTGTGGGAGTTGCACTGAAAAATGGATTTGGGCGAAAAAAAATTGAAGCACTGAAGAAGCGACTGGAGTGGTAGGAAGAAAATCAATTGAGGATTGTGTTCATAAGAGCAGTGGAGGAGGAAGAGAGAGAAAGAAGATAAAAATGGCTGGTGGCATCAAAAGCAGTGTGGAAAAGAGAGTCTGGGGGTTAGGGCCAGGGAAGAGCTGTTAGTAGCATCAAAAAGAGCTTGTTTCAGTGTGCCTAGCCTGCACGGAAACCGGATGGGTGAGGGGCTGGGATATGGCCCAGGGCCAAACAGGACCTCTGTGGTCATCCCCTATAATTTCCTGCAGGGCATCGATCATGGGCTGTCACGCAGCCATTCCTGAGCCAGACCTGTGGTCTGCGGGTCAGCTACGGCGTTCACGTTAGAAAGAGACCTGATCCCTCTCTAGCAGATTTCAAGTGAGGATAAATCCATCACTTTGATGGGTAAACTGGTTTAATTGATTGAGCACTCCCACTGTTAAAGTTGAATTGTTCCTCTTCAGCCTGAAGTTATTGAGCTTGAATACTAGCCTTTGGATTGTAAAATAATCTCATCTGCTATTCTAAACAAATCCTACCCCAAAGAGTGTGGACAAAAGCCGAACATATTGCTACAGACGTAATTTCTTTAATACTATTTAGAGAATATTTAAACTGCAGAATTGAAAAGCATGTTCAGCAAAGAATGGGAGGAGAGAGGCCAGAGAAACTGGAGCAGTGAAGAGTGACAGAAATGAAGGCATAGCAGAGAGCAACAGTAGCTGAACTTCTGTGTCTCCTCATCAGGAAGAAAAAGATCTTTTAAAATAAAATATTAAATATATAAAAAATAGAATGAAGAGAGGAGAATACTGGGAAATAAAGAGAACAGCACAAGGCCTAAAGATAAAAACGGAAGATCAATAGCGACCGATCATAATTGCCTATTAGTCTGGTTTTTTGACAGTTCTGGAATTGTTAACTCTGTTATAGAGAATACGGTGCTCAGTTTTGCTGCTTTGAAGCATTATTTCCTCTTCTCCTATACAAATGCTATGGGAGAAAATAACCCTATGGGGTGACCTCCTTAGGCTTGGATTATGTTCACTTCAACTCAGTGGAAGTAAGATTAGTTAATTAACATGATGTTAATAAAAATAAATTATACAACTTGCCTGTAAAAATGTGCTTACATTTAAACTAGTCAAATTATATAACTGTTTCAGATAGCTGTTAGTGGATTTCGGATTTAACCATGTTTCCTGTTTTGAATGGCAATCAGTATCAGAGATTCACTTCTAAATTTGTAAGATGCACCTCTCTATAAATTGTCACTAAATGAAATCACTGTTTCACTTCACAAATGTCAAAGAATAATCAACAGAGTGTGAAAGTTATATTTCACGGCGTCTGCTCTAATGCTATCTTAGTCTGTGCTAGATCCTGGGGGAGGCTGTGCCGCATCCTTTTTCTCATGTAAGACTTGCCAGTAGAAGTTATGCTTATCTCACTCCTCCTGGTATTCTGATATGAAATGCATCTCCGTGTCCATCCTGGGACAAGCTAGTGCAGGTGAGGAGAGCCCAAACACCCCTGGAAAGCACACCAGTTACTGACAATACATTGCTCTCAAGGAAGTTGTGCTGTCCTGCCATCCCACCCAGTGATTCAGTCTACAAATCCATTTGATTCCCTGGCCTTTTTTACCATGAGTGCTAACAGAAGAGTTAATTACAGCAAGCTGATAATATTTCTGCAATATTGGTGGTAGTCACCGTGCTTAGGGAGAGGCTGAGGAACACAGCAACGACAGCACAAACTGCTAATGCAGGTGTTTTGCAATAAGCTGAATAACAGCGATGGTATTTTTCATTTTATAGTACTCTAGTCATCTTATATTTAGATTGAGATCATCAGTTCATTCATGAGAGCTGAGCAGTAGTCATCAGGTGATGATGACTATTGTCAGCATTGTGAACTTTCAAACATTACAGATATGTGCCAGAGGTGAACAGCTACATTGCTCTTGCTTAGCTCTTCCTGTCACCAATGCAATTAACTGTTTAAACCATGCAGTGGTGAAGTAGGGAACAGCAAGATTTTCTTTCCACTGTAGATAAGGAGACAGATACAGGAGGCTGTAGCCCTGCTGACCAAAAGCAGGGCTGTATTTTTGGCCATCTAGCTTTAATCATGCAAAGTCAGCTCTTCACAATATCAGTGCCTCAGCTGTGCTGAAGCCTGTGGTGGATATCCCATGGGATACGGTTATGCTGCCTGCAGCAAGCAGCCCCAGGACCACCCTGAGGCCACGCTTGCCTGCTGTGTAGATAGAGAGCTCATAAATACAAGCTCAGGTGCAGCTGCTTCTTGGTTTTTGGAAACAAGCTTGACCCGGGTCCCTGGCTGTGCACCAAATATGCTGCCAAGCATGCTCAGACAAGCTGCCTCCAGGGCCATTTGCAACCTGTCAGTGTGGCGAAGTGAGTTGTTAGCTGAAGAAGGAAACCACTGTGCACATGGCTACTGTGCAGATGACTCCTCTTGATTAGTACAGACATAGTCGTGCCAAGGATGTCACATGTCAATTTTGTTTTTTCTTTCTTCCCAGGTATGAAAGAGATGATGCCACTTTGCAAATTAGGGTTTACACCTACACTCTTTTCTTTACTTTCAAGGTTCCTGTCTTTGCTATTACTGCTGATAAAAGTGGTGTAGAATAACCAATAGTGTTTAATTAAAACATCAAATTATTAAAATGCACATGCTTTTGTTAGTAAACTCTATAGTTGTTCTTTTTATGCTCCTTAGCGTCTTCACAAACATGGAGAGTATCACCAGCTCAGCAGCAAACAGCAACAGAACTAGTGGCGTGCTAAAACCCATCAGGAAAATATCCTTAGGCTATGCTGCACTATGATACTGCTATTCTGAATAAATTTGTGGTTTGCTGTTACATTCATCCATTTCAGCTAAACGCAGCACTCAGCATTACTTCCCATCCTCCTTCCTCTGCTAACTCACTGCATGGGATCACTGTAAGGCATAAGGCAGCCATGGCCTTTGATCCCCACTAAAGCTGGTTTGAGAACCCCTGAGAAAATGTCGATATAGTAATTGCTGCTGCTACATTTTTATAATTTCATTTCCCAACAACTTCTGACAAAATTAATGGGAAATGTTTTATTTAAATATGTGGCCATAAGTACTAGAATATCCACAAATATTTCTGAATATCAACTCTTCTCATTTGAGTTGAATGTTGGGCTTAGAAGATAAAAGGAGCTTCGAATCGACAAGAATCTCAGCAGAGTGTTTGGCTTTTGGTTTTAGAGTATCTCATGTGCTAAAACCCAGGAAATTTTTTGTTGTTGTTGATAGTTTTGTTTTGCAAACCCAAACCACCCCGTTTATGTGAGGACACGTAACATCACCACACTGTACTTCAGTGGGAAGGGTTTAGTCAGGAGGAGTTTCACCTCCAGGAGCAGCGTCCTTTCAGAGGACAGTCCCACCGGCTGACCGAGCCTTGTACGAAATAATACAACTACATATTTTAACCTGCAGCATAGTTTCACTTTTAATATCACAAAACTGCATGATGTACTCACAGAAAAAGGCAAAATCTATTTTAAACATCGAAGCCTACACCGCACATTGTGACTGGTGCTAATTTGCATGAAGGGAACTTACAGGGTAAAATGCGACTTGTTTTTATGTGCGAAAGAAGGCTGTTGGATTCCACATTTGCAAGCAAATCTTGGAAATGATTGTGTTATTGGGACAGAATAGTCAGGTAACTTCCCGGTCAAAGAAAAATGCTTTTGTCTAAGTCATATCTCTGTACAAGCTGAAAACCCAAATCCAGATCCAGTAAACATGCTGATCACAATTCTCTATTTTTAAGCAACAGTATCTACCAATGTGGACTACATGAGCTGCAACAACAGTTTCTGTTGCTGCTGTGACTGTTTTGAATACAAGGATCAGCTGATTTCAATTTTAATACTGGCATATCTGAGCATTTGTCTTCATTTGTTATTTAAAATTCGATAAGAAAGCATAAGCAACTCTCTCAGAAACTACAATGTAAGTTTAAAAGCCTTTTAACACTAGCAATGGTGGCTTAAACAAAAGGTTCTTTTTGCATTCTTTCACTACTATTATTATAGCAAAAAGAGAACCAATTGTGTTCTCATTATAAATGACATTCTGGTAACATTAGGATCTTGCATTTTTAATGCTATATGCACCAAACAAAAAAAGGTTAAATCAAAACATTGGAAACATGGCACTGAATGATATATTTTGCATCTTATTTACTTGAATGTCCTGTGCAAGGAGCTTGACTGAATGATAAATAAGCTGAAATAGCCATCTCAAAGGACAGCTGAAAATAACAGCACTGAAAATGAAGTGCAGCATTGAGTTACACAAGATTAAGCTGACTAATCTGCTGATTCAGTTTTGCCTTTGGTTTTTGGTTTTGTCATGTAAGATCAAGAGTCATGCAGACACGTAACGGCATTCCAGGCTCACAATAACAGCAAGCGATGGGCTGTTCCCCTGCAGTTTCTGCATCCTCCAAAGGGAAAAACAGCAAAATGCTCACCTCACCGGCAGCAAGAGGCAGCAGGTTAAGGTCAGGGAAGGCATGCTCTCTTTTTTTTTGTTGCAGGTGCGCTGAGTTTGGTATTTTTATGGCACAGAGGTTTTTTGTTAGAGATGCTCATTTAAGAAACCTTCAGTTCTTAGGAAGCATAATACTGTGTGTGTCGGGAGAGACCAGATTCAAATAGAGCCCTTAAAACATCTACAGAGTATAAAAACCCAGCAGTATATTCTTCTGTTAGGACCATATTTTGGAGAGTCCAGAGATATCAAACTGTTACGAATGCTGATGGATAAGAAAACTGCCAGTGGAGCCTCTGGCAAATTTAACCCTTGCCTCAGTGTGAACGGGAGTGTGCTCGTTCCTCACGGAGACGGTTGTGCAAGGACTGCCGACCTCACCGGCGCTGCTCTCCCAGCTGTATCCACCAGTGCCGTGTCAGTGAGGGTGAGGGCCAGCATGGGGGAAACCTGTGTGTGGTTATCCTTGCATTCCTGACCCTGACCAAATCCCTGGAGGATTGTTGGGAAGGGCAGCCGACACATTAGCATGAGCCATGCCAGCGGGATTGCAAAGCACAAGACAAAGCTATTATGTCATGAAGAGGTACTCTGTGATTGAAACAAGAGAAAAAAAGAGTCCTTCCAAAGCAGGAATCATAGTAGCTGAATACATTTTTTTTTAATATGAGAAATAGCAATGACTAAAATCAGTGAGTGATACTGCAGAAATGAACATGTTGCAGGGCAGCTGGCATAGCAGGCTCTCCAAAATAAAAAGAGAATGAAATAAAGCCTCAACCCGCACTGCAAACATTTCAATATTTTCTCTTTCCCTCTGGAAACGATATGGCTGTGTCATTATCCGGGCACATCTCTGGTTCTACCTAAGCTGCTAAATGTATGCTGATGGCAGTATGTGTCTTGCCTGCAGTGAAACTGGAGGCTCAGGCCAAAATGAACCTGGGAAGCGGTCTGAGAATGAAATAAAGGCTCTGTAGACTGGGATCATGTCCCTGAGCTGCCACTCATGGCAGTGACATGGCATTTGATCTCTGTGTGCATCATTTATCTATCTGTGCAATGCAGACGATTACATTTATTTTTCTTGGTGAAAGCACACTGGGCTTTTCCAGCTGAGTAGTGCTATATCAGAACTAAGTATTTTTCTCATATATTTTATTGCAAGAGTTTCAAAAAATAGCTGAAGGATGAGAAGGGCTCTCAGGCCAGACAATTTCATCAACATTTTATTGGATAGACTAAAAGGATTGGCAGGTAAATGAAAGGGTTGCTATCTACTGGTTGTCGATTGTATGAAAATACAAAGCAGAGAGATCTGGATTTGTGAGGGGCTTTTTCCCCCTCTGTATTATGAATTTATTAGAATTAGAGCAGTATTTAGTGGAAGAAGAGGGGCTGAGACCCCACCATGCTAAACAGATACAAAGAAGTCATTTGTGCCTCTGCACAAGCTTTTCTAACACAGTTTGCAGACGCGCACGTGTGTGGGCCTACTGAGTTGAAGTTCAAAAGCTGGCTTATAGTGTTGACTGAGCATACTTCATTTCTTAATTTCCTAAAGAGCATCTCATCAGAGAAATGCTGGAAATAAATCTGCAGATGTTGGATGATATAAAAAAAGGCTCTCGCAACCACTGAACTTACTAGCACATCTGCACTTCCTTTATATAAGCCTCTATTTTCAAGGATGCATCACTTGGCCAGACTCTAGGCTTGAACTTAGCGTAGGAAATTTTCAGTTCAGGAGAGATGTCTTTTGGGTTTTAGTGGAGTTTTGGTTTTTTTTTGTTTTGAGGAGTTTGTTTGTTTGTTTTATTAAGGGCATCAATATGTTTGACAATACATAAGACCTGAAATAATTTGAGGTATATCTGCTTTAATGCTCAAAGGCTTGTCATCAAGCAAAAATTACAGAAATTTAAAATTAGGATCTACATGTTTTATTAAAGTAGGCATTTGAATGTTGTAGTTGTGGGGTTCTGTTAAAACCCAGGACAGCAGGCAACCATCTGGAAGCTTTTGGAAACTAGTCTTGCTGCATGGACCTAGTCTCCATTGGGTCAGTGTCCACATGGTGCTAAATTAAATAAAGATGTTTGGAATTTTCAGTCTAGAGGTCCATCATAGCAGCCCCTCTCTCTGACTACTCATTTGCTTCTACTTTTAACCACAGAAATTGAGCTCACTGCTTCCTAAGTTAATCAGCTCTCCATTGACTGTGGTAGAGGGTGATTATCTGCCCATCTGTCCTGCCTCTAATGATTTTTTTAATGCATTGCTGATCCCAGCAAATTTGTAAGGGGGGGCATGAAAGGTGTCAACATTCTTCATTTCCTCGAAGTTTTGTGGGAAAATAAAAATGAGCAGAAGAAAAGGTGTTTATTGCCCACATGGACAGAAAAGGTTCACCCTCATCTTGCCCTTTATCAAGAGAACTGGTGTAGGAAAAAGATGCTCTAAGTGTCCAAATCATGGGAAAAGTTTCACTGGTGGCTTGTACCTCCTCAGGAGCTGCAGTCAAGACCCAAACCCATAGGAAATCAGGTTTCGTTAATGTCAGTGATCTCACTACTGCTTATTTGCTTGTTTATTTCATTACTCCAAGACAACCTAGGAGCAATAGGACATAAAAACTTAAGTCCTGTTTCAAAATCAAATAGAAATATCCAGCTTAATAGCTTCATACTTTTCAAAAGATGATTGTTTGACTTCTGAACTCTTGCTTATTTAAGGCATCATGGACTTAAAAAGGAAAAACATGCATAGCCATGTGACAAAGCAAATGCACCAAAGGAAGATTTATTTGGTTTTCAGAAGATCAGCAGCAGTGATTCACCCCTCTTGGCTGGTGTGGAGTGCAGTATGGTCAACTGTTTCCCCCAGGGAAGAAGAAAAGATGAAAGTCCCACACTGCTGCGATGGCCACGCAGGGAGCAGTGACCTGTGCCAGGATAGCTCCAGCCAGTGCACCAGGTACAAAGAAACTTCAGCCTTAACCATCAGTGTTGTTGTTGTAGGGGGTTCAAGTCAGGCAATCCAAATGTAGTGTTTAGTGGTTCAGTGAAACACAGCACAAACTTTGAAACAAGAGCACTCACCATCCAGAGACTGAATAAACAAAAGCATATTTAGACAACTGTGTGCTATTCAGCATTTTACATCATGAGAAGAGAGTCCCTCCTCTTTCAAGCCCCCGCACAAATCTTGCCATAGATTTTTCAGGCTGATCTCAGAGATTTGTTGTTTTCAAAGTTAAAACAACATCAGTTACCACATCTAAATGAGTTGAAAGGCGTTACAAGAAGTGCCCTTTTTATACCCTGCCCCCTCATCCAGCTTTGAAATCTATAAAAGCAAAGCAAATTACATAGCAAATGTTAGTGTTTTTTTTCCAGTACTTGCTCAGGTGGTCAATGTTTTGTAAGGATTTACTGATTTATGGGGTTTTTCATCCTTGGACGTGGCAATAGGTTAGGCTTTCTCTGAAAAACACCCACTGTAATAATGTCCAAAGTGGCATCAAGTACAGAAAAAAAACCCCACTGGCAGGTATTGCAATTGATAAAACCAGTTTCTTTTGGGCTACTTTTCCCAAAGATTCTGGTCTGCTTTTTCACACTTTAAATCAGTTATTTATATTTATGTCTTTCTTCTTTCTTACCGATTCCATAGTGAATCTCTTGAAGAAAAACTTGAAAGCCTGGAAGCTGAAGATCTCATGTCTCATCTGTCACGACCAGAAACCTACCTAGATGAAAAGATCAAGTAAGTAAAACTGACCAAAGCTATGGCACTGATAAGATCACTTATTCAGTCAGTTTGAAAAAATGTCTATTAATTCTTCAGTGATGGCAATTTATCATACATTATTTGATTACAGCATTTGATATTGTGAATTTCATTGCGGTAAACAGATCCATTAGAAAACCCCTGAAAATAACACCTTGTTAAAAATTGCTACATGAGAACTTCATTTAGCTGACTGGGAAAACTCTTCGCGTAACTGACTGTGGCAGCTACTCACTCAGCTGCACTGAGTGCAGCGCTGGTACATCGCCTGTCCAAATTGTCTGACACTTCAGAGGACCCTGTTTTCAGAAATAACTTCAGTCTAACCGTTCAGGCTGAAAATTTCCCTGTCAGCTGTATGCACCAGACTGATCTTTTTTTGGAAGATGGAGATATGATTTGAAGGATAAGGAGACTGGGAGTAAGAAGTGGCCTGACAGGGAGGAATCCTGCATGTAGGAGAGGGGAGGAGGGTGTGTGGCGGTCATATCAGGACATGGACAAGTGATTTCAGAGTTTTTAATCAAATTTCTCCGCCGCTATATTGCTTACTATTTCCATTTTAAGACTTGCATTGCTGCAGGGGAAGGAAGGTGACAGAGGCACCACAGAGCCTCTGGAGGAGATGGGTAGGACTGGGACATACCTTTCACTTTGAGACGTGCTGGGCTGATCTCCATAGTAGGTCCAAAGGGACAAGGTGGAAAGATTGACCAGGACTTGGGGCCACCTATTGGCACTGGGAAGGATAAGGCTACCCAGAAGCCCTTGTCTTTAAAGATGATGTTGTAAGCAAGGAGGCTGGGACAAGGCACATGGGACAGAGAGATGTGGACTGGGTAGGCTGGCAGAATGGGAGCTGTGATGAGGACCCATAAGGATGAGATTGGGATCGAACAGAGGGGTGAAGGCTGAAAGGGAGCAGGAGGGAGGCCTCCTCCAGATCACACCCTTTGCTTAGCCAGCCTGCCTGTTTCCGTTTGCGCACACCACTCGATTCCATAAGGAAAAGCACACCTCCTCCTCTATGAGTTGTTTTATTTTTTTTTACCTTCTCTCGAAGAGAAGTCTTGTTACTTCTGTTGACCTATTTCCCCAGAGACTGCTGTAGTTTGTTTATGGGTTTTGTCTTGTTTGTTTTACGTTTCCAAATATGTCATGTGGGTCTGGAGGTTTGCCAGCCCTCAACATTAAAAACAACATAGCATAATCACTGTCTCTAAGACACATGGGATTCAATTAAAAATTGCGACATAAAGGGTTTGGATGGGTTGTTGTTATATTTCTTTTCCCTTCCATTTCTGACCCTTTAGGATACTTTTAAGTGATGTTGTCAAGAGCCCTTTTGCCATTAGGAGGCCTAGACGTTTCTTCAACCATCAGATTTCAGATTTTTACATACTGTCTGGAAAGGATCTGAGATTCTACCAGATACGCCACTAGCTTGGCAGCATGGGAGAAGAAAAGTCTCTAAGGAAGAGGTGTGTCCTTTGATATGAAGGCAAGGGTGTAAGAGAAGTATCTACCTTAAACCAAGAATATCATGCCTGAATATTACATTACATGCAGGAAAAAGGTGTTAGAGGATGACCTGGGTGCTGCACTACTTTTTGTGGGCTAGGAAGGGCTTCCACCAGCAGACAACAAAGTACCACAGTCTTACAGCAAAATCACAGCCACTGGCAACCCCGGATCTGGCTCAACTGATGATGACATGTCTGCTTGTTGTTTAACTTTACAGCACATCTGTTCCTTTTAATGATATTATCCATCTCCTTAGGCAAAACAGTCACCTTCATGATTATAGGTTTATGCTATTCAAATCAAGCAAAAAGAAAAAAATACATAATGACTTATTGCTTTCTAAATTGAATGCTGACCTAAGCTCACAAGTAAGTATGATGGTAATGTATTTTCCATAACCCTAAAAGTCACTGAATCTCCTTACATCTGCAATAATAAGCTACTGAATATTATTTAATTACCCATTTGCTCTAGGCAGTGTTACCAGCATTTGTGGTTAGATCTGAGTGGCTCAGGCTGATTATATTCCCTTTCTAGGTCTGCTGATTTCTGGGCTTCTCAGTACTACAGCAACCAGCAAATAAAATGAAACATGAAAGAAATCCAGAAAAATATTTATAAAGAAATCAATTTGGTTGAAGTTATCAGGATTGATTGGTTGATGAGAAACAACACTGAGAAGGAAACATATCTGGCTTTCCTAGAGAGAAGAAAGGTGGCCCAGTGATGAATATGCTCATGTGGGTTCAACTTGGTGACCTTGGACAAGTTATTAGGGTATCATTCAGATGGAAAATTCCACAGTCCTTATGCCCATGCAAGTGTTTTGTTTGGGTAGAGTCTTTTGAGGCTAAATACGGCTTTTATGAAACTCTCGACCCAAGGACAGTAGTAGAATTTGGGCTATGTCAAGATGGCATCTTGACTCTGTTTCTCACCAAAAAAAACCCAACCAAAACCCAGCACTTCCCAACTGTCCTTGGCAATGTGAAGGTAATGCTATCAGATTTATGTAAATTCACTATGTGAGTGGGAGCCAGGAGTGAACAGGAAATAGTAAACCCCAGAACAGACAGAGAGCAATGAAAACCTGGGGAAATATGGTTGCATTTTACGCAGGGACACCTACACCTGAAAAGAGAAAGACTAGCTGGGGCTTAAGTATGAAAGAGGCCTAGCTGAAAACTGGGTGACATTGATGGCAGCTGGGTGATGATTCAATACAACACAATACAATAATACAATAGCAAATTCTGTTAGTCCTCAGATGAGGAAAGTATTTGTTCTTGTGCCTGATTATAAATACATACAATCATATTGAATTAACTGGGACAATCTAAGTGCGTGACTAACCCTAGCTCTTAACTAATAAGTTTAATGAGCTCAATCCCCATATCTTTAAGCTTTTAGAACTGGTTAAATAGCGTGGAAAGCCAATGGATTCTCAGGAACAGAATATAAAAATTGCCAATATGTTGGATAATAGTCAAGAAGAAAATCTTATGCAGGGATTTTACAGAAGAGAGGAAAAGGTCAGGCAATATTTTTACTCTTCTGTTACCTGCATTTGATATTGCTTAAATGCTGTGTGATTTCATGCATAAATCATTTAATGGCCTGTTTTGTTTTGCTTTTTGTTTTGGAGGATTTTTTTTTCTTTCATAGTAGAAAACACAACGTGAACAGCAATAATATAAATATATATTTTGCATGTCTAATGAATATTTTAGGACAAATATTAACTGGCCAATTTTCATGTATGCTTGAACTGGATTTAACCTGACTAGAAAGACTCAAACAAGCAACAGTTAATACTGTTTCTACAGTCACTGATGTAACAATAATAGTAGTTGTACACCACCATGCTGAAAATCAACTCCCTTTATGTCCAAACAATAGCGTGAATCGCAGAATTCTGACCTTGATATACAAATATGATCACATAGTAATTATAGCTCTTGTGCTTTCTGTATAAACAGACTGCTTCATCAAGAAATGCTGTAGGGCACTGCTTCATTCTGCAATTTACAGCTAATGACTGAGCAGAAAGCTTTTATATCACAAGATGTTTTAAAATAGAGCAGGTAGAAAAAAATCTTATTTCCTGGAAATGAAAAACTTAAGCTGGTTATTTGAACTACAGGGAATCAAGTCATTGCTCTATCTATATTCTGTTGAAAAGCCTATCTTACAAATTTAAAGATTGTCTTCAAAATCACACTTTGCAAAGGCTATTGAAGCTATTTCCATGGGATAACTGGCATGTTCTTGAACAACTGTGAGATTAAAGAAAATGTCTTTCATTTCATGCCAAAATCTGCTGTAGGTTTGTTCTGTTTGTGTCTATGTTGGTATCATCCAAACAGGGCGTAACAAACATGTTCTTTGGTTTCACCCTAATCCATGATTTGGAAAACACATTTAGGATGTGGTCTAGCAAACTCCAGCAAAGCAAATCTGAGGATATTTGTCTGTGGACAAGTCACCTTAGATTTGATTTTAGTATGTCCTAAGCAACAGAAGCTCCATCCTGACCTCATTAGCTGTATGTGTTTTCAGTGCTTCCATAAAAATGCACCAAGAAAATACTAGCACGCTTATAGGCATGGGCTAAATTTTGAATGATGTAATAATGGAAAAGCCATCACTGAATTGCACTAACCAAGGCAGTATATGTACGTGTTTGTTAAATAGTCTGGTTTACCCTCGATGCCCATCAATAGCTGTCATTACAAGAGGACTTGAGCAGGTTCTTAGGAGTTGCTGTAATTAACCTTTGGGAATCCAAAGGCAAAATGCATTGCATGGTCACTGCCTGGTCTGAGCGTTCAAGGCAGGGAAAGGCAATACTCAGCAAAAACCACAGAGGCTGGCGACCACCAGCACTGGATTTCTTGTCACAACATCCACGACTTGTCTTTCTGTTTCGTCTCACCTTGTGCACTGATACCTACGTTAGGGGATGGTCAGACCGCTGTGTGCTGCCTGCCTGCTCTGCTCAGGGTTTAAAACTGCCCCATTCATTTTCTGCTCCCTTTATCAGCAATAATTCTGTTTCCCTTACAAGTTGCTGATTACAGTATTGAACCCAGCATAGAGCCCAGGAGTGACCCTGAAGAGCTGACTGGCAGCCTCTTGGCGATGTGTCCCTATTTATAATGGTTCCTGAGAACTATCAATTGCTAAGCTTTTAATCTATTAAATAACTACAGTGATGACTTTAGGTATCTCTGATTTCTTAATCAAAATGTTGTTTGGTGCCAGAAGTTTTACTGAAGTTCGTAAGTATTACATCAATAGTATTGATTTTTTTTTCAGGAAAATGTAAAACCTCAAAAAATATCAAGATAGCTTTCTTGAAATAAAATATATCTTCCTTAATTCCATCCTGATTGGCATGACTTGCATTACTTTTCACTGGTTCTTTATGAATAGTGCCTGGATCTAGCCCTTCCAGTGTTTTTCATGGGATTGATGTTAGTCTGAGTGTGTAATTAATCCTCAGGTCATTCCACTGGACTTTTAAATATATTGGCAAAGTATGAGCTTTCTTCCATTCATCTTGAAATACTCATGCGTTT
Organism: Phalacrocorax carbo; assembly: GCF_963921805.1. Classification (NCBI taxonomy): domain Eukaryota; kingdom Metazoa; phylum Chordata; class Aves; order Suliformes; family Phalacrocoracidae; genus Phalacrocorax; species Phalacrocorax carbo. The sequence continues at coordinate 10,584,513 of NC_087514.1, read as the reverse complement.
GAATATGTATGGACAATCAACTTAAAAATTCAGATAGTTTCTTGGGCAGTATTCTTAGAAATAACAGCTGATTTAAAATAATCTAGTTTTAGGAGATGGCATTACTCTTAGAAAGGAAATCAATTCTCCACCCTCATCTATTGATATGATCCTTACATGATTATGAAGTAATCATGGTAGGACTTTTGGGCTGTGCAAGTGCTATGGAAGAGTTGCACCGAACATCTTGATTCTGGTTTAGGAATTCATACTGCAAAAGATGATAATTCTAAGACTGAACAGTTTTATAATATACCAATACTGTTGGTGAATGATGTTACAACACATTGCTATAGAGGGCCAGGGGGCTTAAGCATACTTGTTTGGTAATTTTCTGCAGTCTCATTCAAAGGTGAATTTTCTTTAAAACTCAGATATATGACAAAGAGATTTGTGTAAGTATTTAGACTGAAGGACTGTCTAGTCTTTGAAGCCTGTCTTTTGTTATTTGTCTAAGAGCTTCAGGATGATGGTATTGTGACTTAAATCTCCTTGTATCCACTTAAGAGTGACCTTTTTATCACTTCTGACTGCATCCATCGGCTTTTTCTTGGGCTCAGGGAAGAATTTTCATTTTGTGGAGGCAGCAGCTAACCAGAGTGTCTGCTGCCCGGCTTCAGACCTCTGGAAAGCTTTCACTGATCTTGTCAAATGCATTTTTTTATACTTGATGACAAGGCTGCCATTCACAGTCCAAGATTTTGAGTTAGTTACACTTCTGAAGACTGTGAGGGTCTAATTACACATGAGAGTGTTTCCCACCTTCTTTGTAAGGTTAGTCACTGCTTAATTATTTTCTCAGTATGTAGTCTATAGCAAAATATCCTGCACACTGTATATGGATAATAGAATAATAATATAATCTGAACGCAACATCAAGTTCTCTTGTCATTGCCCCCACTCATTCTCAATAGCCACTGATTGTAGGCTGAATTCAATAGCAATCATTTGCTGAATGTATTTTTAGGAAGAAGTCATTATAAAAATTAGTAACTAAACCTGTTGTAGCTGTGCTGAACATCAGCTTGCCTCTGCATGAAAAGTCTGGTTCATATGAACTTTCCTTGTCCTTCCTACAGCAGGTTTTCTACTCTGTGTCAGCAGCTCTCAAGCAAAGCAAGTGGCACACCTCCTGCTTCTAGCCCTTATTGATAAGTCAGGCACTAATAAGATCTTGCTTTGTCCTTGTGTCTGAACACCTCACAGAAGCTAATGAATATATCTCATATATATTCGTAGGATGACTATACATCCTTGTGATCAAAGCCTGGCTGTGTACTTGAGACCCCAGACTGAAGATGAGCACATCAGGCTCCAGTTCGTGGCTTCTGCCACAATGTCTTCATCTTCAGTCTGATGTCTCAAGTGCAGAGCCAGTCTTTGATCACAAGGATGACTCCATGGTGCCTTCTGCCAACCCCTCTTGTCTTGGTACTGCGCTGCCCTTCAAAGTGCTGTTTTTCATGCCTTCCCCTTCGATGTGCACCGAGCAGTACCACTCTCCTACTTAGCAGCCCTGTGTAAATGTCACAGATTTTGGCTGATATAATACTGCTAGCAGTATATAATACATTGTGTCCTTCAGCAGAGTGCAGAATGATCAAAGCATCTCTACAGAATATCCCAAAATACCAGGCACACAGAAACCTCAGTACAGGAACACAAAGACGTTCCTAAATATTCTCTTTTTTTTGTTCTTCTTCTCTGTATCTAACCCTACAGTGAGTCATGCCCAGATCCATGACCATGCTTTTTGAAATCATATGTACTATCTACATGGAAGAATTAGATGGACTGAAAATAAAAGTGACAGAACAGAGCCTTTAAAACTTGATCCAGACTCAGTCCATATAAATGGGATTCTTTGCATCCACTTCAGTCAGTTCTGACTCAACTTTTAGACTGTAAAAGTGGGATGTATCTGACAAAGTGTCTTTGCCTGGGTTCTTCATCCCGGCTCCATTTATTGTTACCGATGATACAGTCAATACAGACAACTGAAACTAAGTTGCAGCTCACCTCATCCTACTAAAGCAGATGTTTAAAACAGAGATACTAAAGTAGATGTCTACAAGGTCAGACAAATCACAGCCTAAACATTCTACTGACTAAAAGAGAGAGAGTAGGGTGCTGAGCCCAGAGGCAGGCACCTACCCCAAAGGTACGGCATGCCCTAAGTGCATTGTGGGTAGATACAAAATCACACCTCTCATTCTACATTCAAGAAGAGGTTCCAGGACGAAGAAAAGAAATTTTTAAAAATGAAAGATTTAGTGGAAATTCCCAGAGAAAAAATACCAATTGGTGCACTACTATGGATGCTGACATACTTTCCGCTGGCGATCTAATGGGAAGTTGTAATGATCTTCAAATTTTCTTGGACAGAAGAAGTTACACAAATAAAATACAATAAAATTGTATGTTGTAACATAAGTTTTACATTTTTATCAAGAGAAAAATGATGCAGCTGAAAAATAATACCCTTTTTTCAGTTTCGTTTGTATTAGTTTCCTGATCAAGCTCACGTGACGGTACTTGGACTGCCCTTCTTGGTAACAGCATGAATTTATACCAAGACAGAAGCAATCAAATCATACAGTTTTCAAAAAGGTGGGAAAGCATTGAGACTGAGTGTTAAGAATACTGAATAACTCACACAAATACACTCTCTAAACATCTCCTATTAGTTAATAAATCACTTCATAAATAAATTACTTTTACCAGTGTATTCATTAGTTAAACTGGCTAATGAGTTGCTAATATCTCGGCAAGTGACAGTGAGATGACTATGTGGGATGTACTTAGGTGTCGTTGGCTCACGTTACAGAAAGTAGAGATGTGCCTGCTGGGAGTCTTGAGGTTTCTTCTGCCCTTCTGCAGCTGTGGAGCTGAGCTGCCTGCTCAGTGAATACTTGCCAAGTGCCAATGTTAAAAAAGGAGATGAAAAAAAGAAAGAGAAAGACAACTATTTCAAGGGGCAATTATCTAAATAGGCTGGAGAAACCTGGGATGACTAAGCCCCCAATCTCTGGAGAATTTGTTCTGCGCACTTAGATGAATTTTAAAATGGTATTGCATTCTCGGTTTTAATAACATAACCTTGCTCTTCTTCTTCTGGCTCTAGGCAACTGTTGTTAAGTCCATTTTTTACAAATGCCTAAGGAAACTGAGTTAATAAGTCAAAGTCACTAAACCCACTGCTGCAGAGCTTCCAGGTGCCTGAGAGCAGGAGAGAAGGCTGGTGTGTGTGTTACCTTCAGCATTGCGCCTACTGAGGTGGGCCTTTTTATCTGTCATGTTAGCGATCTGTTTCACTTTCAGTTCAGCAAATAAAATTAATTAAAGGGGGAAAAGGTTTTGGTACCTCAAGCACTGCTCAGTGGTAATTTGTGCAGCTTTGGTTTCCTTCCTCTGATATATTCATGAACGAGTCTGGATCTTGACAGAACAAGAGACATCTCTGATTAAAAAAACCACAAACAGTAGCAGGAAATGTCAGTCCCCATCACTGGTTTACAGTTTTAAGTTGGTTTATTTGGTGAACAGTGCTAGAAGCGCAAAACGTTCTGCTGCTTGAGGTTGGAGTCACAGGCAAATCTGGCACTGAAACACAAAACCAAGTGTAGGGTTTGAGTACCTTAGTCCCTGGGAAAATTCAAAAGCCTGAGTCAGCTGCCCATATGTCTCTTAGGCCAACATCTGGAAGACTGGAGACTTAAAAGTGGGTTCACAGAAGAAGACACAGTAAGAAGGAGGCACCTAAACAACCTAACAAGGAACAGTCTTTGCTTCAGTCTTTATTGGTAAGGCAGGCCCTCGGGGATCTCAGCCCTCAGAGGAGAGAGAGAAGATCTGGAGAAAGGAAGAGTCTCCCTTGGCTGAGGAGGATTGGGTCAGAGATCATTTAGGCAAACTGGATCCTCACAAATCCATGGGCTCTGATGGGATGCACCCACAAGTGCTGAGGGAGCTGGCAGATGTTCTTGATACTCTCCGTCATCTTTGAAAGGTCATGGAGGACAGGAGAGGTGCCCAAGGACTGGAGGAGAGCAAATGTCACTCCAGTCTTCACGAAGGGCAAGAAGGAGGACCCGGGAAACTATAGGCCAGTCAGCCTCACCTCCATCCCTGGAAAGTGACGGAGCAGTTCATCCTGGAGGTCACCTCCAGGCATGTAGAGGACAAGAAGGTTATCATAAACAGTCAGCGTGGATTCACTGAGGGGAGGTCATGCTTGTCCAACCTGATAGTCTTCTATGATGGCGTGACTGGGTCAATGAAGGGAGAGCAGTGGATGTTGTTTACCTCGACTTCAGTAAGGCATTTGACACTGTCTCCTATAACATCCTCATAGGTAAACTAAGGAAGTGTGGGTTGGATGAGAGGACAGTGAGGTGGACAGAGAACTGGCTGAACAACAGAGCTCAGAGGGTCGTGATCAACAGGGCAGAGTCTGGTTGGAGGCCTGTAACCAGTGGTGTTCCCCAGGGGTCTGTGCTGGGTCCAGTCCTGTTCATCATATTCATTGACGACCTGGATGATGGGACAGAGTGTAACCTCAGCAAGTTTGCTGATGATCCCAAGCTGGGAGGAGTGGCTGATACACCAGCAGGCTGTGCTGCCACCCAGCGAGACCTGGACAGGCTGGAGATCTGGGCCAAGGGGAACCTCATGAAATTCAACAAGAGCAAGTGGAAGGTCCTGTCCCTGGGTAGGAACAACCTCATGCACCAGTAGATATTCGGGGATGACCTGCTGGAAAGCAGCTCTACTGAGGAGGACCTGGGAGTGCTGGTGGACAGCAAGTTGACCGTGAGCCAGCACTGTGCCCTTGTGACCAAGAAGTCCTACTGTATCCTGGGGCGCATTAAAAGGAGTGTGGCCAGCAGATCGAGAGAAGTTATCCTCCCCCTCTACTCTGCCCTAGTGAGACCACATTTGAAGTGCTGAGTCTAGTTCTGGGGTCCCCAGTTCAAGAAAGACAGGGAACTACTGGAGAGAGTCCAGTGGAGAGCTATGAAGATGATCAGGGGACTGGAGTGTCTCTTTTATGAGGAAAGGCTGAGAGACCTGGGTTTGCTTAGCCTGGAAAAGACTGAGGAGGGTTCTTGTCAATGCTTATAAGTATCTTAAAGGGTGGGTGTCAAGGGGATGGGGCCGAGCTCTTTTCTGTGGTGCCCAGTGACAGGCCAAGGGGCAACGGGCACAAGTTGGAACACAGGAAGTTCCACCTGAATATAAGGAAAAAACTCCTTTCCTGTGCGGGTGCCAGAGCAGTGGCACAGGCTGCCCAGGGAGGATGTGGAGTCCCTTCCCTGGAGACATTCAAACCCCTCCTGGACATGTTCCTGTACCCCCTGCTCTGGGTGTGCCTGCTCAAGCAGGGGGGTTGGAGAAGATGATCTCCAGAGGTTCCTTCCAACCCCTGCCATTCTGTGATTCTGTGATTCTGTGAACACGCAAGGTGCAACTGGGCTTTGATTCCAGCCTTTGAGAATTCAGGGGTATCTGTCTCTGTAGCAGACCTGTAATCATGAATCTGCCCCTGGAGGTGGGAACTGATGTTAGCCCTTCATATCTTGTAAAAATGTGATGCCTTCTGTATCACTTGAGCAGTTAATGGCATTGCGTGTTGGGGATGCTCCATGATTAGTTCCCTTTTCTGCCTGAGTGGGAGCAGGAATTCCAGCCAGCACCTGTCCTCTCCTGCAGGCCCCTAAGACCACTTCTGCAAGGCCTAGGAATTGTTGGTAGTTACAAAACAATCAAGGTAAATCTTCCTTTGTGAAAACCAAAACCAAAACCATAGAGAACTGTGAATCTGACTCTGATTTTTTTTCCAGAGAACATTTGATCCAATTTAGTTCAGTAAGTCCCATTCCAGTCATTAATCTCCAGCCAAATTTTGTTTTTTATTTTATTGCACATTATGATTTACTGCACAGCTCTCTGTTCATTATTACTTAGAGAACCAGTTGCTCAGCTCCTCTTTCTCTTGATCTCCTGATCAGGGAAAAACTGCACAGATGTGAACAGAAGTAAGACTATTACTCCTCTGAGAGAACTCTTCCCCAATTAAAAATAGTGTCTGTGAGGGAAATTATGATCTTGCAGATAGCTTCTGCTTCTAAGGAAGGCTACATTAACAGCACAAATGAGGCCAGGTTGCCTTACATCAGGTCTACTGTTTGCTGCAAAAACAGTGCAGTTACTGACACAATTAATATTGCACAAATATCGTGGGAGGGCTTACAAATGTTGAAATCCCACATATGTATCCTTCAGTACTTAGAAGAACCTGATCTGACCAGTGCATTCTAGAATGAACCTACTTCCTTTTGGGGAAACAAATATCTTGTTTGGTTTTGCCATGCACAGGAAAGGACAAAGCAGAAACATATTTTCTTGTGATAACTACTGCCGAATCCAGAGGGTGTTGCCAGTGTTCATGCAGATGCTGCCTGGCCACTGTGGTCCTTCCTCCTCCCTTGTGTTGTCTGTGGGAACCAGAACAAAGCCTGCTGCTGTTTGCATCTTGGCTAGGAGCTGGATGAGATTGTTCAGTTCTGGAGTTTGTGACCACCACTCATCTCTTGCTAAACCTGGTAAACTAATACACATTGCAGATGGCTGAAGGTGCTAAGAAGCAAAAGTACTAAGTGGGCCTTTCTGGGGATCTGACTTTCTTTCCCATCTAAGTTCACTTTCTGGAGGGAGACCAGTATCTTTCTCCAAGACACAAATTGACTTGTCTTCAACAGTCTGGCCCAGCTGATGATTTCTATTTAGAAAGGCCCTTGAATTATAAAAACGAATGTTCCACAGCTCAGGACTGAGATACATTGTCTTGCACTTGGAAGATCAAGAGGAAGTGCTGAACTCTTGTCTACCGAAACCCAAATTAGTGGACTGAAATAACAGACTTCACTTTCAAAAGGACATTGAAATAATATATCCAGGACTTTGTTATGAGCTGAGGCTCTGGATTTCAGGCAACCAGCTTTTGAAAATTACTGATTTAAGCTTTTATCTACAATGCCCAGCTTTAGCAAACAGGGTCCTCTCTTGGTATTGCTTTCCTAAGCAAAACATTGCCACTGTGCTAGCAGCCAGCTCTAGTATGCAAGCAATACCGATGTCAGGATATTATTATCCCCAGGAAACACTTTTCACATTAACATGGTGGTTTAATGGCCTGTGATATTGCAAGAAGGTATTTCTTCCACAGAGAGAGAATTTAAGTACTGGGATAAATAACAACAGGTGTCTTTCACCTAACTGTTATTGCTCCTAAAGCCACGCTGGCACATGCAGGTTTGCATGGACACCAAGAGGACTTGGGAGAGCTGAAACCCCACATGGGCAGCCTGAAGGGCAAATGCCTGTGGAAGCTTTTCCCCCAGGTTGTGGTGAGCACAGTGCTGCACTCCTGTGGAAACTCTGTTTTTGTCTCACAGCAGTTGTGGCTTTTCCCTTGGGGAGGAGGTAATCAGAGGCTACAAACTGGTTTTTTCTTATAGCCATCTGCCCATTTTCACAAAATGTGTAGGATCACTTACGACCTCTGTTCCTCCATCTGTCTTGGTTGTAGGGGGTTCAAAGTCCTGGGGGGACACACGCACACACAGTGCAATTGCCTCAGCCTCAATCATAGAGACCAGGCTACAAATATTGCAGAACTCTCAGTAACACGTTATTTAGACTCCACTTAAATGATCTAAATTTCCATGATATTTTTTCTCCTAGGATGTAAATCACTAGACGAGTAAAATTCCTTTCATTAATAAGGTGTCCTTCAGCATCCAGAACCATGAAAAAGTGTTGTCTAACACTTCTTGTTTTCCTTTCGGTCAGGCTAAACCTGATCTCACCGGTTGGGGTCATGTCCCCTCTTGTGCCTGACCTGCCTAATGGTGCAAATCTATTGTAGGAGTTCACTTGTAAGTCTAACTCTCTTGTTTAATTTGTAGCAATTGGAGGACTTGGCTTAGGAAACTGCTAAATGATTCACAGGACATGGGCCTATTGCAGATCCCAGCCTTGAGAAGGAGCTGCTTAGGCCCTTCTGACTGTCTGGGAAATTAAACAGTCTTAAAATGGGCAGAATTAGTGTTAGAAATGATCGTTGGGGCAAGGAGGTTTCTGGCTGAAGAGGAACCTTACAGCCAGGCTGTTCTCTGAACTTGAAGGCAATGGAAGGGACAGACTGCAGGAGTTTATGATACACCATGTTCATACATGTATATACTACCCTATAGGGAGAGCTGCGTAATTACTGTTCTGAGCTTCCTAGGAACTCTGGGAAGAAAAACATAAATCGAAACAGTCAAGCAATTTCTCTAATTCAGACCAGGTGCCAGGTAGGCTGTCGTATGGCTCCAGCATACAGGAGCAAAACATGACTTACAATCCCCTTTTTATCCTTGTTCCTGCTGCTACTGACACCCTTTAAGTCTAATATTCTCAATAGTAAGGAAATTTGTTTCAACTGAGCCAAATCCCATTTGTCTGTCTAGGTGGTGAGAACAAACACCGCCTATAGATCATCTTGGGTCAGAAGTAGAATTTTAACCCTGTCCTGGTAAACATATGAACATGAAAGCTCCTTCTCAACCACAACTTCATAAACACAGAAAATAAAAATGATAAAGTTTAAATGACTCGTGAGATCTGGGATTCTGGCTAAGACCTATCTTACTATTGATTAAATCGGGAGTCAGATTGTGACGTTAATTTAGGACAATTGTCAGGTCAGAATTATACCCCGCTGGTTGATAATAATTTTAAAGCTCGACATTTAATGTAGAATTATGGTACCCATTAGTTTTAATACAATAGCTTCAGAAATTATTCTGCGAAGGTAGAGATCCTCTTTGTTCATGAATATAGATAACTACTGAATTGTAGGAATTTCTGATCCTGAGAAGCTTTGCTAAGTACTTAGCTACTAATTATGAACAGGAATAAAAGGACACCTGCTGAAATAATTATTAAAGGATATGCAACTACAACCTGCCTCTGATCAGATGGATGGAGCCAGTATCCTACATCAGCAGAGAATGTAGTCTTACACATTTTATGACAAATATGCCATTAGGTAAATGATGACATCAGTAAGCATATTAATTTGGGTGATTACTGAACAGCTTGGGTTTGAATGCAGGAGGAAAGTAGCAATATAGTTCCACACTAGATCAGATAAAATAAATGTTAGAGTTCCACGGTGCTGGCATAGATCTTATTTACTCACAAATAAATCTGGAATATTTCCATGAAATTCAGTTTGTAGCACTACTATAAATCAGGTGGGAGACTAGGATTGGACTCTCACTGTCAGTAATGATTTAATAGCTGTACATTCAGGACAAAATTCCTTCCATGAATTTGTCTACCCATTTTTGTCTACCAATTTGTTGTACCCATATAAGCCTTTTTTAACGGATGCTTAAAAAGTCTATTAGCTTAAGTAGAAAAAAGCCTACAAATCCATGTTGCAAGTATCTGCAGGACAAGTTCATCCTAAGTATGAGCTCTGACTCAGAAAGTCCTCCAGCTGACATCCTGGAAAGCTGAGACCATAATGTGGGAAAAAACCACCGCATGTCCTCCCTGTTCAACTCTTGCGCCCTACACATATGTCAGCCACTGCTGGAGACAGGATTCTGAAGCGTTGGCTCAGATGGTTTCATGTTCTGATATAGAACCATAGTATTATGCTAAGGGCTTGGTGTAATGCTGAATCTAGATACCATAAGCCTTGTCCTAGCTCCTGGAACATCCTGCTGCTTCTCTGGAGGGCAGTTCTGGCCAGAACAAAATTGTTTTCTATGTATTTGGCCAACTTCTATAAAAAGGGCATGCAGCTGGACCAGCCTTGGCAGGAGACATCTGCCTTTTCTTGCCCCAGTGGTTTTGAGGAGCACATCAACCATGTGCCCTGCATTTCCCACTTACACGGTCCCTTCTGGCTACTCCAGGGATGAACAAGAATGAAGGGCAAGCCAGCCACGCTGCTCCTGCTGCTGATCTGGGTAGACTTGCCTGTGCTCACATCATAATTCAGTGCCAGAAGGTGGCAATCCCAATATAAACTGATTTAGCCCAGCTAAACTCAATTTAGCTACTAACTAAAAACTTGTTTCTTCTTTTTTTTCCCAGACTGGAGAATAGATATGGAGAAATGCATGTGGCTGCAGATCCTCCCGGGACCCTGGGACACAGCTCAGTTTCTAGATGCAGTCCCACTCCATCCCCATGCCAGAAGGCCACAGCTCTAGCCGCTGTAACTGAGAGAGAGGGCTTGGCAAGGCCTATTTGCCTTTTCTCCAAAGGAAGTTGAATTTTCAAGCTTAAAGCTGTGCTATGAAAATAATTTTTTTTCCTAGATCAGGGGCCATTCTGGTGGTTGTACAGGTATCGTATTTTTACATGCTGAGTTACAAATGAGGCTTGCAGCTGGGTGAAGAAGATTAATTGCACTATTTTATTTCCACAATGAGCACTTAGGAGCATGTCTGTTTGCAGCCAAGGAGAGGTTCTCCTAATCATGATCCGAGGATGCATTGGAAATGGATGGAATTTAAAAGCCCATGACCTTTGGGAGTCACAAACCACTTGCAGAATGTCTCACAGGCAACTCCTCCCATGGGGAAATGTTGCAATCTTCAGTTTTATTGGCTTCTTTAAGCTCCAGAGTCTTTAAAACCAGACGTTCTTATAGCCCTGTGGTTCTGCGATGATGGGTGCTGTGGCACCATGCAGGTGTTGGGATCTTTACCCCCACAAGCACAACTGCTCACCTCTCGTTTGCACATATCATCCCTCCAGCCTTTCCTCCCTGCCCAACAGATTCAGGTTTTGAGGGATGGAAGAGCTCAACCGGGGCATTTTACCACCCTGAGCAGGGTTGCTCCTTGCGGTTCCCCCCTGGAGTCTGGCTCTCCAGCCCCACGCCACGCGCCTTTCACCGCTTCCCCAGGGATCGCCCGACAGTCTCAGCATGCTTGGCTTTGCAGCAAAGCTCCTCCAATTTGTTTGTTATTTTTCTTCTGGCTTTATTTATGAAAGCTGTGTGCCGAAACACCCTCCCCCTCATCGCCACCCCTTTTCTCTCTGTTTTGTTTCCTGCCGGGTGCTTTGCCCTGACACACCAAATAAAGACATGAAACAGGAGGTTGGGAACATCTGAGCCTGGCTGCAGAGCATCACCTAGAAGAGAAGCTCCTAGAGATAACATCAGGTTTTTTTCCCTCATTGCGGGACCTTGCTGTGGGATGTTCAGGGCTTCCTACCACAACCCCTGGGGCGGCCAGCAGCCCCTGGCCAGGGCTCTACTCCCTCTAACGCAATTACAGTCTGCAAATGTTTAAAGGCTGTTTCTTTTGAGTTAGCCACATGCTTCAAATTGTTATGTGGTTAACCACTGAGAACAAACCCCCACACAAATACCTACGGATCAACTTGCTCGAGCCAGGGTGGTAGCGGTGGGGGCGGAAGGGGAGGGGGGACGCTTCCTCATTTTGCTTTTGATGAGAAGAAAATAGAGTTTTCTTTTGAGTTTCCCAAACTGCTAGCAGCCGCCGCGTCATGGTATGTGCTGGTTGTTGCTGTTTGCACATTTGTTCGCGTTTACTGCTGATGAAAGGAGTCTTGTTCGACAGCCGTGGCCATGTATGCCACAGGCCAAGTCCTCCACTGGTGTAAATCAGCTCGTCTGGTGAATGGGAACTGAAAACGTGACCTCCTCTCCATGCGTGCCGTGCAAACGCCGAGCCAGGGGAAGACTTCTGTGCTTTGACATTGCCCTATCCCATGTCCCTTAACTCTTATAAAAGCTGAATACTTTTCTGCTGACTCAGAGAGGCAGATGGATTTTGTTAACTCCAGCTGAGATAGAGGAGGATACACGAAAAGCATCGCTGCCTCTCGGGGGGCTGAACCTGGCTTTGGGGTTTGAGGGGGACCAAGCAAGAAACTTTATGCTACACCCTGTTCATCACGGATGGAGCTGTGCTCGTGGGTACCACATGGGAGGAGAGCGATATGCAGTGCAGGCTGAGCCCTGCTGCTAATCAGTGTCTGAAATAATGAATCATACTGTCGTTCCCTCCCCCACCTCATGCCCTCTCTCTGAAGCACTGCAGCTCAAAAGAGAGACTTCAAGCTAACATCAACGAAAAAGCAAACACCCAAAAGAAGCACAGTACTCAAAACCCCTCAGTAATTCCATTGCCGCTACTTAAATATTCTTAAATTACAGAGTTTTTTAGTGAAGTAAATTAACTTCCCTTTGCTTTCATTTCCTTGTATTTTTCAGGACTATGAAGCTGCTGAGAAGCAAATTGTCTTACAAACCTAATCCTACATGGGGACAGTTTCCAAACACGGTTGGCATAGCTGTTCATGTAGCACTCATGAATGAACGTGGATACAAGCAGAAACGTAAATAATTATTTTGCCATGGGCCAACCTTAAGATCCATCGTAAGTTTATTTTTATTTATAAAATGGTGCATTAAAGACTCTACAAGGTGGCTAGAAGAGTCTTGAGGGAAAAGCTGCAATCCAAACGTGGTCCACTTTGCTCAGGTAAAAAGCAAAATTACACTCTCTGCTTTTTGCAGAAAACAGCACAAAGGGAGGGGTTAAAAGCTTTGGATGTGGGGAACAGTTTCAGCTGAAGTGGTTTAGTTCCTCTGGCCCATTTATCGTATGAGCAGAGAAACATCACTGTGTGTATCAGAGTTAGCTCTGCAGGACTCTATGCCTGTCAAAACTGTTTACCCATACTTGCCAACAACAGCAAGAAAGGCAGGAGGACTGGCAGTCGTGATGGTGAACGAGTTGGACACATGGAGTGAGGGTGCATGAGTTGAACCTCTTCACTGATGCAGAAAGGAAAAAAGGAGGGAAAGAACATTAAAGCATGAAGTGTCTAGACTTAGAGAGTTTAATGGTGCAGTTGGTTATCAAAAAAAATGACCTTTTGCAGAATTTCTTCATGGGCGACCGAGTAGATAGGTCTTAGCGGCCAGTTAGTCCTCATGCTGCTGAAGGTACAGGAGTAAATGCCAGCAGAAACAGCTACTGGGGGATATTGTCACATTAGCATTATTGGCCATGGGTAACTACTGTGATAGTCACTTACTAAGGAACTATTTAGTGCTTGGTATAGTTATATGAAGAGGTATAAAAAAATTCCCACAGTCTAAATCAAACAGAACCTTAAACCCATGTGAGAGCTGTCAGAACAACAACAAAAAAACCCGAAAACAAAAAACCAACCAAACCAAACCAAACAAAACGGGGGGAGGGAAGAGAATTGAGGTTTATAAAAAGAAACACGTACACAATGAGCTGAAGGTTGTGCTTCTGCACTTCCTGGTCTGGGTGTGAGCAGAAGAGGAAATACCAAAATACCACCAGAAAAACTATTCCCACAGCATTTCCAACCTGATGGAGACCAGAAATTTCTGACAGTCCTGCAAAAAGGGGGGAAAAAACCCCACAACCAAACCAGTCCCAAGCCTCCTCCTCATTGGAAAACCAGCAAAATTTCCAAAGCTAGGAGATGTGGGTAGACCTAGACAAATCTTCATATTTCATCTAAGTCCTCATCCGTACTCTGTATTTTCTGCATTTCACTGATTGTTGATGACATTTTGACTCTTCTGCCAGCTTTGAGAGGAGTACGTTTCTGCTGTAGCCAATTTAATGGCATCTGTGACCACAGACCACCAAATTCCATGTTAACTGCAAGGGCACCACAGTCCAGCCTGACTCAGATGAGGGTTTCCTTTTCCTCCCTTTCATTTTTTGGGGGTCATTCCCCTACAATGAGAGTACAAACCTACATACAAAGCAGGAACCAACATTACAATGCATAAAATACCATCAGCTTCAGTGTTGCCCCATGTTAATAATCAAAACTGAATTCCTGAAGGCTTACAGGCAGAAAGACATGAGTTTGGTCTGGCTGGTCTCACACAAACCTTCCACTGATAGCAAAGAAAACCTTGAAGAGCAGCAGGATCGCATTCACAGGGTTGTGCGGAAAGCCGGCACGCCAGGCAATTAGTTTAAAACTTCAGATTTGGAAGCCCTGCAAAGAATTTGGAAAATGGCCCTTTGCCTTTATTGGTATAAAAAAGGAAAGTATTCTCTCCTGCTAAACCCCAAGAATTTAAATGTTAAAGTCTCTTGATTGATGTGCAGTATTGTATACTGGGATTCAGGACATTTTCAAAGTCTAATGAAAATCAGAGCTAAAGTAAAATTTCTATAGAAAGCTGTTTTCCCTATAAATGTTTCCTAACATCTAAGCAATTTCTGAATCAAGCTTTTTTCCCTAAAATTAGAGAACCGAATCCCTGGAGCGGCTCCAAGGAGCAGCTCAGGAATGTTCAGCGCAACCACAGCCTCCAGCTATGGGACAGACAAAAGTTGCAACAGTGGTGATGCTTTATCTTCCACATCTTACTCCAACAGCACTTCCATGGGTGCCAGCAATGAAATCTGCTTCAGAGAGGTCTGAAAAGAAGACTTTTTCTTTTCAAACGCTGAGTCAGTGATTTTGAGACTCTTCAACTCATTGCATTTGTGACTGCAGTTTAACTAAAACCTCCTAAGGCTAATGCTGTCGTGGACTCTCACATCCGAAAAAGAAGCTAAAACCTTAGCTAAGCCTCATGTCTGAATGCATCTTTCCAGTTCATTCAGAGCAACATAGCACTCAGCATTTTCCCTCCAACAACAGAAAGCCCCTTTCTGGCCTCCCGGAACATTGCTGCATGAAATACGTTTTCACTCCTACTACAAACTTATTTGAGAGACAATAGGAGGAATAGTTGGCACATGGATTCTTCTTAAAACTGAAATCTAGATCAACAATAAAACATAAAAGGCCAAGGAAACATGCAAAGACACTCAGAAAATTCTCATTTTTCTTTTAAGATTAGTTTTCGCTGAGATTGAGATGTAGCAATTTACTTAATGTGGGCCCCATTCTGCAAGTCTTTTTTTACGCAAGCTCTTTTTAAAGTCATTGAGATTGTTTACGTGAGTAAAAGTTACACGAGTAAGGAGTCGCAGAATCTGGTCTTATACATTTTGCTACAGTAAAGTTTACCTCGACGTTATCTGAGCTGTAGAGCAGCGTGTATTTTTAGGAATTAAAAATGGACTTCAGTTGTTTTTTTTTGGAAAAAATTATAACTTCAGCTTCACCCATCTGCTTTTTGCAGTTTGCTCAGCAGCCGCATTGAATGGACGTGCTCAGCCTTTGTCCCTGTCTCGGAGCTGCTCGTTACCAACCACGCTCAGCCCCAATGCACTGTAACTCACCAGGATGTGTGCAGTCTGAATTCCCATTCCAGATTTGGTCCTCAAACCTAAGGCCATTATTCCATCTCAGACTAAAGCATATTCTCCCATGGACAGCTGGAAAAGAGCATGTTTCTTCAGGTTTTCTTGCCACAAAAAATAAAATAAAGTGAAATAAAATAATAATAATAAAAAAGGAAAACCAATGTACGGCGATCCCCAGAGTTCTGGAGTCTAAGAGTGTTGATCTGCATCCATAAACGTCCTGACCGGTGAGGAGACACAGGCACTACAACTGGAAAGAGAGCAGGAAGGAAAACCTACCATGTGAGCAAAGTTAAAAAAAAAAAAAGAAAAGAAGCGGGGGGAGAGAGAGAGAGAAAGGTCTGCTCAGTGGACAGCACTTGGGCTGATAGCAGGGATTTCAGGAAATCCAAACACTCAGACAGGAAATCTGAACACTGGATAAACATGCCATAATCTCCACAGATACAGTTAACGTGCTGCGTCTCCTGTTAACCCTTCGCCTGCCCGTGGCTGAGGCTGAAATCAGATATGCAATGCCTGGAAACATGAGCTGCCCGGGGGGGCTCCAAAGTCTGAGCGCTCGAAAGTCTGAGCAGCAGCCCTGCATTCAACCCTCCTTCTCCTTCCCTCACTGCTCTGGAGAGGATGTTTTCCTCACTTTATTTCTACTTAGTGATGCTTTACTTAAAACATGTATGACTTTCCTCCTCTGAGGAGATGATATTGCACCCTGAGCCCTGCAACAGCAGGGCAACCTGCCTGAATGCCTGGGAGCCACCAGCCATGGCTACCTGGTAGCCCTGAATTAGTTTTACCTGGTTTTTCCCCTCTCTTTTGCTGTAATGCAAGAATTATATGGCTGTCTGTGAGATACTCGCAGGGTACCAGTGATGATTTACTTCAGGGCTGGTGTAGCAGGGTTAGGGGGGGCACCTCAGAAATTAGAGTGAGAGCATTCTTAAATGTACAGGGGGAGTTTGAAAACTCCCTTTATGTCATTTTGTCAAGGAATTGAGGATCAAACTTTGCAGTCCTTAGTGAAAATAAGATGAAGCCTGTTTGGTTGCTTGTTTCTGGAAGATAGACTTTGCTCTCTGTGTCTTGTGGTTCGCTCCCCAACACTAACAACATCACGTTGGTTTTTTCCCTTTGAGGCTTCTTGATTGATTTCTTTTATATCTACCTTGGTTAGACTATTAGAGTAAAACTTAGCTAGCTACAGCAGTGAGAAGAAGCAATAATATTTCTTAGAACCGATCCCTCGGTCCCACAGATGTAATTAACAGTGTGATGTTCACGTGAGAGTTGTCCAGCTGAAACCCATAGCACGCGCAGACACACGCACACAGAGCTGAGACCTGTGTTTGCAGGATGGGGGCTTCACTGTGTTTTCTGTAGGAGGACAACTACAGGCTTCACTGCTTTTCAGAGGTCACTGACTCCTGAGGCAAGGGCCTGCTTCCAAAAATGCTTCTTCTCTCTTAAAATTGACTTTTTGGGACAGTCCTGCCTATATAACATGTTGGAAAGAAAATGCCACGTGTTCAGATTTTCTGGTTCTCCTAGGACTTCATAGCAATTAAAAAAATTACAAATTTTAGTACCTTGAATTTTACTTTGCTGTTTGCTGGTGGAAGGAACTAGACACAGAGGTAATATCCGCTGTCTAGTGCCCTTGCTTAAGGCATTGGCAATTAACTCATCTGAAATAACCTTAATGTAAGTCCCACATGCAATATTAACCTATATCATTATGTTAGGGTACCCACCAGGAACAAATAGGAGCATTCTAGGAAAAGGCTTCATTCAGCACCTTCTACTCTTCACAGTGTGTTTCTGCTTATTATTTCAAGGACAGAAGCTCTGGCAAACCAGCATCGGTTTCAGCATTCCCTGGAAGTGGCCAGGCCTGGAAATCATGCCTGGGCTGCTGAGAGTAGTTACTGGTCCACTGGTCATGTTGGCCAAGCGACACTGCGAGAGCCTGGCAGCAGAGCTGGGGTGGAAAACGGTGCTTTTGGGGCACCCCTGCCTCAGGAAATCAGGTCTCCAGCCCAGATCTAAGTCAGGAAACGTCTTTCAGGTTGGGTCCTCATATTCCCAGTCATTGTCCTACTACTTTTTAGGATGCATGAGGCTGGTGGTGGAGGTTGGTCCCTATGAGCATGGCTGCAGTGCTGGCGGCAGCATCTGCGCAAACAGCTGGTGGAACAAAGGCTTGGCTTTAGAGGCGTGAAGTCATTCCCTTTGCCTAGCACGTGCTACATGAAACAAGTACCAAATGGTTGCCTGATGATGTCAAGAGGGAACTGGTGGAAAAAACAGGGAAAAATTAAAACATGTCAGGGTTGGACTATTTTTTTAATTTTTTGTTCCATGTGCTTTGCCAGTGAGCTATTTCAGTTATCCACTTTTTTCCATAAAAGTTCTTCTGTTGTCACGTTTTTTTTTCACCTTCCTTTTTCTTGTATTTTCCCCTTAGCGCAACTCTTTCCAGTGGCAAAAGGAAAGCAAAAATAGAGGAGAAGAATAAAGCGCAGCCTTTGCTTGCAGGATAACTGGAAAAAAGAGAATGTATTCATAAACCCTCAAAATATACATTTTGAAAAAAATGCCTTTTAAGATTGAGAGACTTTTCATTTGAAAACATTCAAGCAGCTCTAGAAAAAAGGAGGTGGGGGAAGTGGGATATAATTTATTACCACTAACATCTGCTGTAAATCAGTTAGAGGTAGGCAAACATTCCCTGCCAGGGCACAGTTAGGTCAAGGTGAGAGGGGATAAAGTAATAATTAAAAAGACCAGCGTCCTCCAGCTAGCTTCAATAGGCTGTAAGCAGAAGAGCAAGTGCTTGCTGCAAAACTGCTTTTTGTCTAAAAAAGTTTCAAAGGGGGCAAAAAACCCTCATTGGTATGTTCAATGGAAAACTATCAGTTTATAAAGCAGGTCCAACAATTTCCCTGCAGAACTACAGAAAGTATTATACTTTTCTGTTTTTCTAGTTTAAAAAAAAAAAAAAATTGACAAAAGGTTGTGCTTATTGTGAAAAGTTTCATCTGATGAGAAATTTCTGTTGAAGAGCTGTACAGAAAAGTGTTATTGTCAGTCTTGGTAAAAGGGAGAACAGGGACAGCATGGGAGGTACAAAGCTGACAAAAATAAACCATACAGAAACATTCAGCAGAAACAGGGTAGAGAGGAAACTTCAAACTCAGGCCAGCAGAGTTATCAAAGCTGAAATGTGGATAAAGATTCCTGAAAGGGCACAGCAGCTGCAAAAAATCCACCATCACCTGAGAAAAAAGCCAGTGGCCTTACTCAATACAGATGTGAAGGTGCTTGCTTTTAAACTGGAAAAAGCCCCTCCACTCTTGATGTTCCCAGAGCAGCTGAGCTTTCTGCTCACTTTCTCTGTATCCCCAGGATGTAACTTTCTGTATTCCTAGAGCTGATAATGAAATTCTCCCTTCTGCAAAGAACGCTGTTGCTACTGAATTAAGACAAATCAGTTCATTAAAGATGAAAAGGGTTTAGCTATGTATGCGAAAGCTAAAGCGCATGGAATTATAGTCGAGATTGTGAACAAAATGCTCGTGAAAGAGTTGTCATTAACCTACGTGCCCCAAGATCTGTTATTTTTCACGTTTCAATGACAAGCCTTATCATTATAAATAGTTAGAATTTTTTTTCCAGTATAGATTTGAAACAAAGATCAGTTCTTTAATTTTCACCACTCTACTTATTGGATTTTGTGAACACTTCAACATAGTAATTAAAACAGAGAAAAAAAAAAATTGCAGATGCCAGTTTTGTTGTTCTTCACCCTCCAGTCACCCTGAGGCTTTACATCCTTGAAAAAAATATTAATATATTCACGTGAAACTAATTTACTTTCCCTTTAGAGCGTGGCCAGCCCTGTGTGCTCGGCAGTCCCAGGCCTCTCAGTAGCTACCAGAAACTGGATGCCAGAGAAATACTGCGACACGCTTAAACAAAGTTTCCCATTCACACTGGGACTCTGTCTGGATTTACAACAACATATGCTAAAACTTAACAAACATGAGAGAAAATGAGTAGAAATCACTAACCAAAAGGATTTCATAAACACTGACACAACTTACCATAAGCTATAAACACTATTTCTCCTCACGAAACTTCAGTAACTAACTGGTTTAGAGACTTTGTGCTGCGCTACAAAACATATCTCTCTGTGCACTGGCTTTCAGTTTTAACATGTTTGCTTGGAAATCCCTGCCAATTTTATTGCTAGTCCACTCCTTCCTAAATGAGCAGTCAAGGAGGTTTAGTTTTGAGATCAGCATCCCTGCTGGCAACGTTGCATTAGGAGAAGCACCGAGCCCCCTCCATCCAGCAGCAAACCACGTGCTCTCACACAAGAAGTGTTGCCGCTTTCCCCACTGTTCATTCAGAGAAATACAGCAGAAGCTGTGTTCTAACAGGTTTAACAACGTTTGTACATTTATTAAGCAAATAGCACCTCTTGATGTTACGGAAAGATTCAGGCATTAGAAACTGCCTTGACAAGAAGCACCTTGACCCTTGGTGGTAACTACAGGCTGTGCCAATGCGCAGGAGGCTGTGCACATTTCACTTTCAGCTGGTTTTGTGTTTTCATAATTTTATATTTTTTTAAAGGAAAAAACCACCAAAGCATTTCCTTTCTTGCCTCTCCTTTTAATTCATCCTTCCTTGTTGCAATGGCAAAAAGAGGGGAATTTTTTCACAGTTCTCTTTTTCTCCCCTAATTTTGTTTTCCTGAGGTGGCATGTGAAAAGAGGAAACCAAAGACATGTCCAAACAATTTTTTCTAACCAGCTCCATTCAAAATATGCAGTATAGATACATAATCAGTAATAGGCACTAAGCAAAACAGCTCTCACCTAAAGACATCCCCATGGTGTGAGGGTAGCTGCTGGCTGCATCATTTGCCAGAGGTATGTGGATACTCCAGATAGCGTTCAGAGGCAACTCTAAGCTGAATTATACACCACAAACGTCAGTAGTAATGAAATGCTGCTGAGTGAGGAAAAGGCTGAAATTTGAATTTCTGAGTGTCACTCTGCCTCATTCTCTATAGGTGCTCAGGGGTCAGCCATGCTGAAAGGGCCGGATTAGGAGGACACCTTGGACATACTGTGAGTGTCACACCAGGCTTGTTCTGCCTTTGCCACCAAAGTCTTCCTCGGCTTCCTTTCTAGAAACAGGTGAAAAAGATGCCTCTTTGGTGTTCTGTCGTTGGTTTGTTGCAGTAAATTTAAATGACAAACACAACACGTGAATTCCAAACAGTAATAAACAGTATGGCAAACCCCCAGATGATCACCAGATTGGTTTAGCAATTATAGGATTTTTTTAAAAAAAAGAAATGTAAGCTTCTCATTGTCTGAGTCTTTGGAAGTCATATGAGCAATAATTTTAAGAATTTTTCACAAATGAAGACTAGATGCATACATAAAAAATAGTGCTAAAATTGTTATCAATCCCTTATCACGAGGAGTTGAACTTTTAAAAGTATGGGTGGGTGCCATGAGACTTGTCATAGACATTTGAGAGTCAGCACTGCTATAAATGCTGCAAACTTCAATTGCTAAAAGCAGTGTATATTTGTATACAGTATAGACTGTATGCAAGAGCTATTAGCCCAGGGAGCTTTAGTGGGGTCTGGAAAATCAGAGACCACAGGAAAAAAAAAGGTGTTTCTAGTTCCAGTTACAGCTTTTGGAAATAGGTGATGACCATTATGGTAACATGTCTACAACAAGGAAGATAAAGACAAATCTTTCCCGATACCTGTAATACTTTCGTTGTTTAGATTTTCATGTGTATGCATATGTGTGTGTGGTCAAAATCCAAACCCTCAAATGCTGATGAGGAAACAAGGCTGAGAAACAAAGCAGCAGGGTGAAGTACAAGCCTGACCTGTTATGGCCCTGAAGTGTGTAAGTAAAAATGAGGTGGCCCAGCAGCAGGTTGGGACTGCTGCAGGAAGATGGGACTTCTACAAGGAGAAGCAAGGATAGTGAGGAGAACATGGTGTGGTTGCCTCCGTTAGATCCGATGAGTCAGAGAGTGCTAGTGCTGTATCCCATACTCAGAAGGGCTGCAGCTCCTGTCTCCCTCTACCTAAGCACTGGGAAACATCCCCAGAAAGGCCTGATGGCTCTTGGCGAGAATGTAATGACTAAAGAGACTCATTATTGTCACAGAAGGACTACAGCACTTCAGATGTCTCATTTTCATCTTTCTTCCCCTCACATCACTGTTCTGGCTGGTTATACTCTGGTTATAGGGTTCTCCTTGGGAAAGGCTTCTTCAGCTCTTCTGTAGGAGGTGGTGGCCACCATCATCCCACTCTTACTTGCTGCAGGTGCCTCTGCAAGTGCTCGCTGGCTGAAGTGCTTATCCTGGCGCAGTCAGGATATCTCGCTTGCACTCTGCTGTGTTATCGTCAGAGATCTGAAATGCTGCAGTGTGTTATGCTGACCACACATCTGTTTTAGGGCTACACAGCATGTCCACGGAGGAGGATCATACAACACCAAACATGAATTAAGCCTCCGGCTGAATGACTTTTTTTGGGGTAAACATCTTGCTTTCCTACCTTTTAATTGCAGCATACACTGCCTCACCGGCTTTGTGATTCAGAAGGAGGTACCTGTATCTCCTGGTGCTCAGGGCAACCACACAGTACTGTTCATGCGGTGCTTCTCATACAGACGAGGGATCGTGCCCTTTTCCTCATGTGGAGGTCAGATGAGTGATGTGCTATTCATTCTTTGGTTACTCAGTGACTAAAGGCCAGGGGTTTATAACCTATTCCTTACACCTTAACACCTTCAGACCAGCCTTTCTGCTGCCTGGGGCCCAGAACATGCTCTGCCCCAGCGGTGCCCATGACGTTTGGGGCGGCGTGCTCCTTCTGATCCCTTTCCAGCCCTTTCCTGTACAAAGGAAGCAGGCTGAGTTGTTCATGAAGATTCATTAAGCAGAGACAGGGATAATGCTGAGTTCAAGTTCTTATGCTGGCATTGGGCAGCTCACCCAGGCTTCATTTAAACTGACAAACCTCGGGGCAGTTCCAGACTGCTGTGTCCACTTACGTTCGGCCTTCTTCCCAGCCTGGAGCAGGACCCACTGATGTGCACTAACCCCACTCCCCTTATATGCTGCCCCACACCTTCTGCTCAGGCAAGACACAGCCTGGGTCTCTCTGGCTACACCTCTTATCTTGATGAACTATGCCATAGGGTGGGGTCTCTTTTCTTGTTCAGTGCTTTGTTGTTTTTGTTTGCACTCTCCGTAGGGACTGCATCTCAACTTGCATCTCTGTGCCTGACTTCGGGTGGTGAGCCCATGGTCTTCCCCAGACCGAAGCCTGACTGGAGGCCAATGTCTCACTGATGCAGGTGATCAACAGAACAGAATAATTTCAGTTAGAAGGGACCTACAATGATCATCTAGTCCAACTGCCTGACCACTTTAGGGCTGACCAAAAGTTAAAGCATGTTATTAAGGGCATTGTCCAAACGCCTCTTGAACACTGACAGGCATGGGGCTCCGACCGCCCCTCTAGGAAGCCTGTTCCAATGTTTTACCACCCTCTCTGTAAAGATGGGTAGACCTCTCACTACAAGAAAGACATTGAGGTGCTGGAGTGTTTCCAAAGAAGAGCAACAAAGCTGGTGAAGGGTCTGGAGCACAAGTCTTATGAGGAGCGGCTGAGGGAGTTGGGGTTGTTTAGCCTGGAGAAGGGGAGGCTGAGGGGAGACCTTATCGCTCTTTACAACTACCTGAGAGGAGGCTGTAGTGAGGTGGGCGTTGGTATCTTCTCCCAAGTTACTGGTGATAGGATGAGAGGAAATGGCCTCAAGTTGCGCCAGGGGAGGTTTAGATTGGGTATTAGGAAAAATGTCATCACCAAAAGGGTTGTCAAGCACTGGAACAGGCTGCCCAGAGAGGTGGTTGAGTCACCATCCCTGGGGGTATTTAAAAGACGTGTAGGATGTGGCACTCATGGACATGGGTTAGTGGTGGACTTGGCAGTGCTAGGTTAACAGTTGGACTCGATGATCTTAAAGGTCTTTTCCAACCTAAACGATTCTATGATTCTATGAAATGCTTCCTAATGTCCAGTGTAAACCTCCCCTGGTGCAGGTGGAACTATTCCTCTGCATCCTATCACTGGATACCAGGGAGAAGAGAGCAGCACCTCCATCTCCACTTACCCTGCTCAGGAAGCGGTAGAGAGCAATGAGGTTGCCCCTCAGCCTCCTTTTTTCCAAACTAGACACAGCCAGGGTCCTTTGCCGCTCTTCATAGGACATTCCTTCCAGCTCTTTCACCAGCTTTGTTGCCCTCCTTTGGACACATTCAAATACCTTAACATTCTTCTTAAATTGTGGGGCCCAAAGCTGCACACAGAAATATCAAATGCAAGCTTGAGCCCTAAGCCAACACAGAGGCACAAACATGTGTCTGCCTCAATTTTCCATGTACAAGTGGAGATAATCACAATTTATGACCTTACAACAAACGGCTTGGATATGCTACAGGTCGAGGGTTGCACAGGTGCTTCAAGGATAGGATTTGTAAGGCCTAAGCATGACTTGTAAGGATGGGATGCTGTCTAACATTTCTACCACTATGGCTGTAGTGCTTAAATTGGATTCTTCACTGTAGAGGAAACTAGAAAAAATGTTGTACAAGGTGGACTGGACAACAGCAGTTTTCCCTCTCTTGCTTCAACGCTTTATAGACATTCAATATGAAATACTGGTTTTGTCTCATGAAACATGCAAGAAGTTTAGAAGAAAATAATATTCTTGTCTGGGGAGCTCCAAATTAAATGGTTTCCAAAATGGGCCTGAAATCGAGAGCCACCGCTGTTTGCTGTGTGAAAAAGGAGCGGAATATTAACTTTTGTGGGAGGAGGAGCTGTACCTTAAAAAAAAGTTGCTATTGAATGCAAAGCTGGTTTGGAAAGCTCAGATAATTGGAAACACATGCTCCTGGCTGCAGGCGTACAGCACATAAACTGCAGAAGAAAAATAGTAATAGAAAAGAGATAGAGCATTTGAAAATATAGCAAGAGAAGTCAACAGTTTACAACTTGTTAATAGTGACTATACCTGAAATATTGTTTTGCTTTGTTATTAGCCTTAAGAACACAAATATATACGTAGAATTTCTGGTGTACACGAACTTTATAATAAAATAGAGATCCCAGGTATGTTGGATTATAGCATTACATAAGGAGAATATTTTAGTAAACTATCGGAACAAAGATGACTCATAATGATACAGATGAATATTTTATTTTAAACACAAAATGCTGTGAATTACTTAGCACCTAAAAATAACACGCCCCCCTTTTAACTTTCAATGAACTGTGTTGACGTTGCAGGAGTTTCTAACTTTTTCAGTGCAGCAAATCATCCATCTTTTGTAGTCTGTTAATGCAAATATCTCTTTTCAGGCCAGAGCTTTGACACCAAAGCACACATAAGCCCCCTCACACCCACACTCCCTTCAGTTTGCAGCTTTTTGTTCCGCCTCTCTCCCTTCTTGGGTAGTAAAAGCCACAGGAGGAAGGAAGGCTGTGAAAATCTGCACAGAAAAATGAAAATTCAGTGTATACTGTAGAATCCTCTGTACCGTAGCCATACTGTCAGGGAACGTAGATCAGTCATTTAAAGATGTGTGGGCAGAGCTGTTGCCAACCTGCCTCATCCCCATCTTTGGCCACTAAGTTTCTTCCAATCCCCGTTGCATATGTAGATATGTTTCTCTCTCCTTGAATCACCCCCGATTTTCACTCCCTCACTTCTCAGCAGGGGTGAGTTTTGCAGCTCTTGGATGTCTGTGCACTGGCCCAGTTGTGGTATACCAGCTTTGGGCTGGTAGATCCTTTGTACCAAAGGTGTCTCAGGAAATTTTTGTCATTGAAAACTAGATTTGTCTGCATTTATACTGGCTTTCAAAGATGTGAAAGGCACATCTCTGTCTGAAAAGCCATTTTAAAGTTAAATTTCCAGCTCTTTCAATGGAGGGAAGGAGTGACGTTTCATGAACAAGCCCTCCACAGTGCTGTAACATGGGGGCGGGGAGAGGAGGTGGAAAAGGAGCTTTCCCTGCAACTTCATCATCTCGAATGACTCAAGCTATTAAACTTCCAGAAAGAAATAATTATTTAAAATAGATCAGCCTAAGACAGCTAGCTAAGGGAGAAAATATGGCGCAAATAGATACAGCTTAGTGAATTTTTTTTCTCAGGGTTTTGATACGGTTGAGGCTATTTTAGCAATGGATGGTGCTTCCTGCAAAAGATTGTCATCCAAAGGCCACTAGAGTTAACAGGAAACTTTCCCTCAACATCTGTTATCTTCAGGTCACACATCTGAATCATTCAGTGTTGTGCTTTTTATTATATTAATGGAGAATACAACATATACAGCCAGAGAAAATACCTTGGTGCATCAAAAGCCAATTCTAGCACTGCATCTCAGGATTGGCACAATCTTGCATTTCATGTATTTCATTTCCTCACTTTGCTAATGTCACTCAGCTTCTTTTCATCATGGGCCACCTTAACTGTGTGGTTTTATGTTTTTTCTTCTGCTAGAAGCCAGGTAAATTATCTTGTCTGTGAAAAAACCCGAAAGGATCCGTCAGAGTACAGATAGAAATAGATGTTGTACGCTGTGCAATCTTGAAAAGCAATGACCAGCGTATATTTTATTCCAGTAAGAGTACAAACTTGATCCCACACATACAGGTGTTTTCTAGCTTTTCTGCGATGAGCTCCACATCTCAGTAAAGAAATTGCCTCATGGGCACTTATCCTCCGAGTCATTGTGTAACATCCCTGTGGCAATTTACATTACATGGAAAACCATACTGAAAAAGCATTTGTGCCTCTTTTTAAGAGGTCTTTAGAGGAATATGGGTATTGACCTTCCTGTAAAAGTTGACCATGGTTTCTGCTTTTGCTGTTTATCTCATCTCTTCTGCTTCCCTTGGCTCTGTTCCTCTGAACTCAAGTCCAGGACAAAAGCCAGCATACCGCAGGCACAGTGAGCTCACCAGTACGCTGTGGACCACAGCTAAGGACTCTCCATCCCAGTCCTTTTCTAGTGTGAAGTTTCAGTGTGGCATGCAAAGTGCTAACAGGATCACAGATCATATTTAATAAGCAAAATAAAAGAAAGTCAAGTCAACACCCCCAGCGATTACTTATGAGAAAGCTTTACAGCCAAGTGTAACACCTCTCCCTGATGCATTCTGCTGTATTTTTCCAGGATCGTTTGCCCTGTTCTTGCAGAAACAACAGGATGGCACTGGGACCTGAACTCTGACTCTCTGCTGTTTCTGCTGTTCTGGATGCTGATGCTGCTCTTTCACAACAGCTGAGCTGGATCCAGATGGAAATGTGAGTTATCTTTTCTCTAAAGAAGAAACATTAACAAAACCCCTGACACTTTTATATAGTTTAGAAGTTGCTTCTGCCATTTCTTGGCATGATAGATTGTAGACTATTAACATAGACTAATTGCTTATGGATATACTGAATTGTTTCTTGTTAAAGTAACAGATTCACATCAATCCCCATTCATTTGAAATAAATGATTTTTGGCAGTTTCAGGTACAGTGTGTGTAAAGAAAAGGGCTTCTTTCTCTTGGACTTGTAGAGATGGACATGTTGGAAATTTCCAAATGGAATGATACATGAAGTTGACATTAGCTATGCCTGCCTGGGAAAAATATTTTAATGCATGGAAATGAATTTAATTTTTGTAAACATTGCTTTCTTCTTACAATGAAGGCAAATCTTTAAAGTTTGGTCTATTCTAAAAGGCTTCTTTAGGACCTGTCAGATGTCTGCTCCTATCATGCCATGTAGGACAATCTGGGATAAGAAAATAATGTGACAGTGATTAAAGGTAGAAATTCACATAGTAGCAGCAGGAAATTCCTCTTAGCTGATTGTCTGTCCCAGCTCTCCATCTATTTAATGTCAACTTTTGTTGTCAGATTTTAAATATTTGTTTATGTTTTCAAGAAGGGTTATTGAACCAGTCAAAACATGTATCTGCATGGTTGGCCTAAAGCAAAAGCTGAAAACTTAATTGCTGGGAGCAGTCCAGTCAAAGCTTTTTAATCTGGGACGTTCTTTCTAATTGAGAGGACTTTCATGATTTTGTAATTATAATAATAATAGGAGAAGGGTTCGTCTGAACATTCTTAATCTAAGAAATGTGGTGACAACTGCCTTAGAAAAAGGTTACAGAAAACAGAAGAAGGAAGGAAAACATGGGTAGATTTAACTTCAGATAACTTATAACTTAAGTGACTGACTTGTTACTTGTTATCTGAGCTTTTTCTTTCTAGGAACTCCTGATGCTCAAGGGGGGGTGTGCCACAAGGCATCAGGTGATGGCAGTGTTGACTCCAGAGCACTGGAGGAGGTTGGCCAACTCCCAAGAATCAGAAGCCTCTCAAGCATGCTGCATGCTGATAACAAAATGCAGTGGAGAAATTTTCCTCTTGTATGCCCATAGACAGGAGAACACAATATGTGCATTACTCACATAAGATGCTGTACCATGTTCTCAGCTTTTCCCTGAGCTCAGTGTTAGAGCTGAAGCTTTTGAGGGGATTAAAGGAAACCATTTACGTGTAGTGAAATCTTCAGTTGTTCCAACATCAGTGAACGCTGGGGACCCACTTTGCTGGAGTCAAGCATGCTGAGCAGTATTTGATTTTAATGCAAACCAAAGCACTGCTCGGTGCAAGCGAAGGCGGCAATGTTGTTTCTTCACATTGCGCTCATTCTCTGAGGGATCCTGGGTCATCTGTTGTGTGTACAGAGACATCGCCCCTCACCCGTCAGAGCTGCAGCAGCTGCTTATTGGTGGTCAGGAATCCAACTGAGGTGGCAAGAGAGCAGGAGCCCATGCTGGGAGGGTGAACCAGAAAGCTGAAATTACAGCAGCTGGATCTTGGCCAGAAACACCAGGGCAAAAAACCAAACTCTCCAAAAAAGCTGCTGAGACCTTATGTGGTGGTCAAGGGCAGGATGTTTGTTTTCCATCTCCTCCAAGGGACGGCACATCCAGCCATAGTTTCCCATCTTAAAGCTGTGCTGGGACTTTTGTTCAGAACTGACTCAGAGGAAAGGGTGCCACTCAGTGAATCACTGCGTGACTTCCCCCAGTTTGGGGATTTTCCTTAGAGACCTTACAGCTCACTCTGGAGCCGTCCTGCCGGACAGACGGGAGCCTTTGGGATGGCACAGAGAGCATTACTGCAGGCAGGGCGCTCTGCAAGCGCGCTTGTCGCCCGGGGCCTGCTCCAGCAAGCGCATACACATACGCTTAACTCTACACTTCTGAGACATAATCCCATTTAATTTAAATGGGATTACTCACGGGCTTAAATTCCTGCAGGATCAGCACTGAGGTCTGTTGCTGCAGCTGCCAAGGGCAGCACAATGAACGGTGTAGCAAGAGTTTTGCTTGTTCTATAACCAAGGGCTGACTTGCTGAACATCACCACTGTTCATATCCTCAAGCCTGAAAAACGAGCCCTTCCTCAACTCAAAGGTCTCCTGGATTTTAGCTTTGCTTCATCTTCCTTCACCTGGAAACAGACTTTCCATTGAACTCTCCTGTGGTTTTTGCTGCTTCTTCAACGTCCCCAGGCTGCACGGAGGTTTTTTGTGTCTACCACTGCTCATAGATCACCTCAACCACCTCAATCAGTACAGTCCAGTGAACCCCTCCCCTCTGTTTATCTACTTTAAACAAGCATGTTTCCTCCTGCTTAACATCTTTCTGCTAATCTCCATCCTGCTAGAGCAGACTGCCTCTTAAAAGAAATATTGTCTCCACTTGCCCTCAGGTCATTTTGGTCATTGAACCCTACTGCCAGCCCAGGAATAAACCCATTGTCTCCAAGAGGAAAGTTAGTTAAAGCTGAGGATGAAAAAACATCCTAAAAGTGCTGCCCTCCCTGCTTTTTACATGGAAGGATATTTTATTTTCTGAATAGTTGCTGCTTTTCTGTCTGAAATCACCTGGCCACTGATATGTTAAACGAATCAATAAGGCTGTGAAGTTAGTGACTTCATTTTAATAAATAGCTTAGTAAATAAATTAATCAATAGTTTGCTTTTAAAGGCCCATGTACAGTGAGTGTACATATATCTAATACATAGATTTGGGAGAGGCACTCTCTGAGGGAAAGTGAATTTCTGTTGTTTAACTGCATGTATTTTAGCATTTTGGTTTTAGAAAGAAACAATTCTCCCACTGGAGACCTTTTATGCCAAGTTTGAGCCTGGAGCAACTTTTTACAGCTCAGTTGCAGTAACCCCTTGAATATAGGGGTTTATAATGGAAACTCTGACAAACCTCAGCTAAAGCACTTCTAACAGATGTTTCTGTAATGAAAGGGCTGTGCAGAACAGGCAACAGAGAGCAAACTTTACTTTGTATTCTGTGAAGATTATGGACGATTGTGCACAATTTATAAAATGATGGTGTCTTTAACCCAAAGTTGCAACACTCACACCAGGCTGCGCGCTGCGCGCGTGCAGCCACTGACATCATAGCGTTTCAGTAACGTAACCAACTGTTGAACATAACTCGCTGCCCCTCTTGTATAGATTTGAACATACAGGTCACATTGCTCTTCTGAACAGCGATTTGGCCATCTGGTAGGGGTGGTGGTGATAGGTACGTTTTTGCTCAAAGTGCCCTGGAAATGGATGCCGTCAGTGCTCCATTAAACAGCTGGTCTGACTGGAAACCAAATGTACTCCTCCATAACTGAGAGGAGCCGATTTGGCCCCTCATGACTGTTTTGGCTGTTTCCCTGTGCTGCGGCTTCTTCAGGAGACCTTGATGTGACAAACTGAGCCTCCTGGTCTCCTTCCCGGAGGGGTGGATGGGTGCAAGCTGAGTGCCTGGGGTGTGCTGCGCTGGCTTGGCCCTGGCTGGCTCATGGGCCCTGGGGACAGTGTGGATTCAAGCAGGTTGGGAGGCTCTGGGGATGAAATTGGGCAGAAAGTCAGGGAGCCGTGTCCTCACAGCACGTTGCTAACCCCAGAGACCCACGTGTCCTGGCCCATGGTCACTGAAATGTTGTAGCCTGTCTCAAAACACAATTATTAAGAGAAAAAAGAGCTCAAGCCTATAGCTTCAGCAGAAAAGGAAGTTTTATATCTAGAAATGCTACCAGAGGGTATTTTGGGTTTTGTTCTAATCTCCCTGTCAGCGCTCATTAAGTGGAGATCAGACTCACTGGACCATCATCTGAGGGTGTGCTTGATGGCACTGTGGAGACCTTGGCAGGCAGCTGCAAGCCATGAGCCTTGTGGAGCCTTCACAGTCAGGATGCAAATGGCATTTATACATGTCACACACACATCGATTCGTTCCAAATGCCTTCCTTTTTATGATCGTGTTTTGCCAGGCTGAATTCCTTTTGGGTGAGCAGCAGCGACAATGTGTAATTAACGTTCTCCTGGTTAATGCTCTGTTAATGTGCTGTACCCAGAAAAATGCAGTCCCTGGGGCTGTATTCGTCACTGCCTTGCAGGTAGTTTGGAGTAACTGTGTTCCCTATGTGAAAACATCACTCTCCTCCATCAGTACAATCAGCAGAGGCTTGTGTTAGCACTGAAAGACTGAGGTAAAACTGCTTACAACATCCTTCAAGCAACAGTGGAGAAAGAAAGCCCCTGGACTGACTTTATCAATTCACTTTTGATATCGCTGTCATGTTATATTTAGGGCTTAGTTCACATGAAAACATGTGGGTTCAGGAGTGTGTGCTGGAGTGTGCTCCTCCCTGTTACCACATTTTGTGCTGCAGTGGGCCCGAGAGGACGCCAGCTACCCGCTGCAGTGAAGCCGCTCTACCCATGCAGGGAAGTTCATGGCAGCATCACGCTGTCTTCTAAGTTGAGATGTGCATTTGTAAGCGTCTGGTCAAGTGCTTTTAATGTCTCAGTTATGTGCTGCCTGGATATGGTTTGGCTGCAGCACTCTACCCTTTTCCTGACTTTCTGTCTTTGCTTTTTCTTCATCACGGTCCTGACACAAGTTGAAGCAATGGCCTTCTTCCCAAGTGCCACCTTTGATGCTTCAGAGCCAAAACAGTACTCTGGCTCTCCCAGGCTCCTCGAGGAGAGCACAGCCTGCCCTGGAGCAGGAGCTCCCTCATTGCCTGCCTGTCATGGCTGTTAATTCCTGTCTTATAAGAAGCTCAATGTTTTCACTAGCCTGCCCTTATCTTTCTGTGGTGGAGCTATCAAGAAGTAACAGATAGTTTTTTTCTTACTGAAACCAGTAAATTTGTTGTAACGGATTCAAATGTGGGAAAGTTATGTTTATCTTAGCTGAGGGACAAATAATACAGTTGTAACCATAAGCACCGAGGAAAGGAAAACCAGAGAAGTACAGTGCAGGAGTGGTCTCAGGAGAGCACTTTCTTGAGCTTACCCTTCATCAGTGACTGTGGCTTAAAGGGATAAACATATTATGCCTTCTTTCACGTACACCACAGCTGCCTCATTTCTTGGTAAATTTGGGCCCGTGCTTTGCTATCCTTAATAGAACCCTAATAAGCCTCCTCTGGAGGACCTGTTTTGATTTTTAAAGGAATTATATTCAGATGGAATAAGCTGTAATTGAGAGTTCACTGCTTAGACTTAGGAAGTGCTGATCTCTGATGCTCCTGCCAAAATTGACTTTGGGCAAAGCACAGATGTGCACATTTTAGTTACCAAAAAAATCGATGGCTACTTTGGACCAAATCTTTCAGGAGCTCTGTTTCCATAACTGAAAATGTAGATAGCCAAATTTAAGCTCACAAAAGTATTATGATCATTAAATACACTGACGCTATATAAGTGCTATATATGTTATTTTAATGGGAAAGCCTTGACAGTGTGTTCTACTTATTCTTTAAGTGAATGATAGTTGCATCCATCCCGAGTGATCAATACTAGGTCAAATCTGACCTGTGGCAGTGAGTGACTTTCACTACTTACATATGAGTATGATATTTATTTCACCCAGCACAATGCTTTCCCCCATGCTCAGTATTTTAACCTCTTCTTCTGCTGTCTGGCTTCTTGGCAGAAGGCTGTGCAGATTGCCAGAGGAGTATGAGTGAACTCATCCATCCATTTGCTGGCCATTTGAAATGCGGGATGTCTTCCAGTTATTTATCTGCTCCTCTCACTGAGGCTCATGTGAACAGTAAATTAGACAAGAGCGCACAGTGACATACTCTGAAACTTTATGTTTATGCGTGCATATTTCAGAACATCCATAAAAAGATACGAGGGTATTGCAGGGGTTGAGGGTGTGTTGCTGCGTTCGGTCTATACAAAGGAAGTCAAAGGTGCAGAGTGGTAGGAAATCAAACCCTTTTAGTGCCCAACCTTTTAAAGCATGAGTGATAATAATAGATTTTAATTAGCAACATCATCTTAGTTTGTGATATTATTATCTCCAAAGATTTATGGTATCAATACAGTTCATGGTAGCAAAGTGGCTTTGAAAAATGAGGACCAAGGGTTAATTTCTGGCTGCCTTTAAGCTGATGGCAGAACTCCCAATGGCTTCAAAGGGTGAAGATCTCACCTCGGTTCTCATCTGGTGTAAGTTGACATACCTCCATATACTTCAATAAAATCAATGAAGCCGTGATGACTTATTGCAAGTGAGAATCCAGCCCTAAAGCTATTAAGGTCTGTAATTTATAAAGCTATAATTATGGAACCATAATTCCATCAAGGGCTTCTGGCAATATCATGGACCAGAGTTAAGTGAATTGTGCAAATAAATGTAATGGTCTTGCACTGCAGTGGAAATACCTCTCTCTAGATAGGACTCTTAGCACAAAGATATTAAAATATATTTTATCCACTCACAGCAATAATTAGAAAAGAAATATTAGCTGCAGACTTGAGACTCCCAGGCCACTGAATCAAAACGTGCATTTTGCAGCAGCTGCTCCAAAACTGTGGATGGTCCCCTGCACTGCTGTGATAACTCAAGGCATAAAATCTCCTCTTGATTCTGGTTTTTATGTTAGTTATCATTATCTGTCAGCTTTGATAGCAGGGCTCAAATTTCAAAGCTGGATGCATCCAGATAGCACATAGGTGTTTGGACTTGTATAAGGTAGCAATGTAATGTAAGACCTGTGTGTGCATGAAAATGTGCCTGGGCAGCAGGGGTGGATGGAGCCCAACACTCCGAAGGGGACAGCATAAGTGCTTGGAATGCAGGAGCATAGATTGTCCATGATGGAATTGATAATCCGCTCTTCCACTGCTGTTCAGCTCTCTTTCTCCATTCTTTTTATGAATCTGTACCTGGATAATTAGTCTCGTCCTGTTCTAGCATGTATGAACTGGGTCTATAAAGATGTATGTTCACCAGTGGGTATTCTGTCATTTAAAAATCTGCCTCTGATGGTCTCTCTGTAGCCTTTTAGGTCTCTCAAACTGCAAGGAAACCCATATGTACTTACTCTTCATTAGGATGATGTACCTGAATCACAACCCTGGATCTGAAACAGTCTAGGGCTTGGAGGAAACGCATGCATGGATCCAGATGCAGTTTGGACCAGATGTGATAAATCTGAGGATACAGTTGTCTCTTGACTATGAAAAACACACTTTTTGTGAGTCAGCCTCTTAAAATCAAGGCAGATAAAGATAAAAAATGAAAAAAAAACAACCTGCAAAAGTGAAAACCTTTGAGTATCATATTTTCCCCTTCTCATTCGCTCATGTAACAGGATTTTTCAAGCAACACACTCAGCTGTGGGCATGAGATATCAGTCACAGCTCCAGGTATTTGTAACATCAAGTGATTGAAAAGTTACTTCAAATTCAAGTCTCCCTTGTGCCACAGTAAACTTTATTTTGACTATATTTGCTCAGTCAGGACTGTAAAGAAAATAAATGACAGATTTCCTCTGTGGAAAAGTCCTGCAGAATTTAATATTGGTGAAACCCTGAGGATCTTCAAGGATGGGGGACTGCAGAATAAATCAGACCTACCCCCTGAAATTCAGCAGATTTCCTATTTGTTCTATAGCACCTTATATGTAATTTCCTGGTAAAATTAAAATTATTTAGAAGTCCCAAAATAAGCAAGAGCAAGGCTGGAATTTCCTACTAAGTTGTGAAGAACTTTTCGGCAGGGGCTGTGGCAGGTTAACTGCAGCATCTGAAAGCTAAGGCTCTCACGTGTGAGGGGCTGTGTCGCAGTGAGAGCGTCTGCCCTGCAAAGGCAGCGGATATTTAGCAGCATCACTCACTGCAACCCCTGTTTCAGTTTCTGCAAATGGAACAACTGCAGCCAGTCTCTGAATCAGCAACAGGCTTACCATGTCCTCAAATTAGTCTCTGGAAAATCTCATTTCTGAGTCTTGTTGAAGTCACTGAAAATGAGGCACATGGTAAAAGTTAATTACTTGTTTAAGCAGTCCTTTGCTGTGCCAGGCTTAGGCCTGATCCTAAAATCAAAGCACAGCTTTTCACTGCCTTCAATGGGCTCTGGGGCAGGTGCTATGACAGTATCTCCCCCACACTAGGATACATTACATGTTATTCCTCCAGTTGGATTTCTCCCAGGATGCAGAAAAAGTGAATGTAGCTTAAGGCAGAAGACGTATGCATTCGTGAGATAAGGATCTTATCTGGGAACTTGCAATGAGACTGACCCAGTTTATACAGCTGAAGGTCTGATGCTTGCTATCTAATAAAACAGCTAATCTTCAAAATCTTTTTGGGGGCCAATGCTAAAGGAACACAAAGCTGGCAATTAAAAGTTTTTAAAATACACTAAGCATACATTTTTAATATCTGCACATAACTCTGGGGAAATGATTCACAGGGATGCAGGCAGACTTGAGGTGAAAAACCTCTCAGAATAAATCGGTCAGATGATGACATGCATAAGTTCCTTATAGGAACAGGAACCCAAGGTTTATTGAAACCTCAAATAAGGAATATGGAAATCTTACCAGAACTGAGTGGGATTGCCTGCTTTATTACACACTCATCAATGAGTTTCTTTTACAGCAGTATACATTACTGCATACCGAACCACGCCCTGTACATTACTGCTTACTGTAACATTGTTGGTTTGATTGAATGTAATGTGTCATCTGATAAATTAAGCTATGATGAGGCATATGGAGACTTAACTGAAATATATTAAACTTCACCCAGAGGGTGGTGGAGCCCTGGAACAGGCTCCCCAGGGAGGCAGCCACGGCACCAAGCCTGGCGATATTCAAGAAGCACTTGGACAACATCCTCAGAGACATGGTGTGAATTTGGGGCTGTCCTGTGCAGGGACAGGAGTTGGACTCGATGATCCTTGTGGGTCCCTTCCAACTCAGCACATTCTATGATTCTATGATTTTTAAAAAGCTCTAAATGAGTCCAAGGAGCAGACTCTACATGCAAATTTTCCTAGCATTTGGAATAATCTATTTTCCAGTATAAGAAACAATGCATAATGTTTGTGGGCCAGCTTTGCTTTGGGTTTCTGTTCAGCCTGTTCACAGGTTTGATGTGCGGTGAGTGCAAAGGCGATCAAGCAGGCAGAGCAAACGGGTGGTGTGGAAGGAGGCGGCATGACCGGCCCCTTCAGCACATCCCCTCGCTGACGTTGCTGGCGGGCATCCCAGGCACTGCTGGCAGCATCCCAGCAGGGCTGCGCTGGAAACACCTGCGGTCCCCGGCTCTGGCTCCTTCCTCATGTGAAGGAAGCCGGGCTGGGGCAGGGAGGTGCGAGCGCAGCAGCGGCGGGCGATGCAGTGCAATGCTCAGCAGATGGGCGAACGTGCACCGAGAGCCCCACAGCCGCTGGCTGCGGCAGATGCGGCGGATGTGAACATGCTGAATAGACTCATGCTCAGATTAGTAATGGCTTTGGCTCAAGCAGTGATTGCTTTCCCCAGAACAGCAGCCCTACAGAATTCTCCTATACTGTTGGTGTTTTGGAGCGGCTCCTTCAATCACATGCAGTCACCCAAATGTGCTGAAGGTGTCTAATCTACACCTGGCTGATAAATTGAATAGTGCCAGGGGATTTTCCCAAGCGCTGGAACTTCTCTGCGCCGTTATATTGTTACAAAGGTCCCCAGCACAGCTCAGAAATTATCATAGGTCAGCCGCCTCTCTCAGTAGGCAACCTGGAAGAAATTACACTGTTTTGGAGAGAAAAAAACATGTGTGTTTAGAAAACATGGGAGTATGGGTGCAGGCTGTTACAGACTGGTTGGCCTCATTGCCAGAGAAGAGTCCTGGGCGCATCTGATTTACTAATATAGGTGCAACCTTGGTGTCCCCCGCAGCACTGTGTGTAGTGAGGAGCCCTGCCGGGGGCTCATTGCTTGCGGGCAGGTGGTGGCCAAGGAGACCAGCCTCACCACAGGGCTAATGGGGACAGGTCACTGTAACCCAGTCTTAGAGGAGCTTCCCCATCACTCACACACGGTCTTCCCTTCTGCGGCCTCTGGCTCAGGGTGGGACACCCAAAAGAGGGCACATTTAAGTGCAAAGGCACAAAACACCCTTGCTGCACTGGTTCCAACCAGTGTCACTAAACAAACTTGACACAGGGCCAGGCGCATGGGTTGAACAACCACATTTTTAATGAGAGAGCTAATGTGGGGCTCCACGCTGTGCTTCAGGGCAGCAGCAAGGGCATAAGGTCTTGCAGGCAAAGCCAGCTCAAAGGGGCTGTGCAGCTCACCCTGGCGCCCATGGGAAGACGGGCTTTCTGCTGGTGTAAACCTTGCAGGAGTGCTGGGGGATTAGCCAGCCCCACTTGGGCAGGAGCCAAAGGTCGAACAATGCCACCCAAGCCTGTTCACAAGCTCAGGCTCCATCACTTGTTTAGTTTTTGTTTCTGCTTTTGGAGGATTAGCAAGGATTTGTCACGGGGAGTGGTGCTAGTCTTTCCTGCGCTGTCTGGATGCGCACTGGCTGACCCAAACCATCTCTCTCGAGACTTTCAGGTCATTGCACAGCCCCAGCAGAACAGCGTGGAGACTCTCCCCTTGCTGGGAAATCCCTTGAGAGGGGCTGAGCCCATGCTTGCCCTTAGGGAGAGTGGGAGCTGGGTGTGAGGGGCTACCTTGGGGTACTCTGTGCTGTATCCCTGCTTTGTCCCCCTCGCTCTCCTTTTCCTCCTCTCCTGCTTTCCTTGTCCTCCCCCAGCAAGGCTGTGCGTCCAATACAGTAGCTGTCTGTGAGCAAACCAATGAAAGATTTGGTTTTTAATTAGGATTTGATACTAATTGCTTTCAATGAGGCTATTTTCACATCACAGCTGACCAAAGCCAGAAGATGTTAAGTCTGTCTCACTAATAAATCATTTCTCCTGCTCCCTGGGGTTGGAGGTGAAGGGTGAATAGGCAGTGTACACTGCATTGGCCTAATTGTCTCCTAAAATATGCAGGCAACTCCCACAGCAGTTGACAGAAAGGCACGTGTGCATCTGAGGGGGCCTTGTGTTATTAGTGATGCTCTCACACCAAGGGAGCCATTGTTGGCTTCCCCCTCCCTCTCCAGCCCTGGCAGGAAAGCCTCTATGTCTGCCAGCCAGGAGGATGAGCTGGAAGCAGATGAAGAGGAGGGGGGATCTCTTTAAAGTCAAACAAAAGAAACCTCAACCTTCCCTTTGCCCACTCCCAGCTGTAAAACAACGGCTGGGAATAAATCTTCCATTTCCACTGACTGGCCAGGTTTGGAGAGAGAGATGTCAGCTAGAGATCTCTGACACAATTTAAAGATAAAGAGGCTTCTATGGATGAACACTGGTTTGGCACTGCAGCCTGACAAATCCTTCCCTAATCCACGTGAAACCTCCCAAACCAGTCAGAGAAATGCCCGGTGAAACTTGACTGCTCTGAATCTGTCCACCATCTTCACAGCGCATAGCCCTATTCCACTGGGAGTTCCCGGTCACCCCCTCCATAGCTCCACTCCCCAGAAGCCCAACTTTGTCCTCAAAATTCTGTCTGAACCGAGCCACACACCCACGGAGCCCTCTGCTCCTGCAAGACATTGCTTGGCCTTGGCTGGTATAATTTGTACCAACAGGGAAGACTTGATCCCTTGTTAAGTAACAGACAACATAGGAAAATAGGGTAGGGAGGGACTCCAAATTGCTCTCTGGTCTCTCTACATCACCTCTGGTTAGCACCAGTGATAGCTAACCTGCTCCTGGCAGGTATGTGCCCAGCGCCACCGAGGGGATGCGCCTTTGAGCCGAGCTGAGCAAACACCTTCCCTTTTGGCAGCTGATGGGTTTCTCTCTGCTTCATGATAAACGTATTTTTCATCTCTGAGTGCATATGATAATTAATAAAGGCTGAGGGCCAGATCCCACCTGGTACAAGTTGGCAGAGCTCTGAGGAAGGCAGCGGAGCTCTGCCAGTTTAGATCAGACGAGAGCCTGACTGTGCTCCTGAAATCCCTTCAAGCCCTTTGAGCCGGTGCCGTTCCAGGCTTTGCTTGTACAATTCTGTAGGAATTGCTTAATCCAGGGGTGCCAAGGAAGAAGAGCATGTTAGGTGTTTAACAGCACGGCTGATGCGATGCTCCACCATGGAGCAAGAACTGGATTAAGTCAGGGAAATCAAGGAGAACGCCTCTTTTCCCAGTCTACCCATTTACAATGCAAAAAATAAACCTCCTTATTAAAGAGATGAAGGTTAAACACACTCACACACACAATGACACACACAGAGAAATATTAAAAGTACCTTTACATTTTCACAATGGTGGGGTTAGGTTTCTGATTCTCTTATTTCACAACACCGTAAAGGATCTTAAAAAGATTGATGGCTCTGCAAGGCAGAGGCTGTGCCTCTATTTTCTTTGGAAAGTACCTCGCTGGCTGTTGCTTCTTGCTACCAGAGAGAAATAACAAAAAGCTGAAGGGATAAGACAAATATGCTCCTTTAAGAGTTTCTAATAAAATGATAATGCTGAGTGAGGCTGCCAGTACGTTCGGTGTCCAGATGCACTGCAGCAGAAGGGAAGAATTTAACATGTTTTGAAAATGCCAATTGTCTGTTGCCAAAGATGCATATGATCCCGCTGCCAGCAGGGTAGGCGGCAGGGATTAAGATGTCAGAGGAGACGTCATTCTACCTAGGCAACGTTGTTTTCACTGAAGAAGACAATGCAAAGACAGTTCTGTTTGCTGCAGGGAAGATTCCTTTTTCCCTCATGGTTCATTCTGAATTCTCCATTGTGGCAAAGCTACTTTTACAGAAGCCCTGTTTGTTCCCTGGAATGTCTTTATGGTGACAGCAACCAAGATATAGGATGTAGGTACTTTTCCATCTACAAAAGGGACTTCTGTGTCCCCCCTGTCTGAGAGCATCTCCTGGTCCTCCACAGTCACCTGGGAGGCTGGGACAGAGCAGAGTCACTGTGTTGCAGTGAAAATGTAGCCCAAGGTCATGCCCAAAGCATAAGTTGAAAGAACAAATGGATCTCGTGAGCCCAGGGCTGGTGTCCTCAGCATTCACTTACTCACTTGCCCCAAGCTTGTAGGCAGGGGATCCATGTGGGAGCGGTGAAGTCTCAGGTGTCATCAACTCCTGGCTGTGCTGCTGCACCCGGGGAGGCATAATTGCCATGTCTTGTGGTCAGGATCAAACCTAGCTTGCATTTTTGGCCTTCTGAAGTGTCTCCAGATGATCCTGCTGTTTTCTTCAGAATTTTTCTTCCCCTTGTGGGTCTCCCTGGCACGTTTGGCAGTGACTGGGTGCAAGTTTGGATCCCTGGTCTGGTCAGCCCAAACTCCAGAGACCTTTTTGTAACCCCTGCTCCAGTTCAGAGGTTTTAAGCATGTGTCTAAATCCCTCCCTATTGGGGCCAGCATTAACCACACATTTAACCTGAAACGTGTGATTAGAAACCATATTTCAGTGGGAGTTAAGCATATGCTTAAATTCTTCTCTGTTCTAAATGGATACTTTCTTGAACTGGAGCCTGCATTTTTTTTGTATGATCCATCTTTGCTCCTCCACATACCTTTACTGCAAATTATTCTGCAATACACATATGGCTCAGTAAGTATATTGCTCTGTGGCTTTTACACAAAAAGCCCAATTGATACATCACATACTTAACCTCTTGAACAAAGGAGTTAACTTTACAGGATCAATTTACATGCAGGGGCCAAAGCTTTTGGATGGAAACTAGCTGTCATGTGGTGTGCAGTTGAAAGAGCAAACAGCTTATTCATTATGATAGCATTGGATTCAGAAACAAAACACAGACGGCAGAAAGAGCCTGCCCAGATTTCCAAACATATCGCCTGTCCCTGCACCGAAGCATGTTTATTTAAACCCTCTCTTTGCACATGCAGGCAGTTGTTAGTCTTAACTCCCAATTTCCTCACATTAGGTGGTTTGACCTGGACCCTACTGCTCACACTGTGCTCGCCATCACATATGGGCAGCTCTTACCAAAGCGAGCAGGAATCGCACTTTGGCGTCAGCAATACAGCTTTGACATCAGTGCTCAGATGGAAATGAAACACTGGGCTCGTTCGTCGGTGTGATGTGCTTGTGCAAGAGCACATGCCACTCATCAGATCCACAAACTCCCCAGGTTTAAGCATGACTATTTGAACGACAGTCCCACACTCTTAATTTGTTTTCTTCAATTTACACACTCAGCTGTCTGCCTTATTTTTTCATTAATCATTCTCATCTCTAGGCATCCAGATGTGCTCATTTCACTTTCAATATAATGGATGTGCAGGCTATTAAGATGATGACTTAAGTCTGTTAGTGTTTGGCCATGCAAACTTAACCCCTATAGGCAAATGCTTGGTCACAGAAATGGCCTCATCAATCTGTTACTGCTGTGTGCAAGTCCTTGCTCTGCCAAGCTCATGTGGGCTAATCCCCCAGGACCTGATCCAAAATGTACTAAAGTGGGAGTTCTACCAATTTATTGGGCTTGACACGAGGGTTTTAAGGGAAAAAAGAAGGCTTTATGAGAATGAATTCAACTGCTTTAGACAGACGTTATTTATCACGTAACATGGCACCATCCGTTGCCTCCAAATTTAATTCAGCAGGACACCTACAATTTTTTGCACTTCCACCCACGGTAGTATCAATCGGAAATACAAAACCAGAAATAAAGTAACTTTATTAGGTTATTTTCCCCATTTTTTGAAGTTGGTTTGAGGGGGGATTTCTATCCATTTCCTTTAACATGTACCTAGTTTTGTGTTATTGATTGGTACTGCTCTGTGGTGGTGCGTTGGATCAAACTCAAGCATTAAGCCCCGCATTTGCTGCTGTACTGCCATGTCATCTGGAGTCACGGACACGGTCAGGCTGCAATAAGGAGGGAGTCACAGCTGGGTGAAGCAAACACATGAGCAGCAGGGAGGGAGTGACAAAAATAGGAAAAACATGTTTTATATCAAAACCAGCCATCTGGGCTCACTGCCTGTCCAGTGGAAATGGGCTGTAAGTGGGACAGTACGCGGTCTCTGGACTCCCTTACTAATTACGGGGGAATTCAGGTCCCATTGGGAATTCCCAGTTTAGATTCACAGGCTCAGCACAACCCGCAGCACTAAGAAAAGTCAGCTTTGGACTCCTGAGTTCAAAGGGCTTGACTCCCAAGTCAGGCCCTAAGCTAGTGAGCTGAACAGGGCCAGGGCACAGGCTGGAGACCTTCTCTCTTAATTATTAATTAGCGCATTGCCTCAGAAGTTTTGGCCTGTCCCAGCCACTTCTGCCACAGATGCTGTGGCACAGCTCAGAGGGCAGCAGGGGCCAGCAGGTTCCAAGGATGAAGCTGATCTGGTTTGGGGGTGCAGAGGTCAATGGCTGTGAGCTGCATCACTTCACTTGCCCTTAAGAACATGCAAAGTGTCCTGGCTTCTTTTAGTTACCAATACAGGGTTTTCCTTTGTCCCAAGCATCATCTTTTACATCTAGGCTGTGTGAAAAAAACCTGCTTCTAACCAATATTGTGGGGTCTGACTTGTCTGCCCATGCACACTAGAAGAAGCATCCCTTAGTAAGGAGACAGACCAGGAGTGATGCGCTGCTCGCTTTGACCATGCCACCCTCCTACTTGCTGTGGTCATTGTCTGCCTACAGAACCAAAGCACTGGCACTGGTCCTGCTCATAATAAAGTCCATCACTCAGGCAGACAGTTTGCCTGGTAATGCAGAAGCGGGTTGGGAAACAGGCTTTCTGCTTTGGCATTGGAGGTGTAACGCAATAGGGATGAATTAGCTGGTTGGATTCTGTTTCTAGTAACAGCACTTGGGATCATCACTAACAGATGGAAACCGACTCAAGATGCATCTATGCATTTCTCTTGAATGCCAGATGAATATTTATCCATAACTGTAGGTAGTTCTGTTTTGGGATTTTCCTCCTGCAGAACAAGAACAAGAATCTCTGCAGTCATCTTGGCACAATGCCTACATATATCTCACCCTGGGCCAAGTGGTGAGCAGGGACATAAGTGTGCTCACACAGGTCAGTTCACAGCGTGTCTCAGAGCGTCCTTGCCACAAGCTGTGTGCAGAGA
Source organism: Phalacrocorax carbo (assembly GCF_963921805.1). Taxonomy (NCBI): domain Eukaryota; kingdom Metazoa; phylum Chordata; class Aves; order Suliformes; family Phalacrocoracidae; genus Phalacrocorax; species Phalacrocorax carbo. The sequence continues at coordinate 10,541,474 of NC_087514.1, read as the reverse complement.
GCCTCTTTTCTTACAAATGGGCATAACTAAAGGAATTAGCCATCCTCTCTTCCTGAAAAACCTAACGGCATCTAACCCCCTTATCCCAGCCATGCTACTCAACAGCCCCACTTTGAGCACCACTTGTAGCAGCACTAGTGGTGGTGAAGGGTCAGATCTCCCAAGGCTGGGAAATGCTACAGGCATAGTCAAAAGCAAAATAGTATCTGTAGCTGTGCTAAAAGGTATGCCTACATAGGGTGCAGAGAGACACCGGGTCCTTTGCGCAAAGCGCAGCCTTGCTCTGCAGGCTTTGAAATGCTGCAGAAAGTAATGGGGAAGGGAAGCAGGAAACTACCCCATAAAGCAAGTCTTTTGTGGCCAAGAATGGATTGGAGAAGTGTTTTGGGTCTTGCACAGGTGGGGATTTGCTGTGGCAGTCCCATGCGGTTGATATTTGTACTCAGGGGTGTGAGCTGTGGGTAGTGCGCAGCAAGCAAGGGGCTGCTCCGGGTGCTCAGCAGCTGCGCACGACACTGTCCCCCAGCTTTAAAAGCAGCATTGCCCCAGTCATCTTCCTCTGGAGAGGTATAATCTCGTGACTTGGTATTTCTGAGGGGTAACAGCTCAGGTACTGCCCCATCTCCTTGTTCTTTGTCCTCTGCCCTACCCTGCTGGAGACATCATTATCTGGCAAATCTACTGCATGTCAATGCAGAGAAATAGAACCTGAGTAAGCCTTTGCGGTTTCTGTTTTGCTTGCCTATATATTCAGAAATTATCAATATGTTCTGAGCAGATCAACATGGCTTTAATGATTGGCAAGGAAAAGAAACAAACTCCAGTCATTAAGTGCTAATCGCACAATTACTATTTTACATAATCAGCCCTGGCAATGAAATATCCGTCTCACTGGCTGCAAAGAGATCACCAAATCAATTTTTTGCATTAACATTTTATTCCTTCCCATACTAGACATTTGTTCAGCTTGTTTATACTCACACCACATGGCCACAAGCTGTGTAGTTAGTAATAAATGAGGGAATACATTTATCTTTGGAAACTTAGGCCAAGCCAAAAAGTTGATCGCTTGTTTTTCTAGGAGAATAACACATGTGAGATTTACTCAGATAAATCCCATCAGCAGTAATGGGATTGCCTGTGTTAATTGCCCACATAATAAATTCCGATAACAACAGCTAGGATTTTATAGTATATAGCGGGTTTCTAGCATTCAATAACTGATCATCACAGCAATGCAGGGGATTATGGTGCCATTATTTCTCTCTAAACGGAGGTGGGTCTGAAAGCTGGGTTCAGCCTGTTGGACACCAACTTCTAATGCAACTTCTGCTAATCTCCTTTGCACTCAGGTGGTGGGGTCATGGCCTGACTGCCGCCTCCCTGCCCGAGCACCTCAGTACCTACTGGCGTGAGGGTCTCTTCACAAATGCACAAAAGTTTTTTAGCAGTTCCCACCACCTCCTCCCAAACCATGGCCATGCTTAAACCCACCGACGAAGGCTGACTGTGCAGCCATAAAAGGCCACTTCCAGGGGTGACAAAGAGTGCCCCTCTGTGATTGCTGAAGCCTGCTAACCTTCACCACCCTCCGTTTTTGCCTTGTTTTGCCATGTATTTTGGGTCAGTTTGGGTCAGCCAGCGCATTCGGCGGGTGGCAGCACGCCCAGCCAGGTGTGTGACATGTGCGTGCCCTGCCCCTGCCAAGGTGAGTGGAAGGATTTCAGCAATTTTGTGTGCGAACTGCGGACACACAGGCTGTGCTTCTGATGCCCCCCTCTTCTCTCCTGTATTCACAACAGCAGCTCCCAGGACCGTTTTTCCCTTCTTATCGGGCTCAGCTTCCTTGTTTGCTTCTCTGGCCCTGTCCCATGCAAAAGGTGATTGTCTATGCATGAAGCAAAAGGAGTTCAGTACATGTCAAATACTGAAGCTTATGCAGCAACCAGGTTATGCAATTTTCCCTGCCTAAGCTGCTTAAACCTTACAAGACCAAAACATTCCAGCAACTTTTTTGGAATAAAACCCTGTGATTGAGAGAGAGCACAAGCAGTTTGCACACACAGCCCCCATGTTATCCCCAAACTGGTTATTTTGCTGGGGTACTGTTGAACTGAGCCCTCCAGAGCTGATGTGTCTTCAGAGGCACACATCTCTCCCCTTCTTGCAGCTTAGAGCAGCTAATTTAAAATTTAATTTCCTGAAAGTCACTGTTCTCACAAACACAACCAGGGTGCCCACTCTATGATGAATCTATTTATATCTCCAGCCTGAGTCAAATGAAGCTACTGTTCTAAAATCTATAAGGGTAAGTGGATCTGATACTCACGTGGACGCACTCCTTTTCTGCTGGGAAGCTCTTACACACAGAAACGTTAACAGGATTTATAAAATCCATCTGTTTGCAAAACCAGCATCTCCAAGTGCATTCAGTGCATTCAGACTTGGAAGTCACAGCAGGTGCATAAACTGTGGCTGACTCACGCAGCATACAGATAGCTTAGTGCTGCGCCCCGTTTCCTCTCACTGACAAAGAGCACATTTTTACTCCTTGCATCATTGTGAAAAGCTGATTCGAATTTGCCGAGTCAGAAGATTCAGAACTCAAATTATTTGAATTAGTGGATTCAGTAGGGAAATTTGGAAGTCAGAGCACAGCAACAAGATGCAAAGCATTTCCACTGGCATTTCCAGAGCCCCTTATGGCTGAGGATGTCTAAGCTCCTTAAAGACATTAATGAATTAAAGCTACAGCATTCCTGAGTGCTGGGTAATTTTATTATCCCCTCTGCTAAGAAGGAAACTGAAACACAGGGAAAGTGGCTGGCCTGCGGTTTGTCTGCTCAGCTGCTGGAGGAGGAGACGTTGGGATTTCAGTGCAAACCACACAGCAGGAGCGTTAGAGGAAAAGCTGTTGCCTCTTTTGGGGAGCAGGGATGGTGTCTAGTGAGTAGTTCTCCTCGTGGGCATAAATGCAACATATTCTGCCTTTGTAATGGCACCAGAGGTCTTCTCTCCCCGCCTTGCTGGGCTTCCCAAAGGATCACAGAGGGAGAGCGGTTGGGGCAAGTTTGCTCAGTACAGACTCCTCAGAGAGGGAGTAAGGGGGGGCCTCACATAAGGGACAGCTGGCATTTATTTGGACTTAGTTCTGGTATGGGATAAAAGGAGCCTTTTCCATGTATTCAGCACTCCAGAATTGACCAGGGAATTTATCTTTACAAACACAAGTGTGAAAAGCTCAGGGCTGCCAAGGCAGGTTTTTTTTTGCCGTTCTCCTGAGCAGTGTTTTCTTTCCCCTCTGTGTCTTTCCACTGATGTTGCTTTCATCCAGGTTGTTTTCATGTCAGCTTTTGGATGGATGTCCCATGCCAGCGCCAGCAAAGGGGAGGAAACCGCATTGCTTCAAGAAATAAAATAATGAAAAATCTTCAGGTGTAAGAAGAATTAGGAAATTATGAAACCAGATGAAATCTGACCAGTCTGGCAACATATTTCAGTTCCCCCAATTCTTTGGTGACTTGATTTCAGTGAAAGTCTGGTGCCTGGCTTAATTCAGGGAATCACCAGACCTGGACCCGGGGGTCAGTGGTCTCATGGGCCAGCTGTACCGCAGCAAATGCCAGCACGTGGGAATGGGAATCATCCCCTCCTGTTTCACACTGCACGTGAGCTTGTCCAGTGTTTTCCCTGCATTGCCAATGGGAAGAGATCAGCCCTCTGAGCTCTCCTAGGTCTGCTGCCTGCTTTAGGATGGGTGAGTTATTGCCTCTACGTGTCGGTTCCTCTCATTTCATTTCTCAAGGAGACTCTGTGGTGAGCTGAGATGCACTTCTCTATATTTTAGTTACCTTTGTCCCCTTGGATGAATCCCACCCTTCCTTTCCAGATAGATGCCTGGCTAATCCAGGGGCCAAATTTTAATTTAGTGCCAGCAATATTACTGGTGAGATGTGGTTCTTCATGACTGCTGCTCACCTGAGAGCTGCAGGCAGCGAGCTGGGGCTCAGCAGAGGTATTTGGCTGAGTTTGACTTAGCTACTAGTAGGATATAAGCTGCAGTGACACAAAGCTCGGAAGCTCATTTATCCTCTCCCTTGGATGCTTTTTGCAGGTCACTAAGATGTTTGCAGCATGAATGTGGCCTGACAGATATCTCACTAATAGCAGTTTCCTGGACGCTGAGGTTCACTGTCCTCTTGCAAACACTAACTCGCACCACACCATGCTGTTGTCTGTATTTCCAAGGCTTTTTCATGATAAACTTGAGTGACAATACTGTAATGAAGATTTGTAGAGCTGTCTGTAGCAGTTGTTTTTACGTCTTCAGTGCTTGCTTAATTTTTTCCTGCTGTATTTCTGAGGTTTTCTTCTTGCTGTACTTCCTTTTTTTTTTTTTTTCTTCTTCTTCTGGGAAAGAGATCTGTGAAGAAGGTGAATCATGTGCCATGTGCACAGGGAAGGGTCATGCTTACAGGCTCATTCTCTTTTCCTGTCGGGGGGTTGAGTCAAGAAGGAGCTTTTTGTCTGGAAACATTTTATCAGCAGCGGAGCTGGGTCAGCGTGTCATGAATGGAGAGGCTGCCCAAGCAAGAGCAGACCCTTCAATCGCCACCTGAAATGGATGGCAAATGGCAGACCAGTGGGGTGGTAGCAATGACCGAATACAAAGGGTCTTTGGCCTGACTGGCAGTAGAGTTTGCTCCTCTATCTTTTAATTATCACGGTCCAGCACTTGGGGTCCTCTAGCTCATGTTACCTGGGAACTGGCGGTGTGGAGACATTTGACATCCGTGCCACAACATGGCATGCCGCTCTTGCACGGTCCGGTCAGGTGGCGGGGATGGCTGTAGTCTGGTGTCACCTACAGCTGAAGAAAGCAGAAGAGGGTGGTTGTGTTGGGACTGTGGAAAAGCACTGGTGCCTTCTGCTGTCCCTCTGCCTCCATGCCAGGGTGAAAGCTGGATGTGACGGCTTAATCAGCCTGCTCTGCTCTGCTCTGAAAGGAAGCAGATATGTGGAAAGGGAGGACATCAGGAAAGATCAGGAAATCAGATTCCTCCACAGCCACAAGGCTCAATGTGTTTTCTTTTTGGCCATGGCCAGGGTGTGCAGCCTGACAGAAACACCACCTCTCCTGCTCTCGGTGTGACCCGAGGCGAAGCGGGGCAGTTTCTGGTTGGGCTGAAGATGGCAGGGACGGCTTCTACAGTGCAGCCCTACGTCCACGCAGGATGACCCTAGGTCTCAGATGGCCTCATGATGATCTGCTAACCATCCTGGGAGAGGCACGTGCCTCTGATGGAGGAAGTGGCCCTGTCTGGTCAGTGCCCCATCTGATGTATCTGGACTCATTTTGAAGAAGCTGGTTTTCATCTCTGTGGGCTCTGTGGTGCTTTATATGCTGCACTTCTTTTTTTGATTAAACAGGTGACACATGAAACCCAAACAGAGAACTAGTGAAAGCCTGCTTCATTTTCTCTTGCTCTCTGCTAGATGCAAATTAGCCCTTTCGGCAGCACACCTCGCCTCAGTTCTCAGCAGCTGATTTCCCAGGGACAGCAAAGGGAGAAATGCAAATTAGAAGTCTGTAGACCCTTTCCCCAGCTGCTAGCACTGTCTGCTGTGGTACCCGCATAAGAGCGACTCTGCCTCTGTGTCCTCTCTTCACCACAGTGCCTGGAAGTACCACAGACTCCTACAATGCTAAATAACATCTGAGGCCTTGCCCATGTCTCAGAGAAACTTGACCTACTTTCTCCTTCAAAACACCTGCATTACCAAGCTTACCTAAGTGGCAGATCACCGACTAAGCAAAATCTTAAATATTAAGTGTTTTTCTTTTTTCCTCCCCAGAATTAATTAAAAAAAAAGTGGCTGCAAATCAAAGTCTTATTTCAGTTTGATTTATTCTAAGCTGCCCTAAATATTTTGCTTTCCTCTTCTGTTGAATGCAGTATTTTTTACTGCAGGCTCATGGTAACATTGCAGAGATCTGGGGGAGATGGAGATTTCTGGATGTGCAAATGCAATGAGAAGCAATTGGCTGCTGTGGAATATGCCCATTATAATAATAACTATTGTGAGGTTTCTGTTAAATTGGACCACAGAGAAAGAATTAACAAAATTGACATTTATGTTAGATGTCATGATTAAGGTGCCAAATGTAACTTAAGGTTTGATTGCAATGACATTAAAGGAGGAGAAAATATCCCTTCTGATGACAGGACACAATCAAATGAAAGAGATTCACATGTGAAATATTTTTTTTCAGCTGCCTGTTTTTTCTAAAAATGCTTAGATTCTGAAGCCCAGGTCTATAATTTGGTGTTTTCTGATAATGTCCCAGGCCCAGGAAGAGCAGAGCAATGAACATAGCAGGCCCCATCTTTATGGAGTATTTTGCCCCCAGTGTTGTCCTGCACTTTATTTCAGGCAAAGAAATTAAATAGTGGCCCACAAAAAGGGGAACAGAAGAGGCAGCCTACACCTCTACTTGCAGGGAGTATAAGGATTTGTGTTCATATTTCAGTGGGACTTCGGAAAGCACAGCATTGATCTGGTTTTTCTTTCAGTCATGTTGGCCTGAGATGGGTATAGTCCTAACATTTTCCCTGGGGTTTTATTCCAGCCAAAGCACATCCCAGGTGAACTCTTATTTCCATGGTGCCCTTCTGTCTGCTTAGTCACATCAGGGCTAGGTGTGGAGGTTTGGCTGTAACAACGCTGCTCTCCTGGCCCCTGCTATAGATGCTCTTACTGGAAAAATCAGGTATTTTAAGGGTAAATGCTGCTTCCCTCAAGGAATTGTTTTTATTAAACAAACAGAAAGGTAACTTTGCCAGTACAGATGCCAATCTAAGAGGGCTTGACCAGCAAAGCAGTCCTGGAGTCGAGGTAACCGAAGCCCAGCTTCTCTTACAGCAAGATGCACTGCGGTAGCCTGGTGAGGACGCTGGCAGATGTTGAATGCGACTGCAATGGACACAGGGGATTGCTCAACCTTGGAGAATTTTTTCCTCCTGTTCAGTATGGTTTATTTTGGAGTTCACTGCTGCCACGAAGAGCTGCAGTGGCGCTGTAAGGTTTCTGAGGCAGATGTGGGGCATCTTCTACTTGTATTTTGTTTATCTCATGCATCACCTGGTGTCAGACCTGGTTTCTGAGGTGTGACACCTTTCTGTGGTCTGGTTATACAGAATAGCATCAGCAGTTATTTTGTTTGGTGAAAGTTATTTTGCCAGATGAAAATTATGGCTGAGGGAAGAAGTAATGGATTGTTTTTCCCTCTGTATGTGTGACCAGTCTGCCCGAGGCTATCTGGCCATACTTCACAGCACGGCAGAGAGAACTTCCCTCTCGCTCATGAATTCATCCAATTGTCCAAGTTCTTCTTGCCTTGTCCCAAGTTCAAATGCTTCCCTTTTGTCTCTTAAGGCAGGAAGACTTGCCAATTCCTCACATGCATGTGCTCACACGAGCACAGAGAAAACACTATTTAATACTCACATGCGTTATACTTAACAGCTGCACAGCTTTAGCAAAACAGGAGCCAGACTAAAATGTAGCTCATTGTTTTTAATAAAAGGAATACCAGTCTTGCCAGATGTGGTGTATGTTTTTCTAAATGAACTAGAACAGTGTCCTCAGCTGAGTATGATATAGGCTTGTGCAATAACATCACTTGTTTTTGCACGCCCATGAATGGCAAGGCACAGACTGGTGCTTAACAGGAGACACAAAGGGTGTTCCTCATGAGAAGAGAATGAACTCAAACGAGATGGCGTACAGGGTATTTGCTATACTGTTAACTACTACAGCAGTATCCAGCCCATGGATCCAGAGATGTTTCTCCCAGCAAAGACAAACAAGGCTGATAGTCTCCCTTATGAAGGCCATTGTCATGTCATACTACTGAAAGCTGATGGGACTGAAATATAGAGAAGAAGCTGAATGTGGAAGAGGGAGTTGTGGTTCTTGAGACGGCTGTTGCCTTGTTCTCCTTGCAAAGATATGAACACCACAAACTAAGCAATGTACGGCACACACTGCAAATAAGGGAGGCACATAGGCTCAGAAAAGTGGGTTAAGCTGAGCTGATCAGAGCTTTCCTCAAACCAAGAAAAGAGCCAGGAAACATCACTGATGTAGGACAAGGTCTCCACCAGGTGTAGACTGTAGTAGCATCATTGACTGTGCCTTGATCTTAAAGTACCATAGTGTTTCTAAAGCTTTTTCTTCTTGAGCTGTAGGAGACTCCAAAGCTTGCCTTGACACTCTTGGTATGACAATTCAAAGTCATCCTGGAGCCCAGGTTGCATGTCCACAAAGAATTTCTCTCCCAACACCAAAGGTGGATGTGTGACTATTCCTATTTGACACGTCCATCCATCGGCAGCCTCTGACATCTGGAATTTGCTGGGAGAGAAAAAAATATTCTCATACCACATCGTCTCTGAAAAGGTAGCCACAGTCATTCTCTTTCCTGTTTGATGTTAGGATTTTGCTAAATGGAGGGGAAAGGAAGGATGTTAGGGTCAAGCAGCAAGCGTGTCCTCACCATGTTGAGCTGCTTTCAAGCAGTTCTGCACATTGCAGAGCAGATGGGTGCTGGAAGAGGGAGTATGTTCAGGGGAAGTCTAGGTACTACTGTGTTGTAAACAAACTTCCCTTTTAAACAGTTCGTTTCAGTGCTGGCTGTGGATAAACATCATCTTGTTTTAATCACTGACTTATGGCAGCAGCAGCACCCACCGCAGCCACTCCGGGTCTTGATCCTGACATCATAAAAAATATAAATATTTCCTCTCCTTGCTGGTACAGTGGTTCAGACTAAATATCTTCACAGCTTGAGAATGGATGCACTTAATTCACATGTAGCTGGGTTTATGACGTCAGTATGCTAATCTGGTTATTATAATCTTTTTTTTTTAAAAGCTTGTTACCATAACTGTTGCACGGGCAGGCCTGACCACAGTTGTTTCAAAGGCAGAGGAGAGTACATCCTAGCTTGGGCAGGAGCTAATTGCTTTCAGGTGGCCTCACTGCAGCCTGCAGTAGAGCCTCAGGGTCCTAACTCCTCTGGCTCCCCATGCCTTCTCCAGTACAGCTCAATTTCTAGGATCAGCCTTTGCATTCTGTGTATGCCTGTGGAAGCTATTCAGTGGATGAAAAAGAGAAATGTCTTATTTAGTGAAGACGAAGTCTTTAAAAAATGGAGTTTTGGAGGGAGATTTCGCTCATCTGGGCAAAAACATTGGTTCAATGTTTGGTGCAGGTGAGGGACAGGCGAGTCCCCAGGCTGGGAGTTCAGACTCTGCCAGAACCAAGTGACTCCTCATCCTCATCAGGTTTAAATGCCACTGTGTTATCTGAGATCCTTCTCAGACTTGTCATCGGAGGCATAATTAGGAGCAATCACATGTGACTCCTCCTCTATTTTGGTCCCTTGGGGAATGTGGGTGTGTGCGTTCCATTGCCGTCACATCACAGAGTCATTCCCTACCAGCACGACTTCACAGAAGTTCACTGGGAGTGGGAGTGTGCGTTTAGAGACCCTCAGTGGCCACCAGCCCCAGATATTTGCTTTGAATGCTTCCATGTAACAACACCAGGGAAATGCTGTTGCCGCACCAGCTTGCGGCCATTGCAAAAATGACCTGGACTTTCTCAGAGGAGGAACAAAACTGGGTTATAAAAGACTTGGCTGTTCTCACTGATGCTGAAGTCCATGGAGTTGTCTATTTTCATGTTGCTTCCTGTCTCCATCGCGGTGTGGCAGCCCAGCCTTCAGGTTTGCAGCACCAGCAATGCCTTGAGAGGTGCTTGAATCCCAGGATGGATGAATCTGCCCTTCACCCACCCTATTTTTATTCAGCAAGCTGATAAGTCAGTATAAGAAGATTTTACTTTGTGGTCAGGACCTGGAGGCAGTTTTTGAAATGAGTTGCAATCAAGGCTTTCTCCATAGTAACTTATCCATTGTCCAGTGCAGAACAGCATTTAGCCTTAGGTTGTGTATGTTCCCATTTCATGGCAATGAAAGTGGCAGCAATGTGGAAAGCTACTAAGAACTCTTTAGAGCAAATGTTTCATAATTGTAGGCCATGAAAAATTTCAGACCGCACAACCCATAGCTCAGAACTCAGCAGCTACCAAACACTAAGAATTAACGTCTCCTGCAGAGGCAGCAGGCTGCTGTGACTGAATGATGACATAAACACAAAATAATAAACATATTACTTTAGTTTAGCTTCAGATACTGCTCAGTAAGGTTTCTCCTACTCTTTTTTCACTATATTCATTGTCATAATAGTGAATTATTTGGTTATTTGCCTACATTTTACTTACAAATGTACTAGTGTTCAAAGCACAGTCCATTTCCAATATTGGTTTTGGAGTCTATGATTATTGTTCAACAATTTTTTACCCAGAATACCACTTTTCTTTGGTTCCGTCCTGGAGTGGATCTGTGCACCTCATGGGTGTATCTTCTTCAAGTATAACTCTTGACAGACATTCAATCTGTGGAAACTCTGTAGGAGCAATACGTCCATCATGCTTGTATGCTGGATATGCAAAGGGGAAAAGTATGGCAGGAATACCACTACTGTCCAGGTAAAGTGCATGTATGTAGCTACAACAAGCCACACTAATGTTGATACTTCAGGCGTCTTTACAGCGACGCATAATTTCTTCTGAAGAGTGTAAGAAAGAAAAGCATGAGAAAATTTCCAAGGAAAATGTACATAGAATGAAATGCAGCTCTGCAAGGAAACACCAACCGAGCTCCAGTAATGGAACAAATATATTGCTTGAGTAGTAATATGTGATAATATAGGTAAAGACCAGGCCATCTCACCTACCAACATTGGACAGAGTAAAGAATGTGCAGCTAAGCATTATATTTATTGTAATCCTAAGGTAGTTATTTTTAATTATTTAGCTTGTTAGCTCATTAGTTAAAAATGAGTTAAGTATTTTTAGGTACTCCAGATTTTACACCACCTACTCTCAGAGCTTTCTCGGTCTTACATATCTGTATGGATTTTTTCGTAACGAAAAAGTAACGATGCCGTTACAACTCAGAAAAGAGGTCTTGGAGCCATCGACAGCTCTCTGAAATAATTGACTTAATGTTAAGTGGAAACAAAGGAAGTCAATAAAATGCTGGAGCTCCACAGGCAGGATATTGCAGTCATGACAAAGAGTCATTTTGCTGCTATGTTTTTCGTGCTCCCATGCTCTGAGTCTTGTGTGTGATCCTGGTTTCTGCATCTCAAGAGCATTAAAGAGTTTGGGGAATTGGTGAGGAAGGTAACCAAAATAACATAGGGACTGAAGCTGCCTTATGAGGAGGCACGAGAAAGGCTGGGTCTTTTCTGGCTGAAGACAAAGCTGAAGGGGGGATATGGTTGGGACTGATGACCTCAGGGAGGTGGTGGACAGTGTGACTGTAGAAAGATTACTGGCCACAGCCCACAACACTGGAACTACCTGACACTCACTGAAACCAGTAGAGAATCTTTTAAAAACACATAAAAGAAAGAATTGCTTTACATAGAGCGTACTGAACTTATGGCATTGCTGCTACGGGGGACTGTGAAACAGGCCATGAGCAGCAACCAGAGGGAAGGTGAACATCCCTCTCCCGTTGAGTGCTGATGCTGGGGGAGTGTGAGGGAAATAAACCACAGATAGTATCTGGGCTTTTGTGTTCTCCCTAAATAGCATCTTCTGCTGTCACCGGTGGAAGAGATGGATGATGGATCTGACACAGCAGGGTATTTCTAATGAGCTTATGCTTTTATGCAGAGACAGCTGATTCATTTGACTTCTGAAGAAAACCAGGGAAATTTTGAGCTAAATTGAGACAATTTCAGGGGGAATTTCAGGGACATATTTATGATCTTAAAGGTTAATACTGAAAAAAATCATGCATCTTTAAAAATCATGTTAGTTCTTAATAGATATTCTACATAATATACACTTCATTTTCATGTATCATAGAACCATAGAGTAACTGGGGTTGGCAGAGACCTCTGGAGATCTCTCAAAGCAGGTTGAGCTTCAAAGTTAGATCAAGTTGCCTGTTGTCCCTTTGCAGTACAGCTCTGAGAAGCCTGGCTCCATCTTTTCTGTAATGCTCCTTTTAGGAATACAACAATTCAGCAAACAGTATAAAAGTGATGTGAAATTTTTTCCATGTGTATTTCAGCAATGGGCTGTGACCTTGCATTAATACAAGTTTCCTGTGGATGGATATATTTTCTGTGAGTGTTCCCTTCCCATCTCTCGTCCCCGCAGGACTTTCTCAGCGTAAGTGTTGAGTGAATAACTCATTTCCTTGGAAAATACACACCCTATTTTATAGGAAATTCCTATAGAAACATAAAGAGGAACCTCAGGTCTCAGAACTGCTTCCTCTTTTCTCCCAGACTTCTGCTATAAAGGTGGTAAGAAAACAAAGACTGATTCTGATCTGCTCCCTACTCTCCTCCTCCGTGTCCTGGAAATTATGATAAATGTGCATGGGCTGGTTCATAGCACATGTAGGAGGGAAAACTGCCAAGGCTATTCTTTTAAAATATGCCCTGACAAGGGAGAAGTGGAGCTACGCCTTCCCAGGGTCTTGCCAGGATATCAGTGCAAACAGGATTTCAAGGTAGCTGTAGAATGGGGAACATACAAGCTTACCACAGATCACGTCTCAGGAGTGTAGGACATGATGATGGCTGGCTTTTGAGTAAAAGAGGAAAGGAGAGAAAAAGGCTTTTTATGACTTTCTACTGTAAAAGCACACATATGGACTTCTGGGGACAAGACAGCATTGTCCCAAGGACTGTGGGAAAATACATAAATTGCTTTGTGTTGTGGGTCTCAGCCACTGCTGGGGAGAGTGAGAGCAGGTATTCTTGACCCTAAAGTCCTGCTTTCTATGGCCAGGAACTGGAGATACTCTGCAGTGAACCACCATCATGACGGAATCCATTCATTCATCACTGAATATAAGACAGCCTTCACTTTAATATTTTAGTGTCACTAGGCAATGTGGCTCTATAAATTCCATGGGGAACATTATATAGGATCCAATTACACAGCAAATAGAAGGTGCAAGAACAAAAGCACCTCGGGCACCTAAGCTGGGTAACAAGAGTAGTGAGCCAGGATTCAGTGTACACTAGCGATCAGGATTTGTCCCTTGCGGGCCCCTATTCAGTCTGTCGGCATGCACAGAAGGCTGTACCACCATGTGGTGTTTGCTGCCCACGTTCAAGCTTGCTGGATCAGGCCAGTATGTCCAGCTCTATGGAGGAATGCCACTTACTGCAGCAGAGAGCAGGACGTTGCTTTGA